>NC_140504.1:199840524-200298861 GCF_964339955.1 Pipistrellus hanaki
CCAGGCCCCCTCGTCACCCTCAGGCCCCCACATCACCCCAGGCCCCCCACACCACCCCCAGGCCCCCACGTCACCCCCAGTTCCCCACGTCACCCCCCAGGCCCCACACCACCCCCAGGCCCCACATCACCCCCAGGCCCCCCACATCACCTCCAGGCCCCCACGTCACCCCCAGGCCTCTCGCATCACCCCCAGTTCCCCACGTCACCCCCCAGGCCCCACACCACCCCCAGGCCCCACATCACCCCGAGACCCCCCCGCATCACCCCCAGGCCCCCCACGTCACCCCCAGCTCCCCCACGTCACCTCCAGGCCCCCACATCACCCCCAGGCCCCCACATCACCCCCAGGCCCCTCACATCACCCCCAGGCCCCCACATCACCCCCAGACCCCCCCATCACCCCCAGGCCCCCACATCACCCCCAGGCCCCCCACATCACCCCCAGGCCCCCCGCATCACCCCCAGTTCCCCACATCACCCCCAGGCCCCCACGTCACCCCCAGGCCCCCACATCACCCCCAGACCCCCCACATCACCCCCAGGACCCCCACATCACCCCCAGGCCCCCACGTCACCCCCAGGCCCCCACATCACCCCCAGGCCCCCCACATCACCCCCAGGCCCACACATCACCCCCAGGCCCCCCACGTCACCCCCAGGCCCCCACATCACCCCCAGGCCCCCCACGTCACCCCCAGGCCCCCACATCACCCCCAGGCCCCCACGTCACCTCCAGGCCCCCACATCACCCCCAGGCCCCCACATCACCCCCAGGCCCCCCACGTCACCCCCAGGCCCCCCACATCGGACCACACCACGCTGCACCTGTTTCTCCCTTCTCTTTAAGACCCACCCCCACCCCCGGCATGTCTCAGAGGGCCTGGCTGTGCACAGGGTGTGGGAGGTGGAGTCATCAGTAACCCAGGCGCTCACCCGGCCAGTGTGGCTCAGTAGTTGAGCATCAACCCAGGAACCAAGCGGTCCCAGGTTCGATTCCCTGTCAGGGCACATGCCCCAGTGATGGGCTGAATCCCCAGTACGGGGCAGGCACGAGGCAGCCGATCGACGACTCTCTCTCATCATTGATGTTTTTCTCTCTCTCTCCCACTCCCTTCCTCTCTGAAATCAATAAAAATATATTAAGCTCTAGCCAGTGCGGCTCAGTGGACTGCAGACCAAAGGGTCCCAGGTTTGATTCCGGTCAAGAGTACATGCCTAAGTTGCAGGCTCCTCCCCAGCCCAAGCCCTGGTCAGGGAGCGTGCAGGAGGCAAGCAGTCGATGTGTTTCTCACATATCACTATTTCTCTCTGTCTCTCCCTCTCTCTTCCACTTCCTCTAAAATAGGGGTGTCGAACTCAATCAGAGAAGGGGCCAAAATCTAAAATCCAGCCTAAATCGCGGGCCGAATGGTTTACTGAACAGTCATAAACTGACAATGTCATAAACTGACAGCGGAGTGCAGTGATGACAGCGCGGTGCGAGCCACATTGCAAGGCCTGGCGGGCTGGATTTGGCCCGCGGGCCTTGTGTTTGACACATGTGCTCTAAAACATCCTCGGGTAAGGATTACCAAAAAATATAAAATAGTAGTCACCGAGGCACACCTCGGGCAACGCAGGCACCCCCGCCCGGCCCCCGGCCCCTGGCCCCGCCCCCCACGCACCCCGTGCCTCACCGGCGCGGGTTCATGTCGCACAGAGTGACGGACGGGAAGAGCTTCCCCTCGGAGTGCACGGACACGGTCATGATGACGGGGTAGCGCCAGTACTGCTCGAACAGGAGCCCGAACTGCCAGTACAGCGCGCCCAGCGCCCCCAGGAACAGCAGCGCCCAGGTCGCCGTCTTGAGGCGGTTGTGGCCGGAGCAGACGAGGCGGATGGCGCCGTGCACCGTGGCGTTGGCGCAGAAGAAGGTGAACAGCTCCCGGAAGGAGCCGGGCAGCTCCACCAGCGGCTCCACGGGGGGCGGGGCCGGGGCCGGGGGGCTCTTGCAGGTCCCGGGCCCCTCGCCGGCTGCCCGGGCCACTGCGCCAGCCTGCGTCCAAGAAACGGGCCTCAGCGGGGCCTGACCCGGTCGGACCCCCGGCCAGGCCTCTCCGCCTCGGCGGGCCGGGGCCTCTGCCTGCCTGCCTGCCTTCCCCCAGGTGGGGCAGGGCCTGGGGCAGGAGGAGGCCAGCTGACCCGCTCAGAGGAGAGACTGTCTTGTTCGTGGCCAGGAGCCCAGTGATGGGGGGACCTGGGCCAGGTGGACTTCCATTCTCTGTCCCTGGGAGCTCCGAGGAGTATCCTCGCCCCCAGAGGACACCTGAGGCTCGACAGAGGGCACCTGAGGCTTGTCCCTGCTGGGGCTGACCCGCAGCCATGCCCACAAGGCCCAGCACGGCCCCACCCGCCTCCCCAGGCGTGCCTTATCAGGCAGAGCCGAGCTGGGCGGTGGGGGCAGGGAGAGCAGGGCCCGGGGGTCTGCCTGCCTCCCCCCTGGTGGGCAGGGCCTGGGGCGGGCGGAGGCCAGGTGGCCTGCTCAGAGGACCCCAACATTGGGGGCCCCTGGGGAGGCTTGACTCCGGCCTCGATGGCTCCCCCACTCCCCACATCCGTGTTTGACTAGGCTGACGGAGCCAGGCTGGGCCAAGGGTCAGGCCTGAGTCCACTCGGGTTGTGGGCCGAGGGCGGGCCGCGGTCCACCCAGCTAGGCCTTTGGCGTCAGGGAAAGCAGGCGGGGGCCGGCCAGGGGTCGGGACCTGAGGCCCCAGGAAGTCGGCTGTGGCCTGCCCGGCCCCCGGTCCTGCCCCGGAGGCTCGTGTCCCACTCACCCCAGCGCAGACTCAGGGCCTGAGCGGGCCGGACCTGCCGCCCTGCACACGCTGAGTCACGCGTGGGCCTCCAGCGGGCTTCCCGCACTGTCCCCATCGGGGTCTGAGTCACCGGCCTCTGGGGACTGGGTACAGGTGTCCCGGGGCTGGGCCCTCCCACCCACCAGCTGGGGCGCCTGGGGAGGGGGCCCAGCCCAGGGAAGCGGCTGCTGGGGCTCCGCCAGCACACGGCTGCCAGGTATGCAGAGCAGGCTGCTCCCGTGTACGCTGAGAACATGCGTGTCCCAGCAAGCCGGCCGGCTTCGCGGGAACTCTGGTACCCGGTGGGGTGGGTGGGCTCCCCGTCCTGTGGCCTTCTGTGCTGGGCCCCTACTTGCCTTGCCACCGGGAGCACGTGCCACCCCGGGGTGCTGCTGGTGGGCGCCCCATGGTGCCATGCCCACCTGTGTCCCCTCCCCGTGGCCATGCTGACCCTCAGCCGCGGGTGCAGGTGAGTGAGGGGACTCTGGCAGGTGCTTCTGGCTCCAGTGCCCATGTCTCCCTCCTCCAGGCCTGCAGCCCAGCTCGCTCCCACCCCCACCGCCCCACGGGGGCTCCCGGGCAGAGGGGAGCTCTGGGGTTGGCCTTGAGGGCCGTTCAGAGCCCCCAGGGCGTCCTGAGACGGAGCCCCGGGCACGTTCCGAGACTCCTCAGATACAGCAGAAGCAGGGGGCTCCCCGGTCATACGTGCACACGGATGTGTACAAACACACACGCTCCGCACACACACCAAGCCCACAGTCAGTGGGGGCTCCGTGGCTCTCCTGCCTCACTGTGTGTGTGTGTGTGTATGTGTGTGTGTGTGTGTGCGCGCGCGCGCATGCATGTGGGTTCAGGGGCACACGTGGGACACCCCCCCCACGTCAGGCTGAGGAGACCCCAGGACACGCTGCCCGACGGCCCCACATCCGGTACCTGTGCAGGTGCCTCCATTCTCCCGGTGCGGTGGCTAGGCTGCGGCAGCTCCCGCCGGTGACGGAGGGATGTGGCCCGGCACTGGCTGGGCTGCCTCCTATTTATAACAGGCTGCACGGGCGAGGTGCTGGGGAGGGGCCAGCTCTCCGGGCAGCCCTGCCTGCTCTGGACACGGAAGGGGAAGGCTCTGGGGGCTGGAGGGGGTCCCTCCCCTTGGTGCGTGCCCGGGCGCCTGACCCCCTCTGGGAATGAGGGGGTTCAGGCTTCTGGAGGGAGGGAGACGAGAGGCCTGTGATGGAGTGGGACCCCCTTGGATGCCAGTTCTGCGCCCCCCTGAGCAGAGCTCTCGGCCCTTAAGGTCAGGTCTCCCTGAGGCCAGACACCTGCTCTTCCTGCTCCTGCGGACCCTGTGTGCCCCGGCCCCGCAACCCCTGCTTTCTCCTCCTGTCAGGCCTGCCCAGCTCACTCCACCGGCTCTGAGCACAGGCGTTTGTGGCCAACGTGTCCCCCAGGGCCAGCCACCCAGCCGCTGGGACGGGCACTAATTCCGGGACCACCCTGGGGCCTGGGTGTGGAGATGGCACTCGGAGTCCCAAGGCGCCCGGCGCAGCCTCCCCGTCCGACCCTGAGGCCACCACTGACCACACCACCCACTGCGGTGCCACCCTGATGCTAAGGCCATGCCCTATACCCTGAGCCTGCACACCACGTGCACTGACCTGCCCTGTTACCCACGAAGGGGACCTGCCATGTCATGGCCACACAAATGCTACCACACAGACCACACACACCACACGCTAACAGCACACACCACATTCATGGCCCAAATGGCGTCATCTCTGAGGCTGACATCCTCGGCCCACGTGTGGACGCGTGAGGCCAGATGGGGTCCAAACCCCCACCCCCAGGTGGACCCACCGTCTGTGCTCCCCCTGGGGGACCCTCGACCAGAGCTGCAGCCTGGGCCCCGGGGTGAGGGGTCCGTGCAGGCCCGACTGCTCCCTCCTCCCCAGGGCAGGCCCTGGGTCCCTGGCACCCTACCCCCCAGTCAGTGCCGAGGTCTGCCAGGCCGGGCCAGGCCGGGGCCTCGCTCTGGGGAGCGGGGAGGTCACCGGTCTCGTGGCTCGGAAGGAGGTGGGTGCTCCCGGTGACGTCCAGGAGAGGGAAGACGTGCCGGGGGCAGGGCTGGCCCTGGCCTCACAGGGTGTGGGTGCGAATCACGGCGATGTCACTGCGACCTTTCCGGAATTACTCAGCCTCTGCAGCCGTTTCCGCTCCCCGTGGAGGCGCCTCTCCCTGTGCGGGCTTCGAGGGGAACCCCCAGCCTCTTAGAAGGAAAGAGGTGCAGGGGGAGGAAGGGAGCTGGTTCCCACGCTGGCTCCCTCGGCTGGTTTGCCCGGCTGAGGGATGACGAACAGGCAGGGCTCTGCCCACCAGGGCTCAGGCCGGCCCTGCAGCAGCCGCTCGGGTCCCGTCTCAGGTGCCCTGGATGTGCCAGAGCCAGGCGAGCTGCCCGCCGCCCTCTGCCCTGGGTCAGGGCTGGACCCGTCGGTGCTTGGTGTCCACCTGAGAGCCAGGTGGCCCAGCACAGCGGCGGCCCCTCTGGATCTGTCCCTGCCGACGACTACCTTCTGCCTCACAGTCGACAGGCAGCATCTTCCCCTGGCACAACCCGTGGGGGACCCCCCACCCCCCACATGGTCTTCTCCAGGGCTGCCCCTTGAGGGGGTGCGGGGGGCAGTGTGCTGACCTATCTAGCTACCCAGCCCCCACCTTGTCCAGACACCAACCTTCCCGCTGCCCCATGTCTGCCACCCTCCTGCCCCTCTGAACGTCCCCCATGGTGGGAGGGTTCCTCCTCTCAACCCAGGCACAGGGGTGGCCAGGCTCTGCCCCCCCCCGGGGCCAGGGAGGGGCCGTGGGAGCCGGAGCGGGCCTCCCCGCCTGTCCACTGGTGCATAATGACCCCATTCATGGGCTGGGTGGAAGACTCGCCCGGAAACAGTGGAAGAATTTTTATGAGAACAGCTCTCCCCAGGGGCAGGGGCCGGGCAGACGTGCCCACAGCGGGTCCCACCTGGCACAGGTTCCGGCAGAGGCCGCCGTGGGCCACCCAGGACTGGACGCTCAGGGGCCATGGGCCGGTTGGGTCACTGATGGGCCAGGGCCCTCCTCTGTTAAGTGCGTAGAATAATTGGGCCCCCAGCCAACTGGGAGGAGCCTTTATTATTATTATTATTATTTTACATTTTAATATGTTTTTATTGATGGTTAGAGAGAGGGGAAGGGAAAAGGATAGACATCAGCTAGAAACATCACGGATGCGCCGCCTCCTGCACCGCCCCTTCGGGGGATGGAGTGCGCAATCCGGGCATGTGCCCTGAGCTGGAATCGAACCGTGACCTCTGGGTTCCTGGGCCGACGCTCACCATTGAACCACACCAGCCGGGCTGGGAGGATCCTTTGAAAGGCGGCGGGGCCCAGTGGCTCAGGGGTCACCCTTTATCCGGGCCTGTCTGTCTCGGATTCTCCTGAGCCGGAATTCTGGGGAGTAGAGTGTCCGGAGCTGGGGAGGGGGTCAGGGACCCCCGTGATCCATGTCCCCGACGCTTCCCGCAGGAGGGGGCCATGGCGGCGCGAGGCCCGGGAGGGCGATGGCCACCGGATCATCACACCTGCCGCCGGGGGTCCGGGTACATCCTGGCGGAGCTGCCGCCAGTGCGCACGCGCCGAGGCCCCGCCTAGCTGGGCGGGGAGGGAGCAGCGAGATGCGGGCAACGGCCTCCCGGCTGCCTAGAGCGGCCGCCGAGCGAGCCGCGCACCGGAACCGGAAGCGAGGGTGACCTCGCCCCCGGACGGCCATCTTGGAAGCTGAGGCGGCGGCGGTGGCGGCGGCGGCGCTGCGGCGGGGCGGTGGGCTCGGTCCCGGGCGGTGCGGCTCTCCGGCGCGGGACCCACTCTCCGCTCCTGCTCCGGCCTCGACCTCGGCGAGCCTGAGCGCGGCGGCGGCCCACGCGCGGCGGCGGGGAGAGGTGAGCGCGCCGCCGGCCTGCGGCGGGGCCTCGGTCGCGCGTCCGATCCGCGGGAGCCGGCCCGCGGGGGGCCAGGGGCGCGGGTCTCGGGGCCCCTGGGTGCCCACCCCGCCCGACCCGCCGCTCGCGGGGCTCCGCCCGGAGGCCGGCGCGGAACCCGAGGTCGGTTGCGGCGGGCGCCCGGGGCTGCCGGCCGGGTGGTCCTGCGGCAAACTCGGCACTCGGTTGGCCGGCCGCACGGTGGGTCTCTTCCGGAAAGGCCCGTCAGTGCCGCGCGGGCACCTCCCGGCGGGCCGGCCGGGCGCTCGGTGTGGATGTGTCCGGTCCGTTGGGGCGGCCGCGGGGGTGCCGTTCCGCCGCCGCTCCTCCCTGACAGTTAGAACCGCCTCGGCCTCCTCAGCCCCGGAGGGAGTGTCCGGGGTCCCGCCCGCCCTGGCGGGTCAGGAGGGCCATGCAGGCGGGACAGCGGGAGCCGGGGTCGGAGGACTCTCCATCCCGGCAGCCGGAGCGGGACTCGGTCCCGGACGGACAAGTTCCTGGCGATATCCGGTCCACTCTCCTCTTCGAATGACCTGCCTCCTCCCAGACTCTGGCCACGTGTAAACTTCTAAGTTTTTTTCCCTATGAAAACGCCCCTTAGCCGGTCCTAATTCAGAGCCGGTTCCCAGCCATTCATTGCGGGGCCCTGGCAGCAAACAGCCAGAGCAGGTGAGGCCGCGGCCCCGCTGGCCTGGAGCTAACAGGTGCCCACGAACAGCCCCGGTGATGGAAGGCGGGGCCCTCCGGCGCCAGAGAGGGGACCCGGGGGTCTCGCCGAACGGGGAGGTCCCGTGTGCAGGTCCCAGGCCGGTGGGATCCCGGTGCCCAGAACTGCATGCAGTTCACAGCCTGCACGTCCCGGCAGCGCCGACCCCTCCTGGCCGCTCCGCGCTCAGGCAGGTACCCGGGTGGTGGCGGAGCCGCCTCCGTGAGCCCGGGCTCCCGGCCAGCCTGTGAAGCAATCCTGGTGGAGATCGGAGAGACTTCTCTCAAAGTCCTGGGCGTGCACGTCACGTGCCTGCCCGGCTGTTGGGCAAGGTCTCATGCCACGCTGTCACCTGAGCTGCGAGTCCGCAGGGCGGGAGGGATGCCCGAGAGAAGAGGGACAGGGTGAACAGACGCTGGACAGTCTGTCCCCATGGGAGGCTGAAGGGACTCGTGTCCTGTGAGGTGGGTGCCTGCCTTCAGCAGTGGGTGTACTCTTGAAAAACCCATGCTGGCTTCCTCTCTCTTTTTTTATTTTATTTATTTGTTTTTAAGAGAGAGGACCAGTCAGCATTGACCTAAGAACCAGGAGGTCACGGTCTGATTCCCGGTCAAGGCACAAGCCTGGTTTGCGGGCTAGCTCCCTAGTTTGATAGGAGGCAGACCATCAATGATTCTCATCATCGATGTTTCTATTTCTCCCCCCCCTCCTTTTTTAAAAATACATCTTTATTGATTTCAGGTATTTCCTTCACTGTAGCACCCGAGTGCTCGGTCTGGGGGGCTTGGTGTGCGAGAGCCTGAGACATGTCCTGTGTGAGGGGCAGTTGGGAGAAATGTCTCCCGGAAACCCCGGAGGTCCTGAGAGCACTGCTCTGGGTGCGAACGGAGCCCTTTCCTTTGTACCAGCTGAGCCGCTGGATCGTAAATGTGATCCGAAAGCTCACGGCTTTGGAAGCAACAGAGAGAGGAGTCGGTGCCTGACAGGCATGGCCAGTCTTACGTGTGTGGCTGCCCGTTGGCCAGCACTAAGTGTCCAGCGTGGCCACCTCGCTGATGCAGACACAGCTGCCCCTGAGCCAGCACGCTGCTCTGCGGGGCCGAGTGTGACCTCAGGGCAAACGGAGTGTGACCTCAGGGCAGATGTTGAGAGGAAGCAGGACCCGACCTGGGGTGACCCTGCTTGTGGGTGACCCTGCTTGTGGGTGGCCCTGCTTGTTGCCAGGTGTTGGCACCTCCGGCCAGGAGCCTGGGAGCAGTGCTGTGTGGGGCAGTGCCGCCTCCCAGGTTGGTCGGTGGCTGCGCCTGGCGCACGGCTGTCGGCTGGGCCCGGTGGGCACCTGTGTTGTATGGAGCTGGGCTGAGGGAGGTCAGTGGAGGGGAGAGGCATTGAAGCAGGAAGTCAGGGAGGCTTTTGAGGGTCTCAGCTTTAGAGCTACACTGGGAAGGGCCGGGGTGAGTGTCTGCCAGTAGACCGGGCCCCCAGAAGCCGGTGCTCCTCAGGAGAAGGGGTTTGGACCTGAGGCAGTTCAGCGGCCTTGGGAGTTGGGAACTAACTGGTAGGCTGCCTGGTGGTGCTTTGTAGAGGGGCTGGTGGGCGGGGGAGGGATGGCGGGCGGGGGAGGGTTGGCGTGGCGTTGATCTGCTTGGCTGGGGGGGAGGGAGTTGTCAAGGGCTGTGGTGAGAACTGGTGACCAAGTTAGCCTGACTTGGTGTCCAGGAAGGACTGGAACGGGGAGAGACGAGAAGCCTGGAGGCCAGGCTGAGTTGGTGGGAATGGGGGAGGGAGGGAAGCAGGGTCCTGAGGATGAGAGACCTCAGAGCTAGTAGCAGGAAGGGTGATGGTGCACGCCAGAGGACCCCGGGGAGGGAGGGGGGGGGGCGGCTGTCCTGCCGGAGACCGGTCTGCAGGCCCTGGGTGCGGAGTGAGCACACCCAGTTGGGTGTGGTCTGTGGGGCTGGTGCTCTGGGGAGGGTTCGAGCTCTGATGAGGTGATGCGGAAGCTGAGGGAGGAGGGAGGGAAGGAACAAGCCCATGGCTGACCCCAGGGAATACATGTGCGGAGGCTGGAGGCCGAGAAGGGCAGGCATGGTGGGGGTGGGTGACCTCAGGTTTGTAGGGACAGGGAGGTCAGGGTGGAGAGAGCCCGGCCACTGCTGTCCGGTGCTGTGGCGAGATGAGCTGGAACACCGAGTGGCAGAGGGTGGAGTGGGGGTGAGCGGGAGGGTAGGCCCCTCCTCCGTTGCCCACATCCAACCTGCCGCCCCGTGGCGGGTGCGCCCTCCTTCCTATCCGCACACCCTGCGTGTCCTGCTGTCGGCCACGCCATGGGCCAGCGGCTCTCATACTTCCTTTTCAGCAGTGTGACTTTTTGCCTTCCCACTTACGTTATGAGAAACTCGGTAGAGGAAGCAGTCGGGTTGGCTCTGTTCTGTGCCTGTGAGAGTGAGGCACCCTGTCTCCCCATCTCGCCCGCCTCTGGAGCATAGCTGAGGTGTCTCAGGGCTCCCTGACTCGGCCATGCCTCTTCTCTCCAATGACTGCTTTACTCCTGGTCCAGTCTTTGGCACTGCCCTGCCTGCCCTGTCTCTCCCACGTCATCCTGTCTGTCCCATGCTTCCTGTCCGTCCTGATGCACCTGACACTTCGGTCTGAGACCCTCCGGAGCACGGCTTGGGGCCTGGCCTGGCCTCCCTGGCAGCCTTGTTCCCACCATTCTCTGCTCCTGACGCAGTGACCCAGTGCTGTCCTGGGCACAGTGCTCCTTAGGCCTCTGCCTGAAAGTTTCCTTCCCGCTCTGCCCAGCACATGCATCTGAGTCTGTCAAGGGTCCCTGCCTCTCCAGAACCAGAGTGACAGCGGTGCCGTGCTGAGGGAGTGAGGGGTTACAGGGGCTGGTGGGTGCGTCCTGAGTGCTGTGGTCCTGGAGCACAGCTGAGCCACGTGTGCAGCGGCCCAGGTCCTGTCCAGGCTTCAGACACTCCCACCACGGCTGCTTGGGATTAGACGAGGTGGGACGGGAGACTGTGGCCTACGGTGTGGGTGGGAGTCGGGACAGCCTCGGCCTCGGAGTGGGGCCGAGGGAATGCTCTGAGTGATGGCTGCTGGGCTGGGCAGTGGCCCCGGGCGCTGTGTCTGGGCCCAGGTGAAGACACGTGCTTCTTTCAACAGATGAGCAGCAACAGCAATAGGAGAGCGCCAACCACAGCCACCCAGCGCCTGAGACAGGACTACCTTCGGATTAAGAAAGACCCGGTGCCTTACATCTGTGCCGAGCCCCTCCCTTCCAATATCCTGGAGTGGTAAGGCCCTGCGGGTCAGTCCCCACACACACACACACACACACACACACACACACACACCACGCTCCCCCAGGTTCCCGCGGCTGGGTGGTGGGCTGGGGCTCCCGTCACGGAGCTCGGGAACGGGCTCCTGCACCCCTCGTCGGTGCTGGCAGACGTCAGGAGGCCCGCAGACTCTTTCCGCGCGGCAGCTGGGACACAGGGCAGGTGATGGTGCACGCAGGGTTAGAAAGGTCCTCCTGGGAGAGGACTCGCCGGAACCCACGGCGGCTCGGGGGTAGCTCAGCTCCAGAGGAGGAGTCCTCTGAGTGTCTCCCTGCCCTGGGCTCTGGAGGAGGAGTTCCTCTGCGTGTCTCCCTGCCCTGGGCCCGGAGGAGGAGTTCCTCTGAGTGTCTCCCTGCCCTGGGCCCGGAGGAGGGGTCCTCTGAGTGGGAGGAGCTGCCTGGCCCTGGGGAGGGGACCGAGGGGCCGGCTGCCCTGGCCTCAGGGCCGGTGGCTCTGTGCCTGCACACGCTTCCTCGGGTCCTTCCTGTGTGACATGGGTTAGGAGGCGGCACGCCTCTGGGACAGGCTGTCCTTACCAGGGTGGCTGGGATGTTGAGAAACGAGGTGTAGCGCTAAATACTAAGAAGCATTTTCTCTTTGTTTGAAGAGTATTTTACATTTTAGTCTTAAAAAGGAGCTAAAAATTAAAAAACAAATCTAGAGGAAAGAGATTTAACTAAGTTGAAAACAAGTGTTTTCCAACTGGGCGGTTTGTAAATTTTTTTTTTTTTTAACCTATCTATTGATTTCAGATAGAAAGGGGGAGGGAGAAAGAGGTAGAAACATCAGTGATGAGAGAGAATCATTGATTGGCTGCCTCCTGCCCGCCCTCTACTGGGGATCGAGCCCACTACTTGGGATGTTCCCTTTACCGGAGTCAAACCCTGGACCCTTCAGTCCACAAGCTGACATTCTATCCACTGAGACACACCAGCTAGGACCCAAGTGGGCAGTTTGGCTCAGTGGTTGGACTCTTGCCTGTGGACTGAAGGGTTGTGGGTTCGGTTCCTGGTCAAGGGCATTACCTTGGTTGCAGGTTCGATCCTGGCCCAGGTGGGAGGCAACCAGTCGATATGTCTCTCTTGGGTCCATGTTTCTCTCTTTCTCCCCTCCTCCCTCCCTTTCACTCTGAAAATCAATGGGAAAAATATCCTCGGTGAGGATTAAAGAAAAAAAAGTATTTTCCAGATGGGACAAGTGTTCAGGGAATCTGGGTACACCTCCTTGGCTTACAGATGAGGGGGATCTGGCAGGTGTGGTGAGGTTCTCAGGGTGACACGGGCCTCACTGTGAGTGGGGTGGCAGTGTCCCCACAGGGCTCTCCCTGACCCCAGATAATGATGAAAAACAAGTGTGGCCCGAGGACAGTCAACAGATCCAGGGACCCCTTCCCACATGGAGTCAGAGTCCCCAGATTCAATCATTTGTTAAGAAGACCCATTGTTACGGTTTATTGCAGTGAAAATGCACAACAAAATCAGCAAAGGAAAGAGGCACGGGCAGAGTCCACAGGAGACCAGGCACAGCCGCCTGCCCCGGGGACTCATGGGCACTCTCCACCCAGGAGCCCGTTAACCCAGTGCCCGGGGTTTCCGACAGGGGGTCTCAGGCACCTCTGCCTGGCCCCCCAGAGTCCCGGGCTGTAGCCTCCTCCCAGCTGACCCAGCCCCAGGCGTGGGAGGACACCAGGGGCTGGTCCCTCGGCACACAGCAGGCAGCACTTCTGGATGAGGCCTGTCCGTCCTCTGAGCTCCATGCTGCCCGGGCTCTCACTGCACTTGCTTCTCTCCTCTCCCTGTGCTTAGCCTGGCCAGGAACTGGAGCAGCGAAAAATTAAGGCCACATTCCTGAACGTGTCATGTGTTTAGCTTTAAGGGCTGTTCCTGGTCTGCTGACGTAGGATCACAGCATGTGCGTGTGTGCATGTGTGTGTGTCTGTGTGACAGAGAGACAGAGAGAGAGACATATCAGGCAGGAGATGGCAGGTGTTGATCGGTGTATTAACGGTGTGTGTGTCGTGGTTGGAGGCAGGTCTCTCTGCTCTGGCATTTCTGCTGATCTTACCTCCGCTTTCTCCTTTGTGCTTTTCTGCTGTCTGAATGTCTAAGTGCAAACCCTCTGGCGTGAGCCGAAGCCTCCTCGAGGGTGTGGGGAGTGGACGTGTGCACAGCCCGGGCTCCAGGTGCAGACGGTGGGACGGCAGGACTGTCCCCATGGCTTCTGCTTGAGGCAGCTCCTCCGTGGTGGAGTCTGGTTCTTGTGGGACATGGACCCTGGGCACAGAGCCGGCTCCTGCACCGGCTGTCCCGTCTTGCCTTCTGCGGGGGGTGTGGCCTCTGAGAAACACAGAACTTCAGTGGTGCTCACGAAGGCTGTGAGATTAAGGTTTTTTTGTGTGTTTTTTTAAAGAAGCGTTGATGGGCTGTTGCTTCTTTTTTATTTTATTGATTTTTTACAGAGGGGAAGGGAGAGGGATAGAGATCTAGAAACATCTATGAGAGAGAAACATTGACCAGCTGCCTCTTGCACACCCCCTACTGGGGATGTGCCCACAACCAAGGTACATGCCCCTGACCGGAATCGAACCCGGGACCTTTCAGTCTGCAGACCGACGCTCTATCCACTGAGCCAAACCGGTTTCGGCCAAAATTAAGTTTTTAAGTGTCCTTTGATATTAATGGTTAGAGAGGATTAACCTCATATTGTGTTGAGGAGGCAGAGAGCTTTGTGGAAATGGAGAATGGTGGGTGAGGACCACTGCTCCAGAGCTCGAGGGCCTCGCAGGCCTCGTGGGTTGGCCCCTGACCTTCGGTGTCACCGACGGGTTGCTGTGGGTGTCTGGCTTGGTGGCCCTGAAACCCTGGCCTTGGAGTGACTCAGATTGGGGGGAGTTGGGCACCCCAAAGCCAGCTAATTTTCTCTCTCCCCAGGCACTATGTGGTCCGAGGCCCTGAGACGACTCCTTACGAAGGTAAGTCGAGCCGTTGCTCGGAGCGAGAGCAAGAGCAGTGCTGTTTGCGCAGCTCTGCCTGCCGAGTCCTTCTCTTGTAAAGGGCCCTCTTTCCACGCTGGACTCTGGGAGTTTGCTCCGAGTGTGGTCTTGTGCATGTCTCAGGGACCGTGTCCCAGGGGCCGTCTGTGCGCCCCTGGGTGGTGCCCAGGCTCCAGGGTCAGCGGGGTCGGGGTCAGGGCCAGGGGAACAGTCCTGCTTGGTCCCCTTGTACTTTCTGAAGGGGTCTTGTTGAGGGGAAGATGGGTGTATCAGCTGCTCTTTCTAGGCCAGTCCTGGGCTCAGTGGTGGGCCCTGTCTGGACAGGGTGCTGAGGCGCAGGGAGGCCATGGGAGCTGCCCGGTCAGCAGGGCCTGCCTATCTCCTGGCTTCTGCTGATGCCATCAGGGTGCCGGTGTCACTTACAGTGCAAACCTCGCAGCTATCAGCAGGGCCTGGTGCACTAGCCGGGGTGTAGATGTTGCCGTGGCCAGGCAGTCCCGGCACAGCCGTGCCCAGTGGGCAGCGCTTCGCTGCCAGCCATTAGGTCCTGGCTAGAGCGCTGTGTGGGTTTGTGGGTTTCACTGGGAAGAGTTGTGCTGTGGAGAAGGTTTGAGCGTGCTGGCATCAGAGGCGTGGGCAGTGAGTGGGAGGGAGGGTTTGCCCAGGAACCACATCCAGAAGCAGAGCTGTGGGGTGGGTGTGTCACTGGGTTCCCTGGGGGACGTCCCAGTGCCCAGCAGTGGTGTGGGCTCTCGGATGGCCTGCCGGGTGGGGCTCCTAGAACTCTGGAAAGATGGGCTTCAGAACAGGGCCAGGCCGGGAAGGTGATTAAACCCGGGTATGTTTTTATGGAGCTTGACTCTACGAGCTACCAGTCCCCTCTCAGCTCGGCTCTGCTCAGGGCTGCCCTCCGCTGACTGCTCTCAGTAGGGTCTTCATGGGACCAGCCAAGCTGCTGCCTCTGTCCGTCTGTCCGGGAGGGACAGCTGTCGGGGCTCTGAGTCGGGCCTTTGTGGCCCCTGAGGGGTGACTGTCCTCCCCTTGCTCCTCCCTGGCTCCTGGGCATCCTGACTGTGCTCCCCGTCTCCCATGCTCCTCTCCTATGTCCACGCCATCCCTGTCTCGGACCCCACTGTCCTGCTCTCTCGGCACAGCCAGCCCCTGCAGTCAGCACCTGTGCCTGTTGCCCAGCCTGCCACAGAGTCTCTGGGCTGGTCCTCAGACCCATCCTCCCATCAAACCCAGACACACAGAAGCTTACTCTAAAGGTTTTGTTCTGAAACTTACATGGAGGGCAAAGGACCCCGAGTGTTGATAGCTCACGATTTAAAAAGAATAAAGTGGGAGGACTTCCTTTGCTGATGACTTGTGTCTGCAGGGAGAGGCGGGGACAGGACTGGGTGGGGCTGCAGGAGTCGGCGTTGTGATGGCTTACGGACTGTTGACCAAGTTGCAAAGGGAGTTGCGAAGGGAGTCGAAGCTGCCCCCTCAGGTTTCCCTCCTGACGTGGCTTGGTTGCGCTGACACTGGAATGCAAGGTGCAAGCTGCTGGCACAGGGGTCCACCTCCTGGCACCTTCCTGCCTAGGAGGACCCCTTGAGGCTCCCCTCAGCCCAGGCTCTCGCAGAGTTCCCTCCGTGGTGTGGAGTGTGTGTGTGTGTGTGTGTGTGTGTGTAGGCTCAGGGTTTACCATGCGTGTCTCCGGCGGGCTGTCCTCTCCCTGCACAGCTGGAGCTGCCCAAGCCCTGGCATCTGAGGACAGTGGGTGTGGCCAGCTCTCAGTGGGTGGGGGTGGGGGGTTCAGGGCACTGGAACTGGGCTGCTCTGGTCTCGGGTGGGTAGTGGAGGAGGAGCGCTGGGCCGGTGTGTGCTGAGAGGTCAGTTTTCTTGGCAGGTTCCTCGCAGCGAGTGGGCGGCCCCCTCACATCCTCCACTGCGCTCCAGGCCGCTGTCCTCGCTGCTCAGGTCGCTTCCTGGGGGGCAGGGCTGTGTGTCGGGCTTTCCTAGGGATTGTGAGTGAGTGCTGCCTCCTGGGTGGGCGTGTCTGCCGGTGGAGCTGGCCCCACAGATGGCTCTCGGGAGGGAAGCGCAGTCGTGAGGTGGCTGGGGCACTGCAGCCAGACAGGGGCAGGGCCCTTGGCCGTCGGGGATGGCATGTGCCAGGCCTTGAGGCGGGCCATGCCTAGGTGTGAGGACAGGGCAGCGTTCCTCAAGCCACTGTGAACGTGCACATGCACACGTCCCTGGAGCGCGGTTGAGCCTCGGAGATGGGCGGTGGAGGCGGTGAGGCCAGCCAAGTGCCAGCTCTGGACCAGCTGGCAGAGTGGGTGTGATGGGGGCGGGGGACCCAGATTTTAGTCAACAGCCGAGAGGATGGGTTGCTGTTTGAGGAGAGGAGCAGGAGTCCGTCTGGGACCTTTCTGGGGTTTGGAGAGGGTCCAGGGTCCAGGCAGAGGTGCCAGTCGGAGGGAGAGCCACACGGTCTCCCCATGTCATGTGAGTCAGGTGAGGCCCCAGGAGTGCGGGTCTGGGGAGCGTGCCAGAGAGCTGGGCGCTGAACCTTGGGCATGGAGAGGTGCGGGGGGGGGGGGGGGGGGGGCGGGGTTCGAGGAGGCGGGGTCAGGCATGATCTTATTCCATGGGAGGTCTGGTGACCTCAAGGTCAGGTCGAGGGGGGCCATGATGGAATGTGAGCTGGAGTGATGGCACTCCGGACATGCTTCCAGGGACAAGATGGGGGCAGGTGGCAGGACCTGGACGGTGTGGGGGTCAGAGTTTGTTTTCTGTTGTTGTTATGGTGGGAGGGAGGGCGGCCTGGCTGCTGCAGGGTGCAGTTTGGTGGAGGAGGAGCCGGTGGGTGTGGAGGGACCTGGAGAGGTGATCGCAGCAGACATGCTGTGGGTGGGTGCGGGGGCGAGGAGCATGAAGGAGCCGAGATGGTCAGCATGTGGGCACCATGGGGGTCTGTGAGCAGGTGGGCGGGTGGGTGGACGCAGGTGGACCTGTGAGTGGGTGGGTAGGTGGGTGCAGGCAGAGATGAGGAGGTGCTCTGTAGACATGACGGATCTTTCTGTTTCGATGCAGGTGGCTATTACCATGGAAAACTAATTTTTCCCAGAGAATTCCCCTTTAAACCTCCTAGTATTTATATGATAACCCCCAATGGAAGATTTAAGTGCAATACGAGGTAAGGCTCTGCCCTGCTGTGCGGCGATACGCGGCCGTGGCGAGCGCTCTGTTGAAGGCCCCTGTTTTGCAGGCTTTGTCTTTCCATCACGGACTTCCACCCAGACACCTGGAACCCGGCCTGGTCTGTCTCCACCATCCTGACCGGGCTCCTGAGCTTCATGGTGGAGAAGGGCCCCACCCTGGGCAGCATAGAGACGTCGGACTTCACGGTGAGGGTGATGGCCGGGGGGCACGCGCCAGGGGCCGGGGGGGCGGCTCCTGCCCGTGTCCCTGCTCCCCAAGCTCCATGGACCCCAGCCCTGGAGTCCCCTGTTCTTGGCCAAGCTTCCTGCAGACCCTGAGGGGTCACATGCGGTCATAGTGCCTACTCCTCTTGTTGACTGTTTTCTTGTTTTGTTTTTTAAATATATTTTTATTGATTTCGGAGAGGGGGAGGGAGAGAGAAACATCAGTGGTGTGAGAGGACCATTCATTGGCTGCCTGCTGCACACCCCACACTGGGGATGGAGTCCGCAACTCGGGCCTGTGCCCTTGCCTGGGCTGTGGCCTGGCCTTTATTCCTCTCTCGTTTGGGTAAGGCTTCGGACGTACGCTAGCTTACTGTGGAGAACAGCCTGTCAGTGTGTCCCACAGCGGAGGGCGGCAGCGTGACACAGTCACCTGCTTTGGGAACTGGGAAGGACTGGCGTACACCTTGGGCTGAGGTTTCCCTTCTCTTTCTTCCTAGAAAAGACAGCTGGCGGCACAGAGTTTACTGTTTAATTTAAAGGACAAAGTCTTCTGTGAGTTGTTTCCTGAAGTCGTGGAGGTGAGAGTGCTGGGAGGTCAGCTTTGCTTCCCGGGTCGGGGTTCAGTTGTCTCCAGAAGAACCATGTGCTCCTGCTCTGGCTGCAGGCGAGCACCCCAGGAAGCTCCCCGCGTGTTCCAGGCAGCAGGCCTGCCTCGCAGGCGCCGGGACCGCAGGGGCGGAGCCGGGAACGGCCGGGAGCACGGCCTGGGTGTGGAGCTGGCCAGCTCAGCACCAGCGTGGGGTGCGGGGTCTTGGGCCAGGAGTGGGAGCCCTGCGTGAGGGCTGGGAATGCTCCCTGGTCCCAGTGGCTGGGAGCAGAAGGCTGGTGCACTTGGTCAGGCCGCAGTGACCATGCCATTCAGGCCTGCTCAGGCCTATGCTGCCAGGGTGGAGCAGGTGGTGATTGTCAGGGCACTGGCCCCCGTGTCTGTGACTCGGTAGGTGCCAGGGAGAAACCCACCAACGATGTCACCGTCTCGGTCTCCCTGGGGGCCGAGAGTCCTGCTCCTACAGGAGCTGGTTTGTTCAGACCCTATGTCTCCTGCTTCTCCCAGGAGATTAAACAGAAGCAAAAAGCACAGGACGAGCTCAGCAGCAGACCCCCGGCGCTGCCCCTACCAGACGTGGTTCCCGACGGGGACACGCACCACGGCCAGCACGGGCTGCAGCTCCTCAACGGGCACGCACCAGGGGCCGGGCCCCACCTTGCGGGCTTCCAGCAGGCCAACCGGCACCACGGACTCCTGGGCGGCGCCCTGGCGAACTTGTTTGTTATCGTTGGGTTTGCAGCCTTTGCCTACACGGTCAAGTACGTGCTGAGAAGCATAGCACAGGAGTGAGCTGCACGCCGGACGCAGAGTGGCCGAGAGCGAGGGACGGCCCAGCCTGACCTGGCTGGCTGGACGTGCCATCCACACGGGGCGGACCGCCCGGCGCCTGGGGTTAGCTTTTTAAACACCATTAAGAGGAAACAAAACCCAGAGTGGGGGCTTGGACTGGAGCGTAGACACAGTCCCGCCCACGCGCCCTGGTCTCGCTGTGGAGCTCGGGCTGCGGAGGGGCCTCGCGCTGTGGTTCTGTACCTCATCTCCTGCATTGTCTTTGGGACATGTTTTAGTAAACCTGTTTTTCATTTTATAGATTTGATCACTTAAAATATAAACCTTGATGCCTACGATTGCTCTGCGTGCCTTCTTCGTCCTGGGCTCTGTCACCGGGTGGGGCCGGCCCCAGGTGCCCAGAGACAGCCTGCGTCCGGAGGCCGCTGTGCTCACTGTGACCACAAGGGGTCGCCTTGTACTTGAGGAAGCGGCTGGGAACCCAGGGCGGCGCTGCCTTCCTGTGGCCTCGGCCGCCTCCTGGCTCCTGGTGCCCAGAGCCCTTGCTCTGAGCTCCTCGGGTCCGGGTGGCCCAGGAGCCCCTCCTCTGCTGTGGAGGCCGAGGCCCCAGCATCTCCACAGGGGCCCCCCGACAGGCGGGCTCTGCACTTGGGGGCTCCCTCACACTTGGTCCCAACCTTGGGCTGACCCAAAGCTGGCTCTCCGCCCCTTCCCAGCGGATCCACCTGGTGCTGGCCCTTCCGGAAGGCCCCTCGGGCGCGGCATCAGGAAGGAAGGGCAGAGCTGACGCCCCGAACCTCCTCCGTCTGCATCTGCCGACTGGTTCCCGGGCCCTCGGGACGCTGACCCGCTCCAGAGCCACGGAGACGCTGTCTCACCTCTGACTGTGTGTTTGATCCATTTATTTTAAATTCCTTGTAAATGACCCTGTATGTGTTGAACCCACTCTGTGAACAGCTCTTCCATGATGTCTTTGCTCCTAAATGTTTCCTGTTTATGTCTGTGGGTGGAAGTGCACCTGCTGGCCCGGGGCGAGCTGTGGGCATGGCCCGGGGTCCGCAGCAGAGGCCACCTCCTGACAGTGGGCACCTGCCGGACCCGCCCTCCACCCACAGCCGCTGCAGGGTGAGTCGGGGTCAGTGTCTGTTCCACACACTCGGGAGTCCAGAGGCTCATGGGAGGCGGAGTGCCCAGCAGACGGCACTCCTTCCTGTGAGCCCACCCTCGGAGGGGGCGGCCCTATGCCCCCGTCAGCAGTCAGCGTGTCTGACCCTCAGTGTCAGGCCCTGGGTCTGGTGTCAGTCCCTGCTGAGGGCAGTGGCCTGTTCTCAGACTCCTCTCTGTCCCCGCCCATCGGCAGAGGCAAAGCTCATCGCACAGCCGTCCTGTGCCGCCGGCTCGGCTCCTCGAGGGAGCAAAGCCGGAAGAACCGAAGCCGCAGGGCGCTGTGAGCGTCTCCGTGGCGAGCGAGGCCTGAGAGTGCTTCCCGCGTCTCTCTCCGAGGCCGAGGCTCCCGAGGTCTCTGTCTGAGGCTGGAGTGACCCCGCTCCAGTGGCCAGGCGGACGGCCTGCAGTGGGGGCGGTGCCAGGCTGCCGTCCGCCCCGGGTGTCAGGGTCTCTGGGGCTGGGCTGGGGCTGGTGGGCGAGGACACCAACAGTGGCCTGAGCCTCGCTGGGGGTGGGGGGAGGCCTGGCAACGCGCAGCTCCCTCCGGCCCTTCTCCAGGTGGCGCCGTTCAGGGGGCTAGGAGGACCCTCCGCGTGGAGGAGGGGCGCCCCAACCGCAACCTCGGCCCAGCATCCCCGTAGCCGAGCGTGGTCTGGCCGACACCCACAGGCCATGGATGGCTTCCTGCTCCCAGCTTAGGAAGGGCCTGGAACCCAGAGCGGACCCAGGGCTCCGGTGGGCGGGGCCTGTTTGAGGCCCGGCCTCTGGCCCCACCACGGGGCTCCCGGTCCAGCTGCAGAGCCGTGTGCCTCCCCGCCACACAGGTTCATTGTCAGCTGCACTGCTCACACACACACACACACACACACACACACACACACACGCATACACGCTCCGAAGGACGGGGCCCCAGGACGCAGGTGCCAGCCTCCGGGGAGGGGTTTCCTGGCTGCCTTTCCCGACCCGGTGCCAGTGCAGCTCACATTTGGGGTGCAGCCAGGCGGGGCCCCAGGACCCCCTCCATACCCAGGCGTCTGAGCCGGACACGATGGAGCTGAGGCTTCAATGGTGAGCTCAGGGGTCACAGAACTCGCACTGGGCCCAGCGGCATGGCTCAGGGGTTGAGTGTTGATCTAGGAACCTGGAGGTCACATTTCAATTCCCAGTCGTAGCACACATGCCAGGGTTGCGCACTAGATCCCCATTGTGGGGCGTGCAGGAGGCAGCCGATCAGTGATTCTCCCTCATCATTGATCCTTTTATCCTATATCCCCCTCCCTTCCTCTCTGAAATCAATAAGAAATATATTTAAAAGAAGAAAGAAGAACCCGCGCTGTTATCCTGGGTGTGACCACTCTGACCGAGCAGGAGGGGGATGGTGCCCCTGGGCAGACAGGCCTCATCTGCCCAGCAGCTTGTCCCTGGGCCCGGCCTGGAGCTGACCATGGGCGTGGCCTGGGCTGCTTCCCTGGCCTGGTCCAGCTCTGGCAGAGTCTGGAAATGGAAGAGGGTCCTGGAGGGCCCTCTGTGCTGTCCTGGGACCTGGTGCTCCGCCTTCTCAAGGCTGCACTCAGCAGCTGCTGGGGCCCGCCTGGCTCTGACTATTGATCAGCCTTGGTCTACGCCACCCAATGGGCGGCTGGCAGTGGGGTCTGGGCTCGGGCTTCCAGCCCCGCTGGCCACCACGTTGCAGTGACAGCCCAGGGCCTGTGACCGGACCCAGGCCCCCCTCGCCCCACCTCACACCCCAGCTGCTCAGGTGCAGCGGGAGGCAGTCACTGTCCCCTGGACCGAGGGCCGAGGAGGCGATGGGCTATTCTGGCAGGTGCCGACCTCCAGAGGCCTGGCTGGGGACTAGTCTCCCGTCTCTCCTGGCTCGGAAGCCAAGAAGCTCCAGGGAGCTCGGACCCGGGAGAACAGGTGAGGGCAGCCCCTTAGGCAGTAAGGATTGGCCCTGAGCCTCAGGAGAGGAGGGACCTACGGTCACACCTTGAGGTCAGCCAGCCCCTCCCTGCTGGAGAAGCAGCACCCAGGGTCATAGGGTCATCGAGGCTGCACAAGGCCAGGGCCGGTGGGTCGGCCGCCCGGCTTCCTGGGTCTTGCCTCTCCCTGGAAGGGCCGGGGCCAGGCTCTCGGACACCCCAGGACCCAGCAGCCAGAGCGCCTGGCAGAGCCTGCGTGCGGGGTCACAGGAAGGGCCCACAGGGCTGTGAGCTCTCAGAGCAGAGCAGTGTGTCTCCACCCCGGGCTCCTGGGAATCGAAACGTGACCTCCAGGTCCATAGATCAACACTCAACCCCTGAGCCACGCCGCTGGGCCCAGTGCGAGTTCTGTGACCCCTGAGCTCACCATTGAAGCCTCAGCTCCATCATGTCCGGCTCAGACGCCTGGGTATGGAGGAGGGTCCTGGGGCCCCGCCTGGCTGCACCCCAAATGTGAGCTGCACTGGCACCGGGTCGGAGTGTGTGTGTGTGTGTGTGTGTGTGTGTGGTGCGCGCAGTGCGGCCGGCAATGGACCTGCACTGGACCAGCGGCCGGGGATAGGGGTGGGAGTGGGGAGGATGGGGGAGGGTGGAGGCAGCAGCTTAGCTCCGTGGGGGGCAGGGCAGATCCTTGTTAAGGGTTCCAGGGTGAGTCCGCCTCCCGGGAAGGGGCGCCGGCTGTTTCCGAAGCGCGTGGGAGGGTCTGGGGAGGCGGGAGCCCCCGGCGCGTGTTCAGGGGGGTGCCCGACCCGGACGCCCAGGGCGGCGGGCGCCTGCTGACGGATCACCGCGTGGGCCCTCCCCCTGGGCCCGGGAGCCGGGAGGAGGAGGGCTTATCTGGCGGCGGCGCGGCGGCCAGGGCATTGCACGCGGGAGGGGGAGCCGCACGGCGACCCGCGGGGACCGGAGCCTCCGCCGCGCCGTCCGCGCCCTCCGCCCGCCCGCCCGTCCCGCCCGTCCCGCCGCGGCTTCGCCCGGCGCATCCGCACAGACATGCACCGGCGGCCGGGCGGCCCCCGCGGCCGCGCCCCCCTGGCGCCGGGGCTCTGAGCCCGGGCCGCCCCCATGAGCACCGAGCGCTGAGCCGCCGGACGCACCGGCCGCCGCCATGCGCTGGGCCTGGGCCGCCGCCCTGGGCCTCCTCTGGCCGCAGCTCGCGCTCCTCGGCGCCGTCGGGGCGCGGCGGGAGCAGAAGCGGCCGCGGCAGCCGGGTCCGCGCGCCGAACCCCGCAACGCCACCGCGGCCGGCAGCGAGGGGCCGCCCGGGCCCCCCAAGGTACGTGCGGAGGGCGCCCCGGGCTCGCGGGGGGGCTTCGCCTGGCGGGGCGCCGGCCTCCCACCCGCGCTCCACCCGCCGGGCTCTCCGGCCCTGCCCGGCCCGTGCGGTGGGACTCGGGGACTTGGGGCAGGATCTGCTGCGGGCGCGTTAGGGGCCCCCCTGGGCCCCCCTGGCCGTGCGGGGTGTGGGGAGGGGGTGGGAGGGGAGTGCCTTCCCAGGGGGGCTGAGCCAAGACCCTGGAAACCCCAGCACACGGCCCCAGCCTCCCAGGTGTGACCCAGGCGGGAGTGGGGAGGGCCCCTGGGCTGCCAGGACTCCTTCGTGGGAACCTGCCCTCCACTCCGGGGCGGAGAGGCCAAGGCCAGCCCGGACCCTGAGCTCCTGGGGCCTCGCCCTCACCCTGCTGATAGCCAGTCCCTCCCCCGCCCCCATGGCCTCTGGGCGGGATGCTCCGGCTCTTAGGGTCCCTCTGGCCCCGGACTGCCTCAGACCTGAGCCCCGGGGAGGACCCCTGAGGGCTCTGCCGCTGACCCCGGGCCGGGTTCCGAGGGGAGCGGCAGTTGCTGGGACAGGCCCCCCGCCAGCCCGCTGCCTTTGATCCCGGCCTCCTGCCGCCCAAGGGCGTCTCTGTGGCGGCCAGCCTGGCTGCTCCCAGCCCACGCACCCCATGGAGCCCGAGGCCCCGTTTTCCAGAGGAGTCCCTGGCCCTGCCAGTGGGGAGGCGCGGCTGCCGCCCCAGCCGGGGCACCGGGCGGTCTGGGGACGGACAGGGGGGCCTCTGTCCCGGGCGGGGCCTCCACGGGGGTGCCCTCGCCAGGTGGCACGTGACCCAGCTGCCCCGCCCCGCGTTTGGACCCCTGCTCTTTTCCTGGACCCTTTAGGGTCCCTCCCCGATCCCCCCAGGACAGGGCCCCCCTGAGCCTGCGAGGAGGCTGCGCTGCCCCAGAGCCTGGTGTCGCTGGGGCTGGGGCTGAGGGCTGTCTGTACGGCACCTGGGGCCGGACCCCTGGGCCCAGACCTGGGGCGTGCCCTGCCTGGGGTGGCTCCCGGGGGCGTGGCAGGGGCTGCTACCCCCCCCCCCCCCCGCCCCTGCCGCCAGCATCTGCTCAGCTGCTGTTCCCTTCCTGGGCTTCCCTCTGAATCCCCGCACGGACCTCCTCAGAGAGGGCGGCATTCCCTCCAGCCCACACCCCTCACCGCGCGGGGTCTCCCCAGAGGCAGGCAGGGTGTTCCCGCCTCTCCCACCCGCCGCGGCTGAGGAGGTGGTTAGAGGGCTGGCCACGGGCTCAGGCTGCTCGGCACTGCCCCTCCCAGCCCTCCCTCCGACGGCGAGGAGGTTGGCCGCGGGGCCTGGGTCCGAGCCTGAGGAGCAGGCCCGGCCCCTCCCCAGCGGAGCCGGTGCCCCGGGTCCCTCAGACCCTGGAGACCCCTCCGCCTGCCTCGGCCGGCCATGGGGTCGGGCACACCCAGGGCAGGACCCAGAGGCTGCCCTGGGTGTGCCCGCGTGCCCGTCTGCCTGGGGTCAGGCGGACAGAAGAGGGCAGGTCACCACACGGAGCCAGAGCCGAGGTGCCCGGACTCCATGCCTGGCTTTCAAAGGGCCCCACGCCCTCCTCTGCCCGATGCCCGAGTCCTAGTCCGAGTGCCCAGGAATGGCCTTCGCGGCACCCTCACCCCAAGTCCTGCCTGAGGCGGGCTGGGCCTGAGGGCCCCCCCATCTGCCCTGGGGCGGCGGGGAGGACCCCGTGGGGCCCGGTCAGCACACTAGCCCTGCCATTCGGCCCTTCAGCTGCCCGAGGCCTCGGGGCCCGAGTTCTCAGATGCCCACACCACGTGGCTGAACTTCGTCCGGCGGCCGGATGACGGGGCCTTGAAGAAGCGGTGCCGAGGCCGGGACAAGAAGTCGGTGAGCCGGGGCCTGAGCCTGGGGTCTGAGCCTGGGCCTGAGCCGGGGGCCTGAGCCTGGGGTCTGAGCCTGGGGTCTGAGCCTGGGCCTGAGCCTGGGGTCTGAGCCGGGGGCCTGAGCCTGGGGCTGAGCCTGGGGTCTGAGCCTGGGCCTGAGCTGGGGGCCTGAGCCTGGGGTCTGAGCCTGGGCCTGAGCCGGGGGCCTGAGCCTGGGGTCTGAGCCGGGGCCTGAGCCCGGGGCACGGCGGCTGTGGCTCCCGCTCGGACCCTCACGGCCTCCTTCCTGCCTCTCCCAGCGAGGCCTCTCCGGCCCCCCCGGCCCCCCCGGCCCCCCGGGACCCCCTGGGCCCGCGGGCGCGGAGGTCACACGGGAGGTCCTGCTGCAGGAGTTTCAGGAGATGCTGAGAGGTGAGCTGCCCCTGCCCACATCCTCCCAGAGGCTCTGGGGGACCCCGATCCGCTGACCTCCCATGGTCCCCACAGAGGCCACCGAGCGCCGGTTCTCGGGGGCGTGGGGCTCGCTGCTGCCCGAGGGGCCGGGCGGGCGGCTGGTGGCCGAGGCCTTCCACTGCCGGCTGCGGGGCCCGGTGCCCGTGGACAAGAAGACGCTGGTGGAGCTGCAGGGCTTCCAGGCCGTGAGTGCGGGGCGCCCGGGTCCCCCAAGACCCCGGTGTCTCTGGGGACCCTGCTGGGGCAGGATGCCGGGGCGTGGGGGGCGTGGCCACCAGTGGTCAGGACTAGTCCCCTGTCCCCGGCCCCCCTCCTGCGCCAGGCGTGCGAGTGGGGCCCGAGGTGGCCAGGCGGGGGGTCTGTCCCTGGGTGCCCGTCCGCCCCGGGGCCCAGAGGCCCAGCGGCCGCACAGCTGTGCCCTCATCCTTCCCGCCGGGCTGTGCTCTGGGCGGGGCGGTGGGCTGCAGGCGCCTTGTCCAGGCGGGTGCCCAGGCCTGCAGCCGGACGCTCCCCTGCCGTCCCTGCAGCCCACCGCCCAGGGCGCCTTCCTGCGGGGCTCGGGCCTGAGCCTGGCCTCCGGCCGATTCACCGCCCCGGTCGCCGCCATCTTCCAGTTCTCGGCCAGCCTGCACCTGGGTGAGCGGGGCGGGCAGCCCGTGTGGGCGGGCGGTTCTCCCAGCGGGGCCCCGGCTTTGCGGTCCGGGCCTGGGTCCTGTCGCAGAGCTGCCTCCTGCTCCAAACCCGGCTCCCTCGGGCAGGTGCCCGGAAATGCCCCCCTCCCCCCGCACCCCCCCCCGCCCTGTCCTCCCCAAGGGCTGAGCCGCTGTCTCCGCAGACCGCAGGGGCCTGCAGGGCCAGGCGCGGGCGCGGGACACGGTGCGGGCGCTCATCTGCATCGAGAGCCTGTGCTATCGCCACACGTGAGTGGGGGGGGCCCCTGGGTGCCGGGGTCGCGGGCGGCCGGGTGGGTGCCTGAGTGTGGACGGTGCTGCCCGAGGGGAGTGGAGGGGCTGCCCCGAGCCCGGGGTGGGGTCCGGCCCGCGGGCCAGCTGTGCCTCACCCGGACGTGCCCAGGTCGCTGGAGGCCGTCTCGGGCCTGGAGGGCAGCGGCAGGATCTTCACGGTGCTGGTGCACGGGCTGCTCCAGCTGCAGGTGAGGACCGGGGGGTGGGCGGGCGGGAGGGGTCCCTGCCTCTGGGCCGCAGCCCGTGGATGGACACGGGCCACGTGTAAGGTGACCAGACGTCCCGATTTTTAACAATTTGTCCCGCGTCCCACGGCATTTTAAAAAGGTCCCGATTTTAACGCTGCGGGACGCGGGACAAATTGTTAAAAATCGGGGCTGTCCTGCCAAAAGCGGGACGTCTGGTCACCTTACACGTGGCCACTCGGCACCCCGGGATGCCACAGCCTGGGGTGGGAGCCCCCATGCGCCTCCGGGTGGGCGGGCCCAGTGGGGTGACGTCCCCGTGGGTGGGCGGGCCCTGGGGGTGACGTCCTCGTGGGTGGGCGGGCCCTGGGGGTGACGTCCTCGTGGGTGGGCGGGCCCTGGGGGTGACGTCCCCAGGGGTGGGCGGGCCCGTGGGCGGGCCCTGGGGGTGACGTCCCCGTGGGTGGGCGGGCCCTGGGGGTGACGTCCCCGTGGGTGGGCGGGCCCAGTGGGGTGACGTCCCCGTGGGTGGGCGGGCCCTGGGGGGTGACGTCCGGTGGGTGGGCGGGCCCTGAGGGGGTGACGTCCCCGTGGGTGGGCGGGCCCAGTGCGGTGACGTCCCCGTGGGTGTCCGCAGGCCGGACAGTACGCCTCCGTCTTCGTGGACAACGGCTCCGGGGCGCCGCTCACCGTGCAGAGCGGCTCCAGCTTCTCCGGCCTCCTGCTGGGCGCCTGAGGACGGCCGGCCCCTGGGAGCTGCGTCCGGAGGCCCCTCGGGGCCATGGGAGCTGCCGGCCACCCATCCGCGCTGCCCTCTGTGCCAAGTGTGGTCACACAATAAAGAGCCCCAGCCCGCTCTGCCGCCTGGTCGCTGTGTCTGCGGGGGGTAGCGGGGGGCGGGGACGGCGTTGGTTTGGATGCTCTGAGTGCCCTGTGGCCTGTGGCCCTGCAGCCTCCATACCTGCTGGGTCCATCGTACCCTGTGGACAAAGACGGATGTCCGTCCAGGTCCCCCCTCTGCTCGTCCCCCGGGGCTGGTCCGGCCTTGGAGACGGCCCTGGGCGCAGACGGGTCCGGCCTCGGGGCACTGGGTGTCCGAGCGTGGTGAGCAGGGTGGCGTGGGCTGTGGGGCTGGGGAGCGGCGGGGGTGGGCCACCCACAGGAAGGCACCCGTGGACCTGCAGGGGTGCTGGGTGCTCGGGGTGGCGTGCGGGTTGTCTGGCCCAGACCAGCGGGGCACGGAGCTTCCTGCCACTTTCCCTGGGTGGCGGCCGCCCCAGGTGGATGTGAACCCCTCCACCCCACAGATGGGGCCAGAACCGCCCCAGGCCAGGTCGGGCAGCCAGGACCCCGCCTCGGGGCTTGTGGTTTAGGGCCCCTGCCCCCACCCTGTTTTGGTCCCAGCAAACCGAGACCGAAGAATGTAAATTGGTCCCTGGATGTCCCGGCCTCTGCGAAGCCGTGGAGATACCATCTCTGGTTGGCACCTGAGCCCCGGGCGGGCACTCCACCAGGAGCACTAGGCTGACCCCTGACCCCTGGGGAGACGCCCGGGGGGTGGGTGGCAGTGGGGGTGGGGCTCGGCTCCGTCCATAGCAGCGAGGATCAGAGACCCTAGTTCCCAGGCTGAGCAGACAGAGGAGGCATCCTGGTCCTGCAGAGGGGGGCAGGGAGCGGGGAGGGCCGGGGCTGGGGGGGCAGGTGTGGGAGGGGGGCAGGCGGAGGCCGGAGCCTGCCGGCCATCACCCAGCCCCTCCCCCAGACCTGCCGGCCTGGCTGGGTAATGAGGCAGGGGAGCCCTGGTGCCGGGCCGGCGCTGGTCTGTGCCGAGCCAGGCTTGGCCACTGACCCGTCCCCACCTCTCTCCCTGGTCCCCCCAGGGTGGCGTCAGGGGCTCGGGGAGTTGAGGGGGGGTGTCTCTGCTTCACAGCAACCGTAGGCGCCGGCTGGCCGGCCGGCGGCGGCGTGGGGATGTCCTGCAGCCTGCCTGCGGGGGAGGGGCATGGGCGCTGTGGTCCTGTGAGGAGGGGTGGGAGGAGGGGCGGGGGAGGAGGTGGGGGAGCAGGCTGGCAGGGGCTGGGAGCCTGTCTGCAGAGGCGCCCGCCCTGGGCTGCCGGCTGGTGGGGACGCAGAGGGACTGTGGGTAGCGGCAGCCAGACCCTCAGCCGTGCCGGGGCCTCTGGGCGTCCTGGCGCCCCAGGGTGCTCTCCTCCGTCACCAATGCCAGCCAGGCCCCCAGCCCACCTCGCCCGGGAGGCGGCCAGTCCTGCCTCCCCGTCCAGCCCGGCTGCGGGGGGTGGTGATGACAGAGATGGAGACCCAGCCCCGGAGACGGGCCAGGCCCGCAGAGAGCGGCAGACAGACGGGAGAGGAGAGATGAGGAGACAAGGAGATGAGGAGACGAGAGACGAGGCGGCGAGGGCAGGCCGCCCCGGGAGCTGGCCGCGGGCAGGAGGCCAGGTCGGGTCGGGGAGGGGCGTCCTGGCGCCCGGCTCCACCTGCCTGTCTCGCCTTCATCCTCATCCCGGCCCTAATCTTCGGCCGTTACCCCGGTGCTGGGAACCCCCCGGAATGTGCCTTCTCCAGCCCCCACGGCTGGGGTGCAGGACCGGGGGTGCAGGACCGGGGCTGGGGGGCCAGGCGGGGGCAGTGACTGCCGTAGGGAGGTCCTGGGGTGTGAGCTGGGAGGCCCAGGGCTTGGGGTTCAGGCCCCAGGCTCAGACCAGTCTTGAAAGACACAGGCTGCCCCTCACCCACTGCAGTGCAGACAAGGGGTGAGCCCCCAGAGGCCCCACCCTGAGCTCCGCCTCATCATCCATCCAAGTCCCACTGTCTTCCAGGCCCCACGGAACTGCGGTGCTGACAGCTCCCCGGGGCCAGGAGAGGATCTGGAGCCCCTGGGGGTCCTGGGCCCTGGGGTCCCGCCCACACAGGGGTCCGACCCGCGGCTGCTGAGGTGGGAGCTTGCTGGGGGCCCCGGGGGAGGGACCCCAGGGCGTGCTCTCTCCCTGGCCGGGCCTCTGGCTGCGGCCTGGGCTGCGGGGCCGCCCGAGCGTCTGGCTGCAGCAGAGCCAAGCGGCCGGCGGTGCTAGCCAGCCTCAGGTTGACCCCTGACCGGCGTCTGCCCTCCCCCGGCAGCGGGAGGGGCCTGGCTGACCTTGTCGACCCCCCTAGGGCTCCCTTCCCAGATCCTCTGTCTGACCTGCCGCCTGCCAGGGGCCGAGGGGCTGCCACCAGGGGCTTGGGGGCCCTTGGCTGGGCGCTCCCCAAACCTGGGTCTCGGGGCCGCAGCCAGGCTGCACCTGATGGGCCCTTCCTCACCCCAAGGTGGCCCGGGGTGCTGGGCGCAGGGGGTCTGTCCTGGCTCCGAGCCTGCCCCCAGCACCCTCGGCGGCGGTCGGGTTTGAGTGTAGACAGGAATGCGGGCGTCTGGCTCAGGGCAGCTGGAGCGGCCTCTCGGGCCAGGAGCGGCCGAGGACTGGACCGCCAGGCCCCACCCCAGGCTGTGGCAGGAGCGGGCAGGTGGGGCCCGGCTGTGAGCATGGTCCCCGTGGGCTGTGGGCTGGCACAGGCCGGGCGAGCTTCAGGGGAGTTGGGCACATGGCCTGGGCCCTGGGGCCTGTCCCTGCCCCTGCAGGTGCAGCCAGGCAGGCCCTTGGCGGCCAGAGCTGGGCGCTGGGCTGCCCTTGGCCTCCTCGGGTTGGTCTGGGACCAGGAGGGGCGTCTGCTCCAAGGCCCCCTGGGGTGTCTGTCCCAGGAGGTTCACACCCAGACAACCTGGTCTCGCGAGCTGGGCCCAGGCCTGAGCGGGGCCTGGGGCACGAGGGGTGCGGGGAGTGTGGGGCATGGGGATCAGGGGCCTGGGCGGATTCTCTGGGCTCCCCGTGCTGACCCCGCCGACCCCACGTCCTTGGTGGCTGTGATGCTGCCTCGGCTCAGAGAGAGCTGCAGGGCTCCTGCGTGTGTGTGCGCGCGCATGTGTGTGTGCACACGTGCACACATGTGACATGTGGATGGGTGGGGTCCCTGTCCCTCTGTCTCCCCTGAGATCTGGCTCTTAGCTGAAGGAGCAGGAGTCTGAGACCTGATGGCGGAGCCCTGGCTAACACAGAACTGGGGGGCCTCAAAGTGGGGAACCCTGGTGGAGGGGCCCGGGAATCGGGGAACCCTGGCTGAGGGGCCCGGGAAGAGGGGGATCCTGGCTGAGGGGCCCGGGAAGAGGGGGACCCTGGCAGGAGTTCCCAGGGGCAGCAGGGCACGATGGTGCCGAGGCCTCGGCCCTGCACTGAGCGCTGACGGTCTGGGCCATGACCAGGAAGGAGCAGGGGCTGTGGCCGGGGGCCCGCCCTCACTCACTCACTGACCGGCCTGGGCCAGTGTGCCCTCTGGGCCCCGGGCTCTGTGTGGCCTCAGGGCACTGCCCAGGGCCCATCAGAGGCTGATTTCCAGTCCCCAAAACAGAGTGGCCCAGGAGCTGTGATCTCTGAGGCCCGGGGTCTCCATAGCCTGGGGTCTCTGAGGCCCGGGGTCTCCATAGCCCAGGGTCTCCATAGCCCGGGGTCTCCATAGCCTGGGGTCTCTGAAGCCCGGGTCTCCCGCAGCCTGGGGTCTCCCGCAGTTCGGGGTCTCCCGCAGCCTGGGGTCTCCATAGCCCGGGGTCTCTGAGGCACGTGGTCTCCATAGTCTGGGGTCTCCGAGGCCCGGGGTCTCCGAGGCCCGGGGTCTCCCGCAGCCCGGGGTCTCTGAGGCCCGGGGTCTCCTGCAGCCCGGGGTCTCCCGCAGCCCGGGGTCTCCGCAGCCCGGGGTCTCCGAGGCCCGGGGTCTCCGAGGCCCGGGGTCTCCGAGGCCAACCCCTGGCGCTGGGCTGAGGCACCGAGGAGCTGGCCCCGCCCACGCTCAGCGTCTGCGGGTGCACAGGTGGTGGCGAGGAAGCGGGGACTCAGGGACAAAGGGCTTTTGTTGAGTTTGGGGTGCAGCCCCCGCTCCGTGACTCACGGCTCCTCTGGGGCGATAACATCAGTGTTGCAACAGCCGGCGTGTCACACACGCACCTGGGGCTCGGCGAGGGCCATGCGACCCCCCCTGCGCCCGGGGCCCTCCGGCTGCTCTGCCGGCACCGGGGTGTGGGAGGGGAGGGGGTGGCAGAGAACGGAGGAGCAAGAACAGGCACCGGAGGGCGAGGCGGTGTCTCGGGGCCGTTTCCTGGCCTCCCACCCCCGCCCCAGCCAAGGCAGGCCCCGCACGTGCTTCCCGCCTCAGCCCTCCTCGGCGGACGTGCCTGGGCCCAGCTCTGGCCACCTGCCCCTCACTTCTCCCTGTCAGGACCGGGTGGGCAGCTGTGGCGGGGGTGCAGGGCCCTGCGGGGGGAGGGGGGCAGAGTCTGGGCTGCTGAGACCCCCAACACCCTGGAAGGAGGGGCCAGGGCTTGGGCTTCCTGTTCACGGGTCACAGGGCGGTCAGGCCCTGGTCAGCGGAGCTGGAGCAGGACCCGGGCCTCCCTGGCTCCTCCGTGAGGCTCGGCCACGGCCGGTGGTTCGCTCTGGAGGGAGCTGACCGCTGTCCCGCTCCCAGGCCACCTGCTGCTGCCCACTGGTCCCCAGCCTCCGCTCACCCGATGCCACGGCCACTGAGCCCCCTGGGGGTCCCGCAGGCTGGGAGCGGGGCCTTGGGATCCTGTGCAGGAGAAGTACAGGGACCCGGGCCAGAGCCAGAGGGCACCCCCATCACGTGGGCACTGTGGGGGGCGGCGTGGCCTGCAGAGAGGCAAGGCCCCCACCACAGAGCCCCCGTGGCAGGGCGGTGGCTCTCATCTCCAGGCTCAAGGGGAGACCCCTCTGAAGAGCCCTCGATGCTCCCCACTCCGGGGGCCCCACATTCACGGAGACGGCCCAGCGCCACCCCCACCCCCAGTGTCCGGGAGGGCAGAAGCCCTCTCGCCCCCACCCGTAGCTGCTGCCACGGCTGGGTCTCCAGGATCCTCCTTCTCGGCAGGAACCGCTAGCCGGGTGGGGCTGGCCGGCCCCTGGGTGCCTGGACCAGGGCTGCACCGCTGCCGACCTCCGCCCAGGCCTGGGGCCCAGCCCTGCCTACAGGCGCTGCCGAGGCACCTGCTTCCCATGTGGGTCACGGGACGCCAGTGAGCGGGGCTGTGAGGCACCCGCCATGGCCACGGCCTCCTCTCATCTCCTGCCCGGCCCGGGCAGAGCTTGGGGTGCCTGCCGGGTGCACACTGCAGGTCTCAAGGGCTGAGGCCAGCCAGCAGGCAGGCAGGATGCTGGCTCTCAGCCTTCTGCAGGAGCAGGCCTCACATGGCGTGGGGCCAGGGAGGGCTGGGAGTGAGGAGGGCGCTGGAGAGGAGGGGGAGCTGGAGGGGGGGGAGACAGTGGAGAAAGGGTGGGGTTGTGATGAGCACTGGGGGAGCAGAGCTAAGGGTGTGAGCCACCTGGCCCCCGAGAAAGGGGGTGTGGCCCCAGGAGCCAGGTGATGGGCTGTGGGGAGCCCCTCCTGCAGGGGCTGGGAGGTAACCCCAAGGAGCCGGGCGCCTCAGGGCTCAGACAGGGAGACCCACTGGTTGGACTCTGCTCTGAGGCCAGGCCTGGGGGATGGACAGAGGAGCAGCCACGGTGCCAGGACAGGTCAGTCAACCCAGGCGACAGGAAGCACAGCCCGAGCCTTGCCCCCATCCCTGCCCCCGGAACCAGGTGCAGGCACGACGGGGGGAGCGTACTGGACAGACTCCGAACTCCCCCTTTCCCGCGCCCCCCCCATCTGAACCTGAGTTCCCTGTGGTTCCCCTGGAGGCCTGTCTGCACGTGCCTCCTGGACCCGGGACGGCAAAAGGCATCCCACTGTGGACAGGGTGCCCGGTGGCTGGGGCCGAGAGGGGAGCACCGGCCGCCCCTCGGACCCTGGGCTGGACGGAGCCAGGGCAGTCGCCCAGCCGGCGGGGGGCGAGGGCCAGACCCACAGACGTCGGAATGCAGGGGCTGGGCAGTGGCCACAACGGGGCCCATCTCCCAGCCCGGAGGCTGAGCCCAGGGAAGAGGAGGCTGGGCCCGGCCAGGGGCTGTGGGGTCTGAGCCCAGCAAGTCCCCACAGAGCACCAGCGGGAGGAACAGGGCCCTGGCGGAGCGAAGGCCACGACTGCAGGGAGGGCCATGGCCAGGGTCCTCTGTGGCTCACGGCTGGAAGGTGGCGTACGGGCTCAGCAGGGCCGAGACCCTGAGACTCTGGGGAGACCCTACCAGGCCTCTCCGGCCTCTGGGGGTGGCAGCCAGGGCTCCCGGCTGCATCCCGTCTCCACCCGCTGTTCTTTGTGCCGTCAGAATTGGTGATGTGACACAGACTTCAAAGCTAAACGTACAGTTGTGGGTAACTGGAACGATGCGAGGAGACCAGGTGCCCTTGCCCAGGCCCCCAGGGTGGAGTGCGCAAAACCGAAGGGCAATGTCACCCGGGCCGGCCCTGGGAGGTCCCCCTCCCACTGCACCCCTCCTGGGCCCCTGGCAGCACTCATTTGTCCCGTCTCCGGGGCTTTGCTGGTGCAAGAACCTCGTAGAAACGGGAGCGGGCAGCCCGTGGCTTTTCGTGGCGGATTCCTGGGGGAGTCACCCAGCCACGGAGGGAAGGGAGGGAGGCCTGCAGTCCGAGGACGGTGGGGCGTGCGAGGGACGGCCCGGTGCACACCATCGCCGCCTCCAGGAGCACCCGCCGGCCAGACGCCGCTTTTCTTAAGAAGCCACTCGGGAAACCTCGTCAACATTCCAGGGTCCGATTCCCGGAACCCGCACAGCCACGGCCGGCCGCGTGAGCAGCCTCGCCCCCGGGCGGCCACGAGGCGGCCTTAAAAGGAGTCTTTTCGGAAAGAGACAATAGGACGGACGTGTGTGTGTAAACGGAAAAGAGAAATGGGATGGTTTTGGAATTCATCCGTGTTTAAACACACATGCAGCCACGGGTCTACGGCTCCCTCTGTCAAAACAGACTAATCCACGGATTCCCGTTCCGACAGAAACAGCTTCTGCAATAATTTAAAAGGAAAAACACTGAGACCACACACTCCCAGCCGGAGCTCCTGTCTACACAAACGCACAATGTTTATAAATAAACCGCAGGCAGGAGCTGAGGCGCGCTGACCACACACTCGCTGCCGGGAGACACAGAGCACGGACGTAAAAAGAAGTCCCATCTGGGACGCGCACACGAGTGACACCGACAGAGGAAGACGCACAGGAGGCCGCCTGACCGCAGTTCTCCAACTGCCACTGGGTTGCAACACGCGGCCGGTCGCCACCGGCCGGGGCCCGCGGTGGGTCAGCTCACAGCAGGCACGGCGCTGCGGGCAGTGACTTCCAAGGTGGACGTCGGGTTCGAACAGGATGCAGGACAGGGTGTCGTACCACCCGGAACAAGCAGAGCTGAGCCTGCAAGTGCAGGTCCGCTCCAGCTCCAGCCTTTGGCTCCTGGTCCCTGACTTGGGTGGGGCAGGACAGCAGGACGGGGGTGGGGGGAGAGAGGGGTAAATGGTCTGCAGGCCCCTGCAGACCCAGGAGGCTCTTCCCCACTCGCACCCAAAGTTGGGCATCGTCACAGTCTGGGCAAATGCTGGCTGAAACCCAGGGGCAGGACGCTTCTCCCTGGACACGATGCGTCGTCCTGGCAAGCCGCAGAGCAAGAGGCTCTTGAACAAGGCGGCAGGTGCAGCCACTGAGGTGCGTGCCCCGGGGGTGCAGACTGGACCTGGGGTCCAGGAGCTGTCCGTGCTGCACGGCATGTGCTGAACAGCCCCACCAGTGACCACAGAAACGAGGTCCCCCTCGAGTGCTGGACTCATCCCAGACAACCAGCCGGACCGGTCAGCTCCCCTAGGGGAAGGCCGGCTTGGGGGGCTGCCGAAGGAGGGCTCCGGGGCGTTGGTCCCGGCCACCCCTCTCCTCCGCCAGCAGCCGCCTCAGGGGATGCCCTCCCTCCTCTGGCAGCACTGGGAGGGCGGTGCCGACCAGTCGTAGACGTAGGAGAGGCGCAGCTGCACCTCCTGCTTGCACAGGCGGCCCTCGCGCGCCAGCGTCTGGTGCTTCTCCAGCATGTCCTCCAGGCTCTGCTTGTGCGTCACCAGGTACTGGTTGCTGCAGCCACGGGACTTGTACTCCGTGTCGAAGCGCGGGTCGTGCTCGCGCTGCACGTCCACGGGCGCCAGCCAGGCGCCCATGGACACGTCCTCGCTGTGCCAGGCGCGCAGGAACTCGCGGCTCAGGCGCAGGTAGCGCACCAGGTCGGCGGAGAGCACGTAGCCGCCGCCCAGGGCGTAGGGCAGGTAGTAGTCGCAGAGCTGCCAGGCCGCCTCGCGCCAGCGGCCCCCCGGCTTGACGCGCCCGCGGCCGGAGAAGAAGCCCCAGTAGAGGCGGCGGCGGCGCGCGGGGTCGCGGGAGCGCAGCTCGGCCAGCATCGCGTCCAGCCGCACGAACGAGTCGTCGTCGGCCTTGAGCACGAACTCGAAAGCCACGTGCTCGTCCAGCCAGGCCAGCATGGCCAGCACCTTGGCCGTGAGGTTCTCGTAGGCGTCGCGCAGCGCGGGCAGCAGCAGCAGGTCCCCGTGCCGCGCCTGCTCGCGCTCCAGGGCGCGCCGCTCCTCGGCGCCCAGGCCGTCCGTGCCCACGGCGAAGCGTGCCCACACGTCGCCGGGGCCGCCGCGCCGCGCCGCCGCCAGCCACGTGCCGCGCACCACGCTGCGCCGCTCGGCCGCCCGCGGCGCGGAGGCCACCAGCACGGCCAGGAAGGCGGCGTCGCGCGCGGGGCCGGCGGGCGGGGGGCCGGGGCCGTGGCCGGCCGGTGAGCGAGGGCCCTCGGCCGAGCAGCGCGCCAGGTAGAGCAGGGCGACGCCGCACAGCGCCAGGCCGCCCAGGCCCAGCGCCGTCCGGTGCCGCCACGCGCGCCGCGGCAGCTTCATGGCGCTCCGGCCGCCTGCGAGCGCGCCGAGGCCCCCGGGTCCACTGGCCGCGAGGCTGCGGGCCCAGCCGGCCGCCTGTCACGTGGGCCGGCTGCCTGTCACGTGGCCAGCTTCCCGTCACGGAGCCCCGCGCGCCCTTGCAATTGGTCGCCCTGGGAGGGCCGCTTCCGCCCGGAAGCAAGATGGCGGCGCTGGCGTCAGCGCGCGAAGTCGCACCGCCCTCCAGCCCGGAGCCACGCCTCTTCCCGGAAGAAAGATGGCCGCGGCCTAGCGGAGTCTGGCTGGAGGCGTCACAGCTTCGGCGGCTCCCGGGCGGTGAGTGCGGGCGCGAGCGGTGCGCGGACGGCGCGGACGGGTGTCGGGGACACGGGCCGAGGGGCGCGGGCGGCGCGGGGCGACCTCCCCGTCCTCGTCTGCGACGCGGGGCCCGCGACGCCTGCTGTCGGCTCGGCTCAGTGAAGACCTGACGCCCGCAGGCGCCGGAGCAGCGTTTACAATTGGCGCTGGCGTTTCGCCGACAAGAAGCTGGTTCCGCGGGACCGGTACCCCGGGGCGGCCGCGGAATGTCGCTGCCGCTCAGCCGGGCCTGTGGCGCGTCCCGCGCGCTGTCGCCTCCCGGCGGGGACGGGCGGGGACCCCGGGAGAGGCCGTGCGCCGGGCGGGAGCCTCGCCGGCCTCCCCACGTCTGGCCGCTGTTCCCGGATGCCCGTGCGCCGCCCGGGGAGATGGCGGAGGCGGGGTTGACCTTGTCGGGGAGCGGAGTGCCGTCCGTTGGGGCTGCCAGAAGCTGGCGCCTTCGTGGCCCGGAGAGCCGGACGGGGGGGTGGGGAGGGCGGCGCCGGGGGCGGGGCTGGGGTGGCCCACCTGGACCGCAGCCCCCCTGGGGTGACCCCCGAGCTGCTTGTCCAGCTGTCGGGCCCTCCCGCTCGGGTTACAGCTCTGGGTCAGGGCCAGGGGTGTCCCGCGTGCACCTTTGCAGGGCCCATCCCTCTGCCTGTCTGAGTGCCCGCTGTGCGTGGACGGCGTGACAGGTGCTGGGCGTGAAGCTGATGGACACAGGGTCCCATGGTCTCGGAACCAACGCGAGTTCCAGTAACTGTGACTCAGGCTGGTCACCGCCCGGAGCTCTTTGGACAGCCTGCGGGCGCGGTGGGTGTGGGGAGGCGCCGGTCCCACAGGCCTGGGAAGAGGGATGTCAGGCTGCCCTGGGGACTCACGCCCTCGAAGCAATGACACCGAGCTAGACCTGGCTGAGGCCTCTGCACACACAGAGGCTCAGACCCTCGGGGTGTTGTCAGGAGCAGGTGGTGTACACAGGAGGCATCAGAGAAGCAAGTGGTGGCAGGGGCCAGGCCAGGGGCAGCCGCCGGCCTTCGGCCCCGTGTGCCCTCAGGCTGGGAGTGGGCTCCCTGGTTCCTGAACTCCACATGCCCAGGCTGGGCTGCTGCTGGCAGGACCCAGGCCTGAGGGGAGTGTGCTCAGGGCCACCCCCCTTCCTCCTGGGAGCACTGTCAGAGGAGGCAGGGCCTCAGCTGCACCCGGAAGGACCAGCAGGTGTTTGCCAGGTGGACAGACCGGGAGAGGAGCAGGTTAGGGGGCAGGAGGAGCTGGGGTTCCCTCTGGGTGACTGTGAAGGTCCAGGTGGGCCCTGTTCCCAACTCGGAGGGCCCTGGAGAGGGGCCCAGGTGGCACGCAGGTGTGGGTGAGGCTGCGGTGGGACCCTCGCCTGGCAGTGGGGACAGAGGATCCTTTGTTCCTTGTCCGCCAGGGGCAGGTGTCCTAGTGACAGACTTCCGGGAGCTCCTGATGAACAGGAGCAAGGATGTGTGTGTGTGCGTGTAAGCGTGGTTGTACACACATAGGTGTGTGTTTGCCTATGTATTGAATATGTAAGTGTGGTTGTACACACGTAGGTGTGTGTACATGTATGTAAGTGTGGTTGTACACATGTAGGTGTGTGTGTGTGTGTGAGAGAGAGAGAGAGAAAGAGAGAGAACACATAGGGGTCATTGAGAGGGAGGGAGGAAGGGGCTGGTGCCCTGAGGGGCAGGTTGGGTGTTTACTGACACAGGTGCAGCCCTCATAGAGCCTTGGGGTGGGGGTGAGGGTTCCTGTTTCATGGGGACACTGAGGTTGAGGAGGTCGGGGGCTCGGCCGAGGTCGCAGAGCTCACACGTGCTGAGTTGAGATCTGGAGAGAGGTCCCAGGACTGTAGGCTCGGCCTCGATGCCGATGCGGGAGGGACAGGGACGGCGCTGAGAGGGGCAGCCTCTCACAGAGGGAGGCGGAGCGAGCAGCGCTCCTTGCGTGGGCCTAGAAGCCGTCTCTTCAGTCCAGCTCTTGCTGGGGGTCTGTCCTCTCTGGACCGTCACCCCTCGCCGGGGCCTACGGCCTGGACTGTGGTCTCACTTCCTCCCTGCCTCCCCTCTCTCCCCAGCTCCTGGCCACCCTCACAGGCGCCCCTCGGCCTGGACCCGGGGCCATGGCGTCCAGGCCAGCTCCCTGCTGTGGCCTGGCTCCTCGCTGCCTCTGGCTCCTGGGCCTTGTCCTGCTGATGGACACGTCCGCCCGGCCCGCCAACCACTCGTCTGCCCGGGACAGAGGCGGCCGCAGGGAGGACAGTGAGATCCTGCCCCCTGACCACCTGAACGGGGTGAAGCTGGAGATGGACGGGCACCTCAACAAGGACTTCCACCAGGAGGTCTTCCTGGGGAAGGACACGGACGGGTTCGAGGAGGACGCGGAGCCTCGGAAGAGCAGGAAGAAGCTGATGGTCATCTTCTCCAAGTAGGTGGCCCTGGGCGGGCGCACGTGGGCGGGGCTCCGGGGGCCCTGCTGGTCCGGGCCTGACTGCGGCGAGGGAGGTGCCTGCAGCGGAGGAAGGTGCCGTGGCTGCTCCTGGCCGGCGCTCGGAGAGTCTGCAGGGGTCACGGGTCGAGCTGAGGTCACAGGGGTCGGGCTGAGGACGTGGAGCCTGAGCAGCAGGAGGTCCAGGAGGGGCTCAGGCCGGAGCGAGGGCCCTGCAGCGGGAAGGGCTGTGGGATGGCCTGGAGCAGGGCCCGCCCTGGGTGCCCCACGTGCCTGTGTCCTATAAATGCCTATGAGACGAGCGAGAGGGGTGGGGCACACTGTGCCCTCCACACGCAGGGGCCAACGAGGGCGGAGACCAGGGAGGGCCAGGGGCCCCCGGCCGGCAGACTCAGGAGGCTGGGATCGGCCTGCTGAAGGCAGCGGGCAGGCTTGGCTCATTACAGGGCGCCCGGTGGGGCCCAAGCAGCCGCAGGGGGTGGGACGCCACCTGCAGTACCAGCAGGAGAGGGAGGTGAGGCAGCAGGAGCCGGGCCGTCCGTGTCTGCCCTTGACATCGAGGGGAAGACTGGGTGCAACGTTGGGGAGAGGGCCATGGCCAGACCAGGGCCTTCCAGATCCCGCGCTCAGGAGAAAGGGGGGCCGGAGAGGAGCTGATGGGGCAGCAGGCAGTCCGGGGAGCCCTGCCGGGCGCCCCCTGGCGGGACGAAGGACTGAGCCCGACTCAGTTCACTGCACCAGGTGCTCCAGCTCACCGTCCCTGCCTGTCCCTGGCTCCAGGGCGCTGGTCTCTGCTGCAGGAGAGGGAGCTTAGGGGCCTGGCAGGGCCCGGTGTGCTGCTGCTGTCCAGTGTGGCTGCCCACGGGGATGCGTGTGCGCACTGCCCTGTGTGTGTGTGTGTGTGTGTGTGTGTGTGCAGCCGCACACACGTGTCTCCAGCTGGTGCCTCGGCACCTGTCCTCCACCTGGCGTGGGTGCCTTGCCACCAAGCCTGTGCCCTGGGACTCTGACCCATCCCAGGGTCTGTGTCTGTGGAGCTGGGTGTGATTCTCCCATCGAGCGGCAAGTGGGGACCACTCGCCTGCCCAGGGCCCAGGGCTGCTGGGTGGTGACAGAGCTGCAGACACACTGCCCGCGTCCCCGGCCACCCGCTGTCCCCCGGTGTCCTTCCTGACCCCGTCCCCAACGTTCCCCTGGGCGCAGTGTCCCTGCTCGTGGGGTCTCACAGCTGCCCGTGGCCCCCGCCATCCTGTGTCCTCTGTCCTGGCCGTGGGCCCCAGGCCCTGTCTGACCCCCGTCTGCCAGGGTGGACGTGAACGGTGACAGGAGGATCAGCGCCAAGGAGATGCAGCGCTGGATCGTGGAGAAGACGGCCGAGCACTTCCAGGAGGCGGTGGAGGAGAGCAAGGCGCACTTCCGCGCGGTGGACCCCGACGGCGACGGTACACCCTCGCCCGCCCTGCCCTGCGGGGCCTGGGGGACCGGGACGGAGGCCGGGAGAGCCCGAAGGGCCCCGGGGTCTGCCTGAGGCCACTTCCCAGCTGGCTGTGCTGTCCGGAGGGGCTGGTGAAGGTTGGTGCTGGCCGGCCGTGTGCGGCTGCCTCCACAGTGCGTGCCTGGGATTTTGTTGATTCTGAGCGACAGGGAAGGAGTGAGAGAGAAACGTCGATGTGAGAAACATCCATCAGTTGCCTGCTATATGCACTCCAACTGGGGATCACCCACAGCCCGGGCACCCACCCTGACCCAGAATCCAACCATGACCCCCAGTTCATAGGTCAACCAACGTCCAACCACTGAGCCATTTGGGCCGGGCTAGAGAGTGGGTTCTTTTTATTTTTATTTTTTATTTTTATTTTTTTAAATATTTTATTGATTTTGCACAGAGAGGAAGGGAGAGAGATACAGAGTTAGAAACATCGATGAGAGAGAGTCATCGATCAGCTGCCTCTTGCACACCCCCTACTGGGGACGTGCCCGCAACCAAGGTACATGCCCTTGACCGGAATCGAACCCAGGACCCTTCAGTCCCCAAGCCGACGCTCTATCCATCGAGCCAAACCGGTTTCGGCGATAGTAGGTTCTTTTAAGAATCCGTTAGAATCCTCACACAGCCTGGCGGGTGAGGCCCAGTGGTTGAGCATCGAACTATGAGCCAGGGGTCACGTGCCTGGGTTGCAGGCTCCATCCCCAGTAGGGGGCGTGCATTGATGTTGTCTTTTTCCCTCCCTCTCCTTTCCTCTCTGACGTCAGTAAAAGGATTGTTAGAAACAGAGTATGTTTTTTGAAGGGCTTGTCGTTAGGCGCCCTGACAGGACAGTCTGCTTTCCAGGCCGCGTGTCCTGGGAGGAGTACAAGGTGAAGTTCTTGGTGAGCAAAGGCCACAGCGAGCGGGAAGTCACTGAGAAGATAAAGAACAACCAGGAGCTGAAGGTTGACGAAGAGAGTGAGTGCCGGGCAGGGGCGGGGGAGGCGGGGGGGGGGGGGGGGGGGAGATGACGATGCTGTGCAGGGGCCGGGCTGTGGGGTCAGACCCAGGGACCAGGGGGGCACTGCCTGCGGTGGGCGCTGGGGAAGCTGGGAGGACAGGGCCAGCCCAGTTTTCAGGGCCAGCCCTCTGAAAGCGCTTCTCACCGGGGTGAGGGTCTGAGCTTGCCTGCGCTGGCCGCTGCCTCCAGCCCTCCTCCCGGGTTTGTGTCCAGCGTGTGGGGCTGTGGGACACGTGAACGCGGGTGTCGACGGCCTGTTCCTTCTGCACGGCTGGTCGTCACCCGCGTGGCCCCAGGCTGGTGCCATCCTCCCCGGACAGACGCGCGTGCCTCTCCGAGGCACCTCTGCCCACGCGGTCCCTGCCTCGTGCGCCTGGCAGGGGGTGGAGTGTGTGACAGCCTCGGTGACGTCCCTGTCACCCTCCCATCCTCTGCTTTGAGGCTGCCGGGGCCACTGCTGCCCCCATGGACCTGGGCACTGCTGTTCCCGGCAGGCCCCTGCCATCAGCCGGCAACCTGCCTTCTGGGGCCAGGAAAGTAGCTGAGGTGAATGTCAGCCTCCCGGCCTCCCCGGGCCTCCCCTGGCCTCCCCTGGCCTCCCCTGGCCTTCCCTGGCCTTCCCTGGCCTTCCCTGGCCCTGCCGTGGCTGTGATGCTGATGGGATCGAGGCTCGGCCTCCCCCGGCCTCCCCCGGCCTCCCCTGGCCTCCCCTGGCCTTCCCTGGCCCTGCCGTGGCTGTGATGCTGACAGATCAAGGCTCAGCCTGCCCTGCCTCCCCTGGCCTTCCCTGGCCTCCCCTGGCCTCCCCCGGCCTCCCCCGGCTTCCCCTGGCCTTCCCTGTCCCTGCCGTGCCTGTGATGCTGACAGGATTGAGGCTCAGCCTCCCCAGCCTCCCCTGCCTCCCTTGGCCCTGCTGTGGCTGTGATGCTGACGGGATCGAGGCTCAGCCTCCCCGCCCTCCACCAGCCTCCCCCTGGCCCTGCTGCGGCTGTGATGCTGATGGGATAGAGGCTCAGCCTCCCCTGCCTCCCCTGCCTCCCTCAGCCCTGCTGCAGCTGTGATGCTGACAGAATCGAGGCTCAGCCTCCCCTGCCTCCCTCAGCCCTGCTGTGGCTGTGATGCTGACAGAATCGAGGCTCAGCCTCCCCTGCCTCCCTCAGCCCTGCTGTGGCTGTGATGCTGACAGAATCGAGGCTCAGCCTCCCCGCCCTCCCCCAGCCTCCCCCTGGCCCTGCTGCGGCTGTGATGCTGACGGGATCGAGGCTCAGCCTCCCCTGCCTCCCCTGCCTCCCTCAGCCCTGCTGTGGCTGTGATGCTGACGGGATCGAGGCTCAGCCTCCCCTGCCTCCCTCAGCCCTGCTGCGGCTGTGATGCTGACGGGATCGAGGCTCAGCCTCCCTGGCCTCCCCCGGCCCTGCTGCGGCTGTGATGCTGACGGGATTGAGGCTCAGCTGTGCGTGGGTCCAGGCGTGCTGACAGGCGAACAGACAGCTGTGTCCCCTCCCCAGCCCCTGCCTCTGTTTCCCTGTCTGTCCCGTTAGTGAGCGGGGCTCCATGGTGGTGCTGAGAAGGCGGGTCAGCGTCCTAGTCCTGCTCCTGCCCTGGCGGGCGGGAGAGCTCCCAGTGCTCCCTGAGCACGCAGGGGCTGTGGTCACCCTGGGCAGGCGCCCCGGCTGAGGGGGGCTTCCGACACCCTGTTGGAGTCGCCGGCTGACAGTGAGGACTGTGCATGTGTTTATAGACTCGGGCCTGCAGGTTTTCCTCCCTCGTCACCGCTTGTCCGTGGGGGTGGGGGTGGGGGTGGAGCCGGCCCCCGGGGTCAGTGAGGAGGTGTCCCTCCTTCCTGTCTCCCGCGGAGGCCTCAGCGATGGTGGGACCCTTCGCTCCATCGGCGGACTGGCCAGCGAGCCTTGGGCGCATCGCTGTGCTGAGGCGCCTGTTTGTGGCCGGGTGCGGGGTTCTGTGAGCGTCTGAATCCTGAGTAACAAGTGAGGTGAAGCCCACCCCGTTTGTGTTTCTTCCTCCTCCTCCTGCTTCCCTCTGCCGAGGTGCGGCCTCGCTCACTCTGTGTTCACGCTCACACCTGGGTTCTTCCCGCTCAGCCCTCAGAGCTCTGTCCCAGCACTGCGTCCTCCCGTGGCTGGTCTCCCAGCGCCCGCCCGCCTCCGGGTCCAGGGTCCGTCTCTTTCTCTCTCTCTCTCTCTCTCTCTCTCTCTCTCTCTCTTCTCTCCCTCTCTCTTCTCCTCTCCCCCCGTCTCTCTCCCTCTCTCTCTCTCTCTCTCCTCCCTCCCTCCCTCCCTCCCTCTCCCTCCCTCCCTCCCTCCCTCCCTCCTCTCTCTCTCTCTCTCTCTCTCTTCTCTCCCTCTCTCTTCTCCTCTCCCCCCCGTCTCTCTCTCTCTCTCCCTCTCCCTCCCTCCCTCCCTCCCTCCCTCCCTCTCTCTCTCTCTCTCTCTCTCTCTCTCTCTCTCTCTCTCTCTCTCGTGCTTGCCCGCCTCTCCCATGGGCTGTGTCCGTTTGTGTGTCCGTGTGTCCTGTGGCTCAGGCTCTGCCAAAGGCACCTGGGTCGTGGGGCCTCTCCTGCTGCCGTCCGCCTGTCCAGGCCTCGCTTAGGGACCGGGGGCGGGAGTGGGGGGAGGGGGGCGCTGGGAGGGAGAGGGATGTCGGGTTGGGGTCGGAGGTGAGTGCAGAACTCCGTCCTCTGTCCCCTGGCCTCCCCTCGCTCTCCTCTCTGCGCACCTGCATGTTCGATCAGTCCCTTGTTTCCCTTCAGCTCGGTGGGAGGGAATGGAGGGCGAGGGGGAGGGAGCCCCCCAGCCCCAGGTTCCTGGGGTGCGGTCACGACACAATGGCCGGTCGGGCACTCTCAGACTGTTCCCTCGCGCTTGCTCGGAGCAGGGCCTGTCCAGGCGCCTCCCCCTCTGGGTCTGTGGGCGTCCCTGTCGGGCCCCGTCTCTCCAGTCTGTCCGTGGATCTTCTCCCACAGGGGCTTGGCACTGGGTGTAACCCGGCCCCCTCCCCCCCCCCCCCCCCGAGATCCCGTCTGAGACCCAGCGTGTCAAACCCGCGGCCTGTGGCCCCACCAATGTAACGGTGCAGGAAACGTTTTAATAGGAACTTCATGACTTAGTCTTTACAGTATCCTCTTACACACGATTATCGATAAGGAGCTACAATGTCTGCGAACGGCTGGTGACTGTCATCATGCTGCATTCGTTCCCCTCAGGCGCAGGCGCACCACTTCTCACTAACACCAGCCGGGAGTGGTTTGGTGGCCGATGCCGCATCCTTAGTCTGGGACTGACTGGTTTGGTGTGGGCCACAGGGAATATTTTGCTTTCGGAGAGCAGGAAAATGGGTTTATTGGTGTTAGGCTTATTAGTTTGTGCAGTTACTCAGTGTCTGGTAAGTGAATGTTCAAGAAAAAGTATTAATTTTTATAAAAGGTTCCGACGACTCGTCTATCTCGGCCCTTTGTAGTCGGCAGGTCTCTGGACACCGCCCGCGTCTCTGGGCGAGGGGAAGCGTCCACTGAAGCCCGTCTGCTCGGCCTTTGGGTCAGAGCTGCTTGTCTGAGGCCCTGAACGCAGCCCAGCTGCCACGCCTCTCCCAGGTCGGTCGGCCCCGGCTCCGGGCAGACGGGCCGTCTGTGCGGCCCTCACTCTCCCCGCAGCGGGGCCGGCGGGCACCCCGGCTGCTCCCGGCTCGGGCCTGTCTTCCGAGGGCAGTGAGTGCCAGCGACGGGGTGTGGGGCGACCCTGCTCCCTGCTGACAGCGGGGGGGACTGGGGCGGGGAGACCCCTGTGCCCGGCCACTTCTGCTTGGAGCCAGATGGTCACTGACTCACATGCCCTCCGTTTCATCCTCGCTCTCACCCTGCGCCCGCCTTCCCACGGGCGGGAGGGCCTGGGGCACGGTTGGGGCTGCAGAGTGGGTCTTCCCTCAGGGCCCGCCCTCCGCCCCGGCCCCTGGGAAGGAGGGGTCTGAGTCAGGGCTTTGTCCCCTAGTCAGGGCGTGCTCCTGTGACCTGGCAGCAGGCTGGGGCTGCCCCGCACTTGTGGAGGTCGGTGCCCATGGGGTGCCCCCTGCGTGTGGGGGTGTCTGTGTCTGAGACTTGGGGCTGTGTCCGGGGAGGACAACCCCCGCCGGACCTGCTGCTGACCTTCCGGCACCCGAGCACGGCCGCGGCAAGCTCCGGTCCCTGGGGCTGAACTCTGAGGGGCAGGGCCTGTGCACAGCCCGTCCCAAACCGCCTCAGCACGGGCAGCGCGTCTGGGACTTGGGCAAGTGCGGGGGGCGGGGAGGGGGGGGGGTGCGCGTGCGGGGGAGGGGGCGCGTGCGGGGGGCGGGGAGGGGGGGGTGCGCGTGCGGGGGGGCGGGGAGGGGGGGTGCGCGTGCGGGGGGGCGCGTGCGGGGGAGGGGGCGCGTGCGGGGGGCGGGGAGGGGGGGGTGCGCGTGCGGGGGGGGCGCATGCGGGGGGGCGCGTGTGGGGCTGGCGCGTGCGGGGGGGGCGCGTGCGGGGGAGGGGCGCGTGCGGGGGGGGGGGTGTGTGCGTGCGGGGGAGGGTGCGCGTGCGGGGGAGGGGGCGCGTGCGGGGGAGGGGGCGCGTGCGGGGGAGGGGGCACGTGTGGGGTGACCTGTGCCGTGTCCGTGCCAGGATGCTCACAGGTGTGCCCCCGCAGCACAGGAAGTCCTGGAGAACCTCAAAGACCGCTGGTACCAGGCGGACAACCCCCCGCCGGACCTGCTGCTGACCGAGGACGAGTTCCTGTCCTTCCTGCACCCCGAGCACAGCCGTGGCATGCTCCGGTTCATGGTCAAGGAGATCGTGCGCGACCTGGGTGAGGCCGGCAGCCCTCCTGCCTCGGCAGGCCGCGGGGCTTCTCTCTGAGGGGGAGGCGGGGTGGGGCCCGCTGGGGTGGCCTCCGGCTGGGCCCTGCAGGAAAACAGCCCGGTGGGCGCCATGTGGCCTCAGCCAGGTCCCATCCTGTGAGGCACGGCTGTTCCACTTCGGTCTGAAAAGTCACAAACGGAAAATCCGGCAGCAAAACCCCGTGGCTGGCTCTGCCCGTGGCCCTGGGGCTCCGTGCCCACTCCAGGCTGAACGCCCCATTGTTCCAGACCAGGACGGCGACAAGCAGCTCTCGCTGTCCGAGTTCATCTCCCTGCCCGTGGGCACCGTGGAGAACCAGCAGGGTCAGGACATGGACGACAGCTGGGTGCGGGACCGGCGGAAGGAGTTTGAGGAGCTGATCGACTCCAACCACGACGGCATCGTCACCATGGCTGAGCTGGAGGTGAGCGCGGGGACACGGGGGGCCTGGGCCGTGGGGGAGGTGGCGGGGGACAGGGGGTGCCTGGGGACGTGGGGGGGGATGTGGGGGTGCCTGGGGCCGTGGGGGAAGGGGGGGCGGGACGTGGGTGCCTGGGGCCGTGGGGGAAGGGGGGGTGGGACATGGGTGCCTGGGGATGTGTCCATGGCAGGCGAGCAGGAGGCGGAGTGGGTGGCCTCCTGTGGCTGGTCCCTGGTCACGGGTCACTCAGTGGGACCTGAGCGGAGGCTGTGGGCCTCCGGGAGGCCCCACCAGCATCGCCAGCTTCACGCCCAGAGGGTGGCCGTGCCTGTGCCCTGGGCCTGGGTGTCCCGGGTGCCGTGGCCAGTCCTGGCGCTGAGAAGCCTGCCCATTGGGGTCGGGGTCGGGCACGGTGTGGTTGGAGCCTTCGGTGTACGTGCCGCGAGCACTTTCCCACTGTGATGAGTCATTTCGTTTTACTCGAGAATTCTCTGCTCCTGTGGTGGCTGGGGCAGCTCAGGTCCTGTGGCCCATCCAGGCCCCGTCCATGGGACCAACAGCCCCTGGCTCCATCCCGGCAGGGCCCCCCTCCCTGCCCTCTCCCCGGGCCCACGGAGGCAGCGCCCCCTGGCCTGGGCCATCGCCAGACCTGGGTCCTCCTTCCAGAACATTCCCACATCCGTCCTGCGGCCCGGTCCACAGGGTGTCAGAGAGAAGGCGGGGCCTGCTGTGGCCCGCAGCCGGCTGCTCCCTGGGGCCTCGGCGCTGGCTCGGGCGGGGCGCGGCCGGGCCCCGTGTGCTGGCGGTGCTGACCGGGCGCCCTTGCAGGAGTACATGGACCCCATGAACGAGTACAACGCCCTCAACGAGGCCAAGCAGATGATCGCCATCGCGGACGAGAACCAGAACCAGCACCTGGAGCCCGAGGAGGTGCTCAAGTACAGCGAGTTCTTCACGGGCAGCAAGCTGGTGGACTACGCCCGCAGCGTGCACGAGGAGTTCTGAGCTCTGAGCCCGGAGAGCGGAGCCGCCACGGCCCTGCCACGGCCCCGCCACGGCCCCGCCACGGCGCAGCTCACCGCCCGCGCGGGGGCAGCCCGGGCTCGGGGGCTCCCGGCATCGGTGCGCCCTCCGCCCCAGAGGCACGGACTGCGGCAGAGCCACACTAACTTATTGACGTGTAGTCTCTCTTCCTCCAGCTTATTTTTTGGGGACAAAAATGCATAAATGGTGATTCGGAACATCTGTGGCCATGTGGCTTCCCTTGAGCTTTGAGGGGGTTGTTAGAAGCCTGGGCTGGAGTGGGGTTTCTGCAGGAGCCACGACCGGATGGGGCCACGCCAGGTCAAGGGGCGGCAGGTCAGGGAGCCGCCCTTGAGGGGCCAAGAGGAAATGGGCGTCCAGGTGCGGGGACATCTGAGGCTGGGCCCTGGGCTCTGCTTGTGGTGGGGAGGGGGGCGGGGAGGGGCCCCGAGCGGGGAGATGGGGGGAGGGGCTGGGGCCAGCTTGTCGTCTGCAGTCCGCCGTGACGCGGGGCTAGCTGTCCAGGGCCGGCTGGGTCCGCTGTGCCCAGTGCTCTGGCTGGTGTGTGGGGCGGAGGGGGACCAAGCTCTGAGCATGTAAATTACTGCGGGCCCCTGACCCCACGCCTGGCGTGTGCCCGCCCCCAGCACCCTGCCGCACGGCCCCTCCCCGTGGCTGTGGTGCCTCGGGCACAGCGCTGGCCAGCAGGTCGGCTTGGCCTCGAAGGTTCCACCTCAGAGCAGAGGGCCCGGGCTGCCATGTGACCAGCCCTTGCCACAGAGACCCACTTCCGAGCAGCACGCCTGGGCTGCCACAGAGGAATGGGCGGGTGACACCTGGGTTTGCAGACAAACAAGCAGAGACTGTTTTCAGATCTGATGGGAGCTCATGGTGGAGGGGGTGGGGTCGTGGTGGAGGGAGGTGGGATGGGGGGGAGATTGTGGAGGAGGGAGGTGGGATGGGGGGAGATTGTGGAGGAGGGAGGTGGGATGGGGGGAGCTCGTGGTGGAGGGAGGTGGGGGGAAGATGGTGGAGGAGGGAGGTGGTGGGCCAGGCCCAGGTGGTCTGGGGGGAGCAGGTGTGAGCTCCTGCCGGAGGCGGGGCCTGCAGTGACTGCTGCTGTCAGTCACCTGTGAGCAGATGCCTGGCACCTCGGCCGGGCGTGGGGGCTCCGGCGACACCCACGGCCCCGGGGCGGGCCCCACACAGGCCCCTGGGAGGAGCGGGCGCTGCCGCAGACCCCGGGCGCCGCAGCCTGAGGCCACGGCTCTCTGTTCGGCAAGAACGACGCTCTCACGTCCGGGAGACGGGCACGCTCTCACAGCTGCCTCTCCGCGGCGCCCCCCCCCCCCCCCAGAGGCTCGGGAGGCCGGGCTGCGTGGGGCTGCCTCTCCGCGGTGACCCCCCCCAGAGGCTCGGGAGGCCGGGCTGCGTGGGGCTGCCTCTCCGCGGTGACCCCCCCCCCAGAGGCTCGGGAGGCCGGGCCGCGTGGGGCTGCCTCTCCGCGGTGACCCCCCCCAGAGGCTCGGGAGGCCGGGCTGCGTGGGGCTGCCTCTCCGCGGTGACCCCCCTCCCCAGAGGCTCGGGAGGCCGGGCCGCGTGGGGCTGTCGCGGGGACTTTCCCGCAGGTGGGCCCGGAACTGCTGTACCTGCGCCCAGGCAGGAGGGACTTTCCGGCCTCGTCCTGTGGGAGGCTCCTCTCTGGGAAAGTTCTCAAATTAGCTGTCGAGTAGGTGCGCCTGGGCCCCTGGCACGACTCAAAAGGTACAAAACAACCGCTCTACCGCCCAGCCGCTGCGCCGGCGGTGCCAGGCCTGTGTGCGTGTACACACGTGTGCATGCATGTGCGTGTGTGCGCGCGCGTGTGTGTGTGTGCGTGTGGTGCACGCACGTGTACGTGTGTCTGTGCTCACTCCACCTTTACACACCTGGCGGCCACCTGTCCTGGGGCTGCCCAGGCCCCGTCTGAGGCCGCCACGTGCTCCAGGGACAGTCGGCTGGACCATCGTCTTCTCTGTTCGGCGGAGCTGGGGAGCGCCCTTGCCCAGGCTCCCGAGAGCCACAGGCTCCGGCTTGTGGACCGGTGACACGCCACGCACACAGACACGGCCCGCACATGCTCCCCGCCCGGCACCTGGAGAGGGCGGGCCCGCTCGGCGGCGGCGGCACGGCTGGGTGTGGCCAGCCCGGGAGCCGGGATGGGCCTGGGTGAAGGGGCTTGTGCCCCAGCCCCATCGGGGCTCCCGCGCCAGGTGCCGCCAGCCTCGGCCCGACGCCGTGTCTTCACCTGGCCGGCCCTCCTCGCAGCAAGGCCAGTCGTGTGGGGTCAGGGCTCCATGTGGACTGGGGACACTGGCCTCCCACCCCTGCGGGCTCAGACGTGGCTGCACACAGGCACCTGCTTCCCTGGCTGCAGCCCTCACCACTGCCACTGCCCGCCCCGCCGGCCGAGGATCCGGCCCGGAGCCGGGACCCTCCGCAGCCGAGGCTGAAGGAGGCCTGACCAGGGCCCGTCTCCTGCCTGTGCCTCGGCTCCTCGTGGGCTCTGGGCGCCTTCTGTGAGGGGGGCTGTCACACTGGCCCCCTGCCTCCTGAGGGTCTGCCCTGGGGGAGGGACAGTGTCCAGAGGAGCGAGTGTGAGGGCCCGGGATCTGTCCGGGCGGTGTGGCCGGTGGGGCAGTGGGCAGCCCCGCACCAGCCACGGGCTCCACCTGCGGGCGGGACGCTGTGGGCGGGCTGGTGTGCGGGTGGGTGCAGACCAGACGGCGGGACCCGCGCTGGGGGGGTCGGGGACGGGGTCCTCACTCTGGTCAGCTCTGCACGGGGTGGGAGGGCCGAGCCTGCGGTAGTGGAGGGTGCCCTCGGTCCTCCTCTGCTTCCTCCCCGCCCCTCCCTAAGCCTTTATAGTCACATCCTGCAAGGAAAACCCACAGACTCCTGCCCAGCTGCGAGGCAGAGATGTGTGTGGGTGCTCAGCGGCCCCGGGCACCGCCGTCCGCCCTCCTGCTCCTGGGGCTGGCGCTGGGCTCCGCGGCCAAGCTCACCTGCACCGGGGACACCTACCCTCGGGGCGACAAGTGCTGCCATGACTGCCGGCCAGGTGAGCGGCCCGGGGCGGGGCAGGACGGCACTGGGAGGCCGGGGCCTGAGGAGGAGAGGGACACGGAGGGGGCGCGGGCAGGCAGGGGAGGGTAAGGGCTGTGGGTGTCACGGTGACAGGGTGGGGGGCGCTCAGGGTGGCGAGGGACTGGGACCAGGCCCGTCTCTCGACCTCCCCCCGCCCCACAGGGTTCGGCATGGTGGAGCGCTGCACCGCGGCCCAGGACTCCGTGTGCCGAGAGTGCGCCCCCGGCTTCTACAACGAGGCCACCAACTACCAGCCCTGCAAGCTCTGCACGCAGTGCAACGAGCGTGAGCCCCCCAACCAGCCGCAGCCACAAACCCCAAACCCCAAACCACAGAGGCTCCGCGGGGGTCCCCGGCGGCTCCCTCCTCCGGGGGCGGAGACCAGGGAGGGCGGCGGGCGGGACGGGCTGGCACGCGGTGGCGGGAGTTCTGGACACGGGTGGGCAGGCAGCCAGGCGGCCACGTGGCCAGGCCGGGCGCAGCGTCCGGGGCAGAGGGGGTGAGGAGCCGCCGGCCTCGAGGGAGCCGCGGGCCCGAGGGAGGGGCTTTGGGCGTGGCTGGTCCTGCAGCCCCCTCTGCCCCCAGAAAGCGGGAGCGAAGCCAGGCGGGCGTGCACCCCCGTGAGCGACACCGTGTGCAGCTGCCGGCCCGGCACCCAGCCCCGCGGCCACAGCTTCAAGCGAGGAGTCGGTGAGCCAGCAGGGCCCTGGGCCGTGCCCCCTCCATGCTGCCACCCACTGCCAGCCCTCCCGACGGCCCAGTGCCCCCCAGGCCATGCCAAGATGGGTGCGGGGTGGGGCTCCGGGTCGGGGCCCGTGGGTGGCACACAGGCAGGAAGGCTTCCGGGGCCGAGGGGGAGCCAGCTGCACAGCCTGGCGCCATCGTCTTCGTTGTCTTCGTCTTCGTTGCAGACTGTACCCCGTGCCCCCCCGGACACTTCTCCCCGGGCAACAACGAGGCCTGCAGACCCTGGACCGAGTGAGTGTCCCCACGTGGCCCACTGCCCGCTCAGCCCTGGCCCAGCCTCCGCCCGGCCCCGGCCTCCCTGCCGGCTGCATTGGGGGGGGGGGGGGGAACCATCCCGGGACCCAGGACTGGGGCTGGGAGCGGTGCTGGGACTTCATGGTGGGCAGGGGTTGGGGTGAAGGGCTGGGACCCAGGACGGGCTGGGAGTGGTGCTAGGACTTCATGGTGGGCAGGGGTTGGGTGAAGGGCTGGAAGGAGCCAGCGGGGAGCAGAGTGAGCGAGGGGATGTGGGGTGAGCAGACCCTGGAGACCCTGAGGGTGGGGTCAGGCTGAGGGGTGGCAGGGACGCAGGCTCCTCAGTCCTGGCCAGTCCCGGGCGTGGGGTCCCTCGGGAGGAGGAGGGCTGTCTGAGCCGGACAACACCGCCCGCAGCTGCAGCTTGGCGGGGAAGCACACCCTGCAGGCCGCCAGCAGCAGCTCTGACGCCGTCTGCGAGGACAGGACGCCCCCTGCCCCCCAGCCCTCGAAGACCCCGGGCCCCCCAACCCGGCCCTCCACCACCCGGCCCTCCACCGCCCAGCCCTCCACCGCCTGGACCCCGACCTCACAGCCGCCCACCAGCCCCCCCACAGAGCCCCCCAGGGGTAAGGCGCCCAGCCTCACCCAGCAGGGTCCTAGCCCCTGGGGAGTGGGGCGGGCGGGAGGGAGGGCGGGTGGAGACGGCGTGGCCGGGGCTGCCCTGGCCTCCGCGGTGGGCCCCACTACAGCGCTGCTCCCCGCAGGCCCCCAGCTGGCCGCTGTCCTGGGCCTGGGCCTGGGGCTGGGCCTGCTGGCCCCCGTGGCTGCCGCCCTGATCCTGCTCCTGCACTACAGAGCCAGGAGGCCGTCCGCCGGTGAGTGCTGTGCGGCCCAGCTGATCCCTGAAGGCTGAGGCCGAGGGGCTCCCCTCCGCCCCTCCCCTCCCCAGGAGGCCATGGCCTCTCCCCTCCACCCTCTCCCCTCCCCTCCCCAGGAGGCCATGGCCTCTCCCCTCCGCCTCCTCCCCTCCCCAGGAGGCCATGGCCTCTGACCTCCGCCCTCTCCCCTCCCCAGGAGGCCATGGCCTCTCCCCTCCGCCTCCTCCCCTCCCCAGGAGGCCATGGCCTCTGACCTCCGCCCTCTCCCCTCCCCAGGCTTCCGGAAGCCCATCCAGGAGGAGCACTCGGACGCCCACTCCACGTTGGCCAAGCTCTGAGCACGACCTGGGTGGCTGTGCCCTCTCAGGCCAGGGGGTGGGGTGTCCCAGGCACAGGCCGCCCCCCTTGGCACACATCACCCCATCGCTGTCACCTCATCCTCCTGACACCCCTGTGCCCGGCTCCCAGCGCTGTCCCTGCCCGCACCATTCTCGGTGCCTCTGGGCCGGCACCTGGGCCCTATGTATGCTGTGCATACTCCCCACCCAGGTGGTAACCCCAATAAACGCTGCCGGCAAATGTGGGTCTGTCTGGTGTCCATGGCTGGGACTGGCCTTCCTGGGGGCTGGGACCCGCCACCCGGCGGGCGCTGAGGGACGTGTGGGAGGGGCTCTGGTGGGGCACTCGGCGGGCACTCCGCATGCAGCGGGCACCGGCTACACCGAGCCCACCCGAGGGGGCCCCTCGGGCAGCATCCGGGGGTGCAGCGCCCCCCTCGGTGTCCCTCCTGTACGTGACAGGAAGCCGGGACCTGGCCGTGGAAACGCTGAAGTGAGCAAGACCACAAGCCACGGCTGGAGGTGGGGAGACACGCAGGAGCTGCCGAGGGAACCAGATGCGGGTCCCAGGGCCTGAGGGGGCGTGAGGCCGTACCTCAGGGAGCCACGGCGCACTTGGCAAAGACCTGCTCAGGGACACCGCTCACGCCCCCCTCCTGCCTGGCCCTGCCAGTCCCGCCGCCAGGACTGCCATCTGCTGGGCGTCCTGCCCGGGGCGCAGGGGCCTCTGGGCGCACACAGACCCCGACCGACCGACCGCAGTGCGTGCAGCTGGGGGCATCACTCTGGCGCTGACGGAGCCTCGGTGCCCCAAGCCCCCGCCCCGGCCTCTGACCTTTCCCTTCTCAAACCTCTGACTCCGCCCTGAACCTCTGGCTGAGCGTCATCCTCCCGTTACCGCACTGAGAGAACCGGGGACAGGGCCCCCCGTGGGACCAGACCTCGGGGTTCCTCCCCAACCCACCCGGCCCAGCCACCCCCCGTTGGCGCCTTCTCATCGCACCCCGGCCCGTCCGGGCTCTGCCGACAGCCCCAACGTCTCTTCTCCGGGCCCCGCCTGAGTCCCAGGCGGGTGCTGAGCTGTGTCCCCCTCAATCCCGGGGCCCGTGGGCACCTGGGCCTGTCCCCACCGGCCCCGCTCTCCCTGCCCCAGCCCTTCCGTTACGACAGACTCCCCGTGGGCCTCACGCCGCCTGGGAGCTGACGTAAAATGACAGAAAAACAGGAGGCTCCTGAGCGGGTGGAACGGGCCCCTGCCCCTCGGAAACCACACCGAGGCCTCCCCGCCCAGCAGGAAGGAAGCTGCGGGCGCGGCCGCGTCTGCTGCTCTTGCCTGAAGGGCCGTGCTCCCCGCTGGGCTGTTGTCACCCAGCGGCCTGTGGCTTCTGTGGCCGCAGGTGAGCCGGCCCAGCCCGCACTCGCTCCAGGGGGCTTTCCTTCCTGTCTCTGCCGATCTCTGCCCAGCCCGTGCCCTGCCCCTCCACACACACACACACACACACACACCCCATGAGCCCGTTCCAGAAGGTTCCAACACCCCTGCTCCCAGAAGGACCTGCTCAAACAAGCACCCACCGCGGGGGCCACAGCGGACAGGTGCATCCCAGAGCTGGTGACGGTGCGCACACAGACCTGGCCTCTCCTGCCTTCGGAATGGGCAGCCCTGGCCACTGTGGCTCAGTGGGCAGAGCGCCGACCTACAGGCCCAAGGGTCTCGGGTTCAATTCCAGTTAAGGGCACACACCTTGGTTGTGGCTCCTCCCCGGCCCGTTTCTCTCTGTCTCTCCCTCTCTCTCCCACTCTCTCTGAAAACCCGTGGGAGAATGTCCCCGGGTGAGGAGAATGAGCAGAGGCAGGAGGTCCGCTCGGAGCACCTTTACCTGGAGTTCCGACCCAGCCCGCAGACCCACCCCTCCTGGAGCTGGACAGAGATCTCAGCGCTCCGGGCCCCTGACCCCCCTCATCCTCGGAGCCTCTGGCAGCCGGGACCACAGTCCCCCCCCCCCGAGCAAGAGATCAAACTCGAAGGCCACCACGGGCCAAACAAACAGGGCTTTAGTGTGTAGTTGCATACAGCTAATACGGCCGAAAAAACAAAGCTTCCATTTTCATAGAAACGTAGGTTTATCTCGATAGAGACATGCTGGATACAAAAGGCTGAGATACAGGAGTCATCATTAATATAAAATAGAACATTTAAATAAAAATTAATATTTCTTCTTGAACGTTAACTTACAGACGCTGAGTAACGGCACAAATTTATAAGCATCACTCCCGTAACCTATTTTTCTCATTCTTCGAAAGCAAAGTGTTCCCTGTTGCGCTCACCAAATAAGTCAGTCCCACACTAATGACGTGGCCATCGGCTACCAAGCCCTTCGCTGCTGGTGTTAGTGGAGAGAAGTGGTTTGCCTGCACGTGAGGGAAATGAATGTAACACGATGACAGCCATCGTGGTTATCGAACATTGTAATTCGTTATTAATAACTAGAGGCCCTCGGCCTGGCCTGCGGGGATCGGGCCGAAACCGGCTCTCCCACATCCCCCGAGGGGTCCCGGATGGCAAGAGGGTGGTTCTCGGGTGACACACTCTGGAATTGGGCCCCCTCTTCTCTGGTTCAGGGTGCGTCACCCGAGAACAGCAGCTGCCAAGTCACTGCAGCTCGGTAGCTCCTATGTTGAGTGTCTGCCCCCTGGTGGTCAGAGTGTATTATAGTGACCAGTTGGATGGTTGAATGGTCGGCCTGTTGCTTAGCTTTTATATAGATAGATTATGTATAACAGGATATTGTAAAAATTATGAAATTTTTATTAAAACGTTTCTTCCATACCGTTATGTTGGCTGGGCCACAGAAATATTCGTTGTGGGCTGCGAGTTTGACATGCTTCCCTTAGAGACTCCTCTCTGAGGTGTGCTCGTGCATCCTGGGACTTGAGAACAAGAGCTGAGCCTATCATGTCCCTCAGAAAAGGAACCACTGCTCCATGCTGGTCTCGGAGGGTCCCTGGCTCTGCCCATCTCACAGCCGCACCCCCAGCCTGTGGGTGCACCCAGGGCACATTCCTGAGACCCCACTGCCCACTCCAGCACTCCCAGCAGCCTTCACCTGCTCCCTGCACCTTGAGCCTCGGCCGGAGGGCTGGGAAACAAGGCTGAGCAATCTAGGTTGGCTTCCTGGAGGAGGTGAGCCCCAGAACCCTTCAGTCCACTGGGGGAAACTGAGGCTAGCCCTTCGCAGCCTCCGGTTTGTCTGAGCAGATCTGGGCTGGACAGCTCAGCAGTCAGAGTTGCAATCAGACAGGTGCCTCAGGCTTCAACCAGTGCCCTGGCCTCTCCTCCCCAGCCCTCCCCACAGGATCCCGAGGTTGGGCGGGGTAAGCGGCTCCCTGGGGCTCTAAGCCATGGGCAATGTCTGCAGCTGCAGCCCCCAGGGTGTGGGGCATCCCAGCTGCTGGAACCCCACCAAGCGCCTGGTTGGCAAAGTCGGGGAGGAGGCTCCTCCTAACTCCCAGGAGGCGTGTATGGGTGCTCGTCCGACCCACAGACGGATCCCAGGCTGCTGGGTGCTGAGCTCAGTGCTGCAGCCTGGTTTTCGTGGTGCTGCAGGTGAGGTAGGCTCAGCCCCACACACCTCTCCAGGGGGCTTTTTCTTCTTTCTCTGCAGATCTCTGCCCAGCCTGTGGCCATGTCCAGGGCGGGTGTGGGCTCTGGGGTCTGTAGGCTTCATAACCAGGGACTTCCCCACACTCTCCCCAGGGAACCCAGGAGAGCTTTAAAAGCCCATGCCGTGCCTGCCCAGTGGCTCAGTGGTTGAGCGTCGACCTATGAACCAGGAGGTCATGGTTCAATTCCCAGTCAGGGCACGTGCCTGGGTTGTGGGCTTGATCCCCAGTGTGAGGTCTGCAGGAGGCAGCTGATCCATGATTCTCTCTCATCATTGATGTTTCTCTCTCTCTCCCTCTTCCTCTCTGAAATTATATATATAATTTTTTTTTTAGAGGCCGATGCATAAATTCATGCATGGGTGGGGTCCAGCCAGCTTGGCCAGGGGGAGGGGACATGGGTGGTAGGCCAGCCTGCCTGCTATTCAAACTCCTGGTCAAAGGGACAATTTGCATATTAGCCTTTTATTATATAGGATATACACTGAGTGGCCAGATTATTATGTGTTCAGAGATCACAATAATATGGCCACTCAGAGTATATATATACTATATAATAAAAGAGAAAAAAATTTTAATTGACCGTACCTCTGTGATGCCCACCAGCCAATCAGGCATGAGTATGCAAATTATCCTGACAAAGGTGGTGGGTTAATTTGCATAAATAGGCACCAGACAGAGAGCAGAGAGGGAGAGCAGGAAGGGAAAACCAAGAGCTCCGGGAGCACAGGGAATGCTGGAAATTGTAGTTCTGGTAGCAGACGGATCTCCTAGACACCAGAGCAAAGTGAGCCCAGAGCGAGTTACTGTCACGGTGTGGGATGGAGGAAAAGCAAAGGTGAGAGACAGTAAGGTCAGAGTGTCAGGGAAAAATTAAAGGACAGATATCCCAAAACTTCCAGGAAATCTCCACCAATAAAGCAAAGAGAAAAAAGCCTCTATTATTCTGTGAGCAACAAACCAAACTGGGTTGGGGTCTCAGACAATTCGCTCATATGATTGCAAAGACAGACAGAAACCCCCGGATTGGAAAGGGCCCCCTGTAGGCTCCCAGATTGGAGAGGGTACAGGTCGGGCTGAGGGACCCCCCCACCCCGTGCACGAATCTCTGTGCACTGGGCCCCCATGCCCATCCCTCTCCTCAGGAAGCGGGAGGTGGGAGGGGGTTCAGCCAGGAGCCAAGGGGTGCAGCGAGGGAACAGTCCTGGGCAGGTTCCATCTGCAAGGGGGTCCCCTCTTGAGCCCACCTCTGGGCACTGCCCACCCTCCGTGACTCAGAGCTCCCTCTGTCACCCACATCCGGAGCCCACCCTGCTCACACCCATGGCTCCCGGCCTGGTGGCCACAGGTTTTGCATAGATAACATTTCAGACCTCTGCTCTGCCCACACCCGGCCGGGGGTGTGTGGATAGCAGCTCTGGGTCAAAGGGCACCATCACTTAGGAACCCTCCAAGGACACCCCAAACGTGCCTCAAGCTTCAGTCCATGGACTCCAAGTGGTCAGGTGCTGGGCTTCACTACATTTTTTTTTTAAAAAAATGTTATTGATTTTAGAGAGGAAGCAAGAGGGAGAGATATAGAAACATCAACGATGAGAGAGAATCACTGATGGGCTGCCTCCTGCACCCTTCCCCCCCCCCCCCCCCCCCCCGCCACTGGGGTTGAGCCCACAACCCAGGCATGTGTCCTTGACCGAAATTAAACCCGGGACCATTTGGTCCGCAGGCTGATGCTCTGTCCATTGAGCCAAACAAGCTAGGGCTCCACTACATTTTCTTTAAAAAAAATTTTCTTTCTCTTAAAAAACAAACAACTTTTGCCGAAACCGGTTTGGCTCAATGGATAGAGCGTCAGCCTGTGGACTGAAAGGTCCCAGGTTCGATTCCAGACAAGGGCATGTACCTTGGTTGCGGGCACATCCCCAGTAGGGCGTGTGCGGAAGGCAGCCAATTGATGTTTCTCTCTCATTGATGTTTCTAGCTCTCTATCCCTCTTCCTTCCTCTCTGTAAAAAAATCGATAAAATGTATTTTAAAAAAGCACAAAAAAAAACCTTTTATTGATTTCAGAGAGAGGGAGAGAGAGATAGAAACATCAATGATGAGCCCTAACTGGTTTGGCTCAGTGGATAGTGTCAGCCTGCAGATTGAAGGGTCCCAGGTTCGATTCTGGTCAGGGGCATGAATCTTGGTTGCGGGCACATCCCCAGTAGTGGGTGTGCAGGAGGCAGCTGATGGATGTTTCTCTTTCATAGTTGTTTCTCTCTATCCCTCTCCCTTCCTCTCTATAAAATATATATATAATTTTTTTTTCTTTAAGAAAGAAACATCAATGATGAGAGAGAAGCATCCATCAGCTGCCTCCTGCATGCCCCCCACCGGGGATCAAGCCCGCAGTCTGGGCATGTGCCCTGAGGGGAATTGAACAGGGACCTCCTACCTCAAAGGTCGGGGCTCAGCCACTGAGCCTGCCAGCTGGGCTCTACTAGATAGTTTGGAAACAGACTTTGTGGCCCGGCCGGTGTGGCTCAGTGGATAGAGTGTGGGGCTGCAGACTGAAGCGTCCTGGGTTCGTCCATGGACCTTGGTTGCAGGCTCCTCCCCTCAAGACCCTAGTCAGGGCTCATGAAGGAGGCACCCAATCGACTTGTTTCTCTAACATCATGTTTCACTCTCTCTCTAAAAAAGAAAAAAATATAGACTTTGTTTTTCAGAGCAAAACTGAGGGGCAGGCACAGCTCTGCCCCCACCCGTGCCCAGCCTGCCCGCCACCGCCATGGGGGGGGGGGCAGGTCCCAGCGGGAGCTGCGCCGTGCGCCCTGGTCTCCGGGGTCCCTCAGGCTGCGCCCTGGTCTCCGGGGTCCCTCCCGGCTGTGCCCTGGTCTCCGGGGTCCCTTCTGGCTGCGCCCTGGTCTCCGGGGTCCCTCAGGCTGCGCCCTGGTCTCCGGGGTCCCTCCCGGCTGTGCCCTGGTCTCCGGGGTCCCTTCTGGCTGCGCCCTGGTCTCCGGGGTCCCTCTGGCTGCGCCCTGGTCTCTGGGGTCCCTCCCGGCTGCGGGGGTCACGGTGCGGCCACACCGCGCTGACCACGGCGATCGCAGGTCACTGCCCCCCCCACCCCCACCCCGCCGCGCCGCCCCTGGAACTGAGCCGCGCGCTGTGGTCCTGCGGCGCCCGCTCTCTCCATCCTCCGGGGAGGGGGGAGGAGAGCGCGGGGGGAGGGCTGCGGGCGGGGCGTGTCAGCGGGGAGTGTCCTTGGGCGTGTCCACGGGCGTGTCCACGGGCGTGTCCGTGGGGGCGTGACGGCCTCAAAGCGCGCGGCCCGCCGGGGAGCCGGGGGACATGGGCGCGAGGGCCGCCCTGTGGGGCGTCGCGCTGCTCTGCGCGCTGGGCCTGGGCCGGGGCTCCCCCGCCGCCCCCCAGGGCTCCCCCGGGGACCCGAGCTGCGCGCCCGGCCGCCTCCTGCGCGGCGCCGGGCGGGACGCGCGCTGCTGCGGCCCCTGCGCCTCCGGTAACGGGGGGACCGGGGAGAGAGGTGCAGGGGGAGAGGGATGCGGGGGGAGAGGGGTGCGGGGGGAGAGGGGTGCGGGGGGGAGAGGGGTGCGGGGGGAGAGGGGTGCGGGGGGAGAGGGGTGCGGGGGCAAGTCGCGGGGGGCCTGGCCGGGAGTGGGGGGCCGGGCCGGCGGGGCGGGGGCTGCCGGTTCCAGGCGCAGAGGCCGGCGCCCCCGCTGCGCAGACGGCGAGGCGGCGGGGGCAGCCTCCCGGTCGCGGGGAGCCCGGGCCCCGAAGAGAAAGTGCCCCGCTCCGCCGGGGGCTGAGGTTGGGCCGGGGTGAGGGTCCTGATTCCTGGGGTCCCGATTCCTACCGAGTGCGCGGCGGGTCCTGGTCATCACCCCGGAGCCTCGGTCCGCTTTGGGGCCGGGCGCCCGCTCTGCCCCGCCCCCTGGCTCTGAGGGCCCTGGCTGTGGGGGGGCAGGTGGCCCGCTGCCCCGGGTCAGATATCAGAGGAAACGCCCCCAGCGAGCCGGCCACCCGGAGGGGGTCTGGCCCGGAGGGAGGGGGACAGCCGGGGGCAGGGCAGGGCTCCCCGTGTCCAGCAGGGACAGGCCTGGCTGCAGGGTGTGTGTGTGTGAGTGTATGGGTTTTGAGTGTATGTGTGTGAGTGTATGTGTGTGAGTATATGTGTGTGAGCAGGGTCAGGGTGGGAGCGGGTGGAGGCGGGACAGCCAGGCCTCCTAGGAAGAGGGGGGTGTCCTGGAGGGAGGGATCCAGCTGGACTGAGCAAAGGTCCTGGTGCCCTCTGCCTCCCGGTGGTGTCTGGGGGTGTGGGCTGCCCAGTCCTGCCCCCCGGACCCTGGAGGGCCGGAAAGTGGGGAGCCCTGTGGAGGGGGCTCGCCCGCTGCTGAGAGGGCTGGCCTTCTCCTGCAGCTGAGGCCTGTCCCGAGGGGCCCTGCACCTGCCTCCAGCCCGAGTTCCACTGTGCGGACCCCGAGTGCCAGACCTGCAAGCACCACCCCTGCCCGCCGGGCCAGGGGGTGAAGGCCTACGGTGAGTCCCCGTAAGGCCCCCTGCTCCAGCCCAGCCACGGGGCTAGAGCGGCGTGGAAGGAAGCTCACACGGGGGGGACATGTCCTCAGGAGGTGGTGCCCGTCTGTGTGGCCTAGTGTCCCGGCCCCAGGGGCTGCACTCCGGGGAGTCCCCCCCTCCCAGCCGGGTCCCTCCCTCCAGAACCAGGAAGCTCCTGCCTCAGGGTGGTCCGAGGAACAGGGGGGAGGGGTGGGGGGCTCTGGTGGGTGTCCAGGGGCTGTCGGTCCTCAGGCCCGGCTCTGACCACACGCAGGGCCTGCGCCCCACTGACCATCTGCATGGGGACAGGCCTGCCCCCAGCCCATCTCAGGGTCAGCCCCTTTTGGGAAGGAATAGCTCAAATCCTATTGGGGCCAGTTTACCTGATGGGAGGGGCTGGGGGGTGCAGGCTGAGGGGAGCCCTGCCTGGCTGGGGCGCCCGCCTCAGCCCCTCCCCTCCTGCCCTCCTGCCTCTGGCCACTGGGACTGGACAGGACAGTGGAAGGCCTGGCTGGCCTGGCTTTGGCCCGACTTCTGCTTCCCCCACTGCCGGCTGCACCTCACCCTGCTCTCCTCCTCCTCATGTCCCCAGGGAACCTCCACGCAGCCCCCCAGCGGTCCCCCACGGCCTCTGGGACCCCCCAACACTGCCTCCCCAACAGACGCCCACCCTAAACCGAGCACACACCGGCCCTGGTCCCGTGGGGGGTGTCCCCGCTGCCTGTCCACCGTCTCTCTGTCCGTCTGTCTGTCTCCAGGGAACTTCACGTTCGGCTTCAAGTGTGTGGACTGCGCCGCGGGGACCTTCTCCGGGGGCCGCGAGGGCCGCTGCACACCGTGGGCCGAGTGAGTCCGCAGGGCTTCCGGGGGGTCCGGGGCGGGGCCCTCCCGTCCCTCCCGCCCGGCGACCCCGCGACCCCGCGACCCCGTGACCCCGTGAGGAGGGGCTGACGAGGGCTCTGTGTCCGCGTCCAGCTGCTCCCGGCTCGGGCTTCCCACCATGTTCCCTGGAAACAAGACGCACAACGCGGTGTGCAGCCCGGTGCCGCCGCCACCGCCCGCTGAGCCGCGCTGCCCGCCGACCGTCCTGGCCGTGGCCGCCTGCGTCCTGGTGCTGGTGGCGGCCCAGCTCGGCCTGCACCTCTGGCAGCTGCGGAGGCAGCGCATGTGGTCCCCAGGTCAGTCGTGCCCCGGGCAGAGGGCGGGCCCGGCCTGCCCGCTGACCACTGACCGCAGCCCTCCGCAGAGGCCCGGCTGCTCCCGGAGGCGCCGCCCCCGCCCCCGCCCGAGGACGCCTGCAGCTGCCAGTTCCCCGAGGAGGAGAGGGGGGAGCAGCTGTCGGAGGACAAGGACCGGCTGGGCACCTGTGAGTGAGCTGGCCGCCCTCCGGGTGGACCCTGAGCCAGGCCCCCAGGAGCGCCCGCTGGCCCTGCGAGCTCCGGCTCCGGGCCGCGGGGGGGCCCTCTCTGGCCCGGCCCTGCTCCCCTCGACGGCGGAAGTGGGCGGGCACGGCGACGGCGAGTCCCCGGCTGGCAGAGGAGGCAGCAGCCGTGCGTGGACTGTGGGGCACAGACAGGGCTGTGGCTGCCTCCCTCCCCCTGGCCCTGCTGGGCTGGGGGCTGTGACCCCTGTTCCCGGGACTGGAGGCTGCAGGTGGCGCTCAATAAACACTTGTCCAGGGTCCCGCGTGGACTGTGCTGGAGGGGGACACAGGGACGGGGTCCCGAGGCGTGCCCCCAGCCCTGACAGATGGGGCGGAGTTAGGTCAGAGGGCAGAGGCCGGGCCGCTCCGGAGCAGGAGCCCCAGGCGAGGCGGGCTTCCTGGAAGAGGCGCCTTGGCCGGCAGCTGTCCCCATGCCTCTGCTGCCCTGTCCAGTCCCCTCCGTGGGCAGCCTGCCTGGCACATGCGAGGAGGCTGGTCCCGGGCCTGTGTCCGGCTCAGGGCCAGCACCGCCTGGGCTCTGGGCTCTGCCGGCGGGGTGCCTGCTCTTGAGCCCAAGGTCGAGGGTGGGGTCAGGTTCTCCCTCAGGCTTCCTGGGGCAGCAGGTGGTCAGAGCACCCACTCTGGGCCCAGCCCTCTCTCCTCGTCCTGTGCTGGCCTCCACCAGCTCACAGGACCCCCTCCCTCAGAGCCTGGTCCTCGGGTTCCACCCAGCGGAGGGGAGCAGCCCCCCCTTGCCTCTTGGCACGGCCAGGGGTCCTGGGTGTGGCTGGCCGGCCAGTGGAGACCTGTCAGGAGCAGTGCCCTCAGGTGTCAGCATTCCTGGCCCCCTGCCTGCACCCCACGGGCAGTGGGCCAGGTGGGTGCGGCTCGGAGCAGTAGGTGGAGGAGAAGGGGGCTCTGGGGGCGCCCCCCAGCCCGACAACCCTCCCCCCACCTGCACAGCACAGCTCATTTCACCCCAGGAAGGAGGGTGGGGGCAACCTCGCCTCCTGGCTCAGGAATGGCTGTTCCTGGGCACCTCCTCTGTGCCTGTTCCTGGTGCGTGTCCGGGTGAAGTAACTACAGAGGAAGAGGTGCGGGTGGGCTGGCTGCCATCAGGGGGCGGCGGTGCTCAGCCCTGCGCCTGCCTCCTGGCCAGGCCCCCCACCCCCGCGGGAAGCCAGCGCTCTGAGGGGCTCGACCGGGATTGGGGGGTCCCTGGTCACGGCTGGCCCATCCCCGGACTGGCTGCAGGGACCCCCCCAGCCTGCTGGGCTGCCAGCTGCCGGGGAAAGCAGTCCCGGGGCTCGGCCTCCTGGGCGGGGCGGGAGTCGTCTGAGGATCTTCCCGCGAAAACACCGGGCCTGCCCACGCCCGGGGCCCCGCGGGTGGCTCAGCCAGGCGGCGGCGGCGGGCTGACTCAGCGCGGAAACTCCTCGGCGGCCGGTGCGTGGGAACCGCCCGGACGTCAGCGTGGGGCTGCGGGGGTGCACGCGGGGCGGGGGGATTCCAGGGCCGGGGGGGCCGCGCCAGGATGTGGGCGGTGAGCTGGGCTCGGGTCCTGTTCCCTCCACAGGCCCCTCCCTCAGCACAGTGCCCCTTTCCCCACCGTCACCCACCTCCATCTGCCCCCTCCCGCTCTCATGCCCCCCACCCCAACGTCTGCCCCTGCTCAGGTGTTTTTCGAGCCCTGAGGACCCCATGAGTTGCAAGCTCAGCCTGGGTCTGCGGTGCAAAGGGCCTGGGCTGGGGGGCTGGGGGCTGGGGGCTGGGGGGCTGGCGGAGACCCAGGCTCTGGGTGTTCGAAGGCTGCCAGGCGCTGGGTCCGAGAGGCCTGAGCCACTCCAAGTTCTGAGGCCGGGAATGTGCCCAGGACAGGGGGCGTAGGGGACTCAGGGTGCTGGTTCCCTTCCCTCCGCTCAGCCCAGCCTCCTCCTGCAGGGGGTGGGGGTGGGGGTGTGCCCACTGCAGAGTGGTCACCCGGCCTGACCCCCGGGGAGGCGGCCGCCTGGGAACGCTGCTCGCAGGCGCAGCTCAGGTGTCACGGAAAACCACAGCCCCTCCCGCTGGCGCTCCCGCTCAGATGAGGGACCGAGGCCAGAGTTCTCAGCAGGGCTTCCGGCCACAGGCCCCCTCCCAGCACCTGCTCGCCCGCGGGAGAAGGCCCTGCGCTTCCCTGCCTGAGGCCGGCCGCCCTGGGGGCCCCCCGCCCAGGCACAGAGCCCTCCGTGGGGGGCAGGGGGCTGTCTGAAGCCGACAACCAAGGGGCTCCCTCCCCGCTCCATCCAAAGAGACAGGCTCAGTCCTCTGAGCGTTTATTCCAACCCTGCCGGCAGCGTGGGAGCACGGCGGGTTACCCACAAACAGCTGCTCTGCAGCCCCCAGAAGCCAGCTGCTTAGATGGGGCAGGACCAGGTTACAGGGGGAAGTAGGTATTGGGCGGGGGGGGCTGGAGTAGGCCGTGTGGGCGGGGTGGGGTCCATTGTTTGGGCAGACGCTGGCTAATCTTTCCGTGTAATAGGCGGGTCTTGAATGGAATGCATTCCGGTTGGCTCCCAGGTGTGTGTGGGGCGGAGTGGGTGGGGGCGTACCACCCCCAGCGGGTTAGAGTGTGCCTCCTTCACCAGAACAAGGCAGACGCGGTTAGCATGAGTAATAGTTCCCACAACCACAGCTCGTCCCCAGGACTCTGTTTTTGTCCCTGACCTGCCCTGTCCCCTGGGGGCAGCCTGCGAGGTGGGCCCACAGGGTCAGGCCTGACCACTCAGGATCCTGGGCCAGGACCTGGGTCAGCACTCCTGTGCCTGGTGTCCTGGGTGTCCTGAGCCCCAGGGGGCATGCCCCCAGGCCGGGCTGAGTTCCTTCTTTTCTTTATATTTTATTGCCTGGGTTGCAGGCTCCATCTCCAGTGGGAGAGAAACATCGGTGATGAGAATCATTGATCAGCTGCCGCCGGCATTTCCAGGTGACCCTTATCTGCCCCCTACTGGGGACTGAGCCGCAACCCAGCTTGTGCTCTGACTGGGAATGAACCTGGGGTTCGGACTGGACCTCCTGGTTCATAGGTCCACATTCAACCACTGAGCCACCCAGGCCGGCCGGGCCCCTGGCCTTGAACCGCTCCCTCTAGGTGGCTCTGCCTGGGTGGGGCATGACACCTCCATGCCCCACGCCTCAATTCCCAGGAAGAGTAGGGGTGGAGGTGCTTCCTGGAGACGGGACTCAGGCCAGGGTGCGGCTCCTGCTTCTCTGAGACACTCCAGGGCCAAGGGGAGGGGGGCGTGGAGTCCAGGGGGTCCCCGGCTCTGTCTGTCTGAAACAAACCCAAGGCTAGCCCCGGCCCGCTCTGCCAGGGGCTGAGGGATGCCCAGCCGGTGCCAGGGTGAAGGGCATCCCTCAAGAAGGAGGCTACAGGGTTGGTGGGGTCCCTGGGTGATGCCTGGGTCCGAGCTGCCGGCAGCTTGACCCCCACAAACTTTGTGCAGATGGGAGGCGTGGCTTGTGTTCCCCAGCCACCAGCAGGGCCCCTGGAGGGGCCAGGGAGATGGCAAAGGAGGGGGGGCGGTGCCTGGGGCAGAGGGAGTGAGGGTGAGGGAGGAGAGAGGGGTAGACAGACAGGGTTTACGTTGGACACTCACTGGGCGGTGCAGTGGTGGGCGCCCTGTCCTGGCACCAGGTGCCACGCCCCCTGCAGGGTCCCAGCCACTCTGCTGCGCTTGCCGCCTGCGTGCTGTCTGAATATTGGGAGGGCACTTCCCGTCTGCTGACGCCGGGGTGCCCTCGGCCCACAGACCCGAGGCTCCGTCTCCTGCCCACCTCTCCCTGGCCCTTCAGGCCCCGAGTGTGGGCTGGGGGGCTGGGGGGCGGCATCACCCCAGTGAACAAGCAGCAGAGGCTCTGGGAAACCTCACTGGACACTCAAGCCCTCGGGGACCCCAGGACGAAGAGTAGCGGGGGCCCGGGCCTTAGGGGGCCCCGGGAAGGGGTCTGTGGGGTTGGGGCGAGCTGCTCTGCCAACGTGCACATCCCATCGCGGGACCCGGGTCGCCTGATGGACCGCAGCCTTCACTCCGGCTCCCGCACAGAGCTGGCTGGGCTCAGGGCGGGCTCGGCGTGGGCCTTCCTGGGGGACTCAGGGCTCCTGGGGATACAGGGACACGGGGTGCTGCCAGCCTCTGGCCTGGGCCCCCCACACTCAGCCATGGCAGCAGGATGGGGGGGCAGCAGGAGCAGAGGCTGGGGGGGCTGTGAGTGACGGACAGGTTGGCCTCTGGCCCCTGTGCCCCCTCCCCCCACCAGCTGAGACCCCGGGGACTGCCTCTGAGTCCCAGTTCCCTCCTTCCTCTCCCACTCCCGGCTGCTCCCTGCAGGGCCAGGAGACAGCGGTGCAGGGCGCCCTCTGGTGGTGCTGGGGCCGAGGCACTCCAGGAATGCAGCTGTCTTCCCCGGGGTGTGGGGTGGCCAGGGGTGTCACCCGTGGCCAAAGCTCCATGCCCACCAGAGGGGGCCCGCAGCCGAGGCCACATGGCTTGGAGGCCAGCAGTGGGGGTGGGTGCCTAGTGTTTGTGATTTGGGGGTGCTGTCGGCGTGACCACTGGGGGCAGGGCACGTGAGGGCGTGCAGGGGGAGGGCTGCAAGCAGGGGTGGGCCTCGGCCAGCTGTCTGCACCCTGGGGTGTGGCCTGGGCTGGGTGGGGGTGGCTGGCCTGGACACTCAGTGGTAGGTGCTAGGACACACCGGGGGCCCTGAGTCCCCCCGAAACCTTGGGGCTGGGCCCCTGGAAGCGCCAAGGCTACAGGCAATGGCGAGGGGGGGCCTTTACTGGCCCAGCGCGGCCCGAAGGTCCTGCCTGGGTCCTGGGTCCTGAGCCCTCACAGGCCTCACCGGCCGGGAGCCAGGGCGGCTGGTGGTGGGTACACAGGACCCGGTTTGGGGAAGCCTCCTGGGGGGCCCAGGGGACCCCAGACCTCTTCCCGGGGGACACAGCCAGCAGAGGCCCGGGGGTGAGGGATGGGGTGATGGGGGGAGCGTGGCTTCCTCCGATGCGCAGAGCAGACTGTGGGGGCGCCTCCCCTTCCTGCAGGACAGGCCCCCCATTCCACCTGTGGGACAGACACCCCCATCCTGACCACCCTGCGCACCACCAGGGCAGACCCCGGCCTGGAGGTGGAGGAGACGCAGGCGGGCAGAGGGAAGGGCGCCGGGTCTGGGGGAGCCCGGGGGGCGGGGGGGGGGGCCGCCGGGTCTGGGGGAGCCTCAGCTCTGGGGGAGCCCCTGGGGGGGCGTCGGGTCTGGGGGAGCTCTCAGGGGGGTATGGGGTCTGGGGGAGCCCCGGGGGGCGCCGGGTCTGGGGGAGCCCCGGGTCTGGGGGAGCCCCGGGGGGCGGCGGACGGGCGGGCCGCGGGTAACAAAGTAGCCTTTATAGTCTCGGGGCGCTAGGAGCCGCGGTGGTCCTCGGGCTTGCGCTCCTCCGCGTCCTCCTGCGCCGGCGCCGGGGAGGGTTCCGGGGAGGGCTCCCCGCTATCGGCCCGCGGCTGCGGGGGCGGCTCCGGCGCGGGGTCCCCGCTGGCGGCCGGCGGCGGCTGGGGGTCCCCGGCCGCGGGCTCCCGGCCCGGGGCGCCGTCGGGGCGGAGGGCGGGGGGCCGCGCGCGCTCCTGCGCCGGGTGGGGCGGCCCGGGCCTGCGCGCGCCCGGCCGGTCGGCGCGGAGCAGGAGCGCGGCCCCGGAGGCCGGCTGGCGGGGCAGGTGGCGGGGCAGCCCCAGGCGCGGCCACACGTCCGCCTCCCCGTTGTGCAGCAGCACGAAGCGGCGCTGCGAGAGCAGGGGCAGCATGCGCTGGCTGCACAGGCTCTTCTGGAAGGTCTCCAGCGCCAGGTCTGCGGGGAGGGGCGCGTTGGGGGCGGGAACCCAGTCTCTGCGCATCCCCTCTGTGGGGCTGGGGCACAGGCTTGGGGGCAGAGGAGGAGGTGGGGCACGGGGAGGGGCGGAGCCCCAGGTGGGCTGTGGTGTGGGTTGGGGGCAGGGACTCCGTGGAGGCGGGCAGAGGTGGTGGGCAGGCGCTTGGGATGTGGGAGAGCCGGGTCGGGCAGGCAGGGGGAGGGCGGCTGGAGGGTGTCGGGCCTGGGCAGGGGCCTCACCCAGGGTCTCCATGACCACGCGAGGGATCACCTCCTTCAGGACCTCGCAGTTGGTGTGCAGGGCGGGGTTGGAGTTCATCTCTAGCAGCCACACCTGGGCCCAAACGGGTCAGCGTCCTTTCCCACCTGCCTCTTGGCCTGCCGGAGGCCGAGGCCCTGGCCCTGGCCCGCCAGGGGACCCCGGGCAGTGGCCTCGCCCCCCATAGTTGCCCGAGGGGCTGAGACTCTAAGGACCTGGCCTTGGGGGCTGCCCCGCTGCAGGGGGAGTGAAACCCGAGGGCCCCCCCTGCCCCGGGGCTTGGGGAGGTCGGACTGCAGGGTCCACCCCAAGGCCTGTCTGGCAGTCAGGCTGGGCATAGATGCCCCCGCGCCCTGCCCCTGCCTGCCACGCCCCACTGCCCTGGATGCCCCAACGGCACCTTGAAGTTGTCGTCGATCAGGAAGTCACAGCCGATGAGGTCGAAGTAGCCCAGCTTGCACTCGAGCTTGGACTTGACGGCCAGGAAGCAGTGGGCCATGATCTGCTGCATCTGCTTCTGAGGGGGGCAGGGAGGGCGGTGTCACTGCAGGCGCGGCCTCTACGCCCAGGCCCAACGGCCATGGCCACACCCCGCGCCTGCAGGCTGCACGTGCCTGGCCTGCAGGTCCGCCTCTGCCCGCCCCCGCCACGCCCCCCGCCCCCCGCCCCCCCCACGCAATGGGCGTGGGCGAGGCGCTCACGGACCGTGAAGGTGGTGAAGACCCAGTCGCGGGGGAGACCCCTGTTCTTGCTGAACTTGTCGTTGATGTAGCGGTTGAGCTGCTCCATGCTCCACACGGTGTCCTCCTTCAGGAGCACGTACAGGGGGCTCTTCTTCTGCATGTACTGGGGGAGGGCATGGCGCCTGGAGGCATCTCCCCGGGCCCCAGAGGCCTGCCGCCCTGGGTATCCTGCGGCAACCGGGGGGCCGGGACCCTTCCCAACCTCTTTCCGTGGAGCCCTGCTCGGCCACCAAGTCCCCACCGATCCCCACGAGGCTCAGCCTAGACTGCCCACTGCACCGCTTCCACCGAGACCTCTGGCCCCTCCCCTGAGGTCTTCACAGAGGCCCCTCCCCCGGCTCCTGCCCTCCCCACGCCTCATCCGCGCCCAGAGGGAGCCACGCCGAGGTGGGTGGGTGGGTGCAGGGCTCTCGGTCCCGTCACCAGGGTGCCCTGTGGTGGCTGAAGGTGATGCCCACAGCAGCCTCGGGGGCTGGACCAACGCTGGGTCTGAGCCAAGTCTGCCCTGGCCTCTCCGCTCTGCCCCGGAGCCGGGCCTGGTCCCAGGGAGCGGGGAGGACTCTCACCTGGTTGGTCAGGTGGCCGCTGAGGTCCTGGGAGTGGGGGTCGTAGAGGCTGAGGGTGAGGCGCGCGTAGCCGTGGCCGAAGAAGACCATGTAGGGCATGGCGCAGGCGATGAGCAGGTAGGAGCGCACGTCGAACTTCTTCCCCTCCAGCAGCAGCGGGTTCTCGATGTACCTGGGGGCAGGCGAGGGCTGAGCAAGGGCCAGCCTGGACCAGCTCCCCGGACCCCTGCTAGGGCGGCCTGCGGCCCCCACCCCCACCATCCCCTGGCTGAGGGCATGTCGGTCGGGAGGGGGCCTTTCTGAGCCGAGACAGGGCTGTGGTTTCCAAAGGGCAAACGGGGAGTTCCAGAGAGACCTGTCTGAGGTGTGGACCCCGTCCAGAGGCAGAGGGGTGGGGGTCGGGGAGGGGGCCCAGGCAGCTCTGGCTGCAGGCCTGAGGGCCAGGCTGCCCGGGCAGGCTTCCTGCAGGACCGAGGAGCAGTGCCCAGGCAGTAGACACGCTGACCAGGCCCTCCCCGCCCCGCCCCACAGCAGGAGCCTCTGTCCAGGGTGCCGGCCACCCGGACTGGACTGGATGTGACCCCTCTCCCTCTGCTGGCTACTCGGGGTCCTCGCTGGCGGCCCTGCAGCCTCCCACGGCCAGAGACTCCCATACCGGCCGGAGACCCCCGGGAGCCCTCACAGGACAGGGCCCAGGGTCAGTCCCACCCCGCGGACGCCCAGCACCTCTGCACGATCCGGGCCTGATGTGTCCGGAAGGGCATCCTGCGGTAGGCGGAGTCGTCCTCCAGGTTCTGGATCTTGGCCTGCAGCGTGGCGAGGTCGGGCTGGCTCCTGAGCAGGAAGATGCCTTTGCCCTGGTTGGAGGCCGTGGGCTTGCAGATCCAGGTCTGGGTTTCTGCGGAGAGAGCCGCACGAGTCCCCTCTGCGCCTTAACCCACCCCGGCCCCGCCCCCGCCCCCAGGCTCTGACCACGCCCACCAATACATGGCCACGCCCATCACAGACTCTGCCCATATCTGGCCTCGCCCATAGCCCCGCCTACGCCTCGCCCAGCACGCATTAGCCACGCCCACCGCAGACCCTGCCCATTTCGGTTCTCGCCCCTGGCCCCGCCCACGCCCACCCCGCCCCGCCTTGGCCACGCCCACCACAGGATCACCGCCCCAGACACACCTCTCCACTCCCTGAAACACGCCCTTCCCGCTTCCACCGCGGAGCCCCGCCCAGCAGCCCTCCAGCCCTTCCGCACACCTGGCTCCACTCTTCCCTCCCTGGTCACACACGCACCGGGACCCACGCCTGGTCCCTTCCCGAATCACAGCCAGCCTTGGTCGGGACCCGAACCCGTCTCTCCTCCCGCCCTCCCTGCCCCCAGCAGGCCCGGGTCCGCTGCCCCTCACCGTCAAAGAGGTCGAAGAACGTCTCTCTCTCATCCCTGATGTCCAGGCGGTAGGTCTCCGGGAAAAATTCTTCCATTTTCAGGATCCTGGGGAGCAGGGAGGTGGGGGGCATCCTGGGGCCGTCTCCCTCCTGCACAGGCTTAGGGGCGCTGGGAAGCTGGGCTGGGCTCCAGGCACCCCGTCTCCACCCCCTCCACTCCTTTCCTCTGCAGCCTTCGCTCCGTTCCCTGCCAGAGCTCTCCGCGGAGGGGTCCCTGCACTCCCCGTCCCTCTCCACGTCCCTGCTCTTCCTCCGTCCCGGAGGCTGCCCGCTGCCTGCATGGCTCGGGCACTGAGTGGCCAGGTCAAAGCCGTCCGGAACGCAGAGCAGATTCCTGAGCATGGTCCGCTGCCTGGGGTGCCCCTAACTCTGCCACCTCACGCCAGGCCATCCTTCCACTGAGGCGGAGCGGCCCCCCCAGCTGGGCTGAGTGTGTCTACCTCTGTGGCTCGAGGCGTCCTGGGCTGGTCCATGGGAGCTCCTCCAGAGCGGGTGTGGGGTCCCTTCCAGATCTGCACCCCAGGGGGACACAGGGCCTGGCTTGAGTGTCCACTAAGGAGTGTGCGGAGGATAGACGGGTGGGTGTGGGTCTGGAGAGGCGGGTGACGGGTGGAGGCTGTGGAGTGGGTGGGTGGGTGGGAGGGTGGGTGTGTGGATGGGTGGGTGGGTGTGTGGGTGGGTGCGTGTGTGGATGGGTGGGTGTGTGGATGGGTGGGTGTGTGGGTGGGGGGCGGTTGGGCAGGCGGGTCTGGGATGGAAGTAGGTGGACGGACGGACGGGTGGCTCGGTGGGCGACATGCCCGGAGCGGGACTGTGAGAGGTGCTGGCTGAAACGGGAGGCGGACAGCTGGATGTGTGGGTATGAAGATGGTAAAGTGGTGGCTGAGTGACACCAGGCAGATGAGTCTGCGGAGGGGCTCAGGTGGGGCCAGTGCTGGGTGAAGGCAGCCGAGGACAGTGAGGGTGGAGGTCAGGGGAACGGGCTCGGGACGGACGGCATGGCTGTGGTGGGCGATGGGAGGGCCACCAGCGGGCGGCTGTGCTGGGTGCTGTGTCCGGACTCGGGGGGCTGTGGGGATGTAACGGGTGGCGGTGTTTGGGGTGGAGACAGATTGGTGGCGGGAGGGACGGGTGCATGGGGGCCGGTGGGGGTGCCCGGCGGTGGGCGGGGCCTGGGCGGCATACTTGGTCTGTGTGCACGGCGACATCCTGCTGACCCTGCTGATGACCCGGGCGTACTCCCTGAGGGCGCTGAGGAGCCCGATTTTGGTGGTCAGCAGCTTGTTGTTGGGGAGCTGGTACAGCAGCTGCTCGCCTGGCAGGACAGAGCGCTGGGTAGCACGGGGCGGCCGCAGGGCCTTGGCTGCCCGGCCGCCCGCCCGGCTCCAGGCCCGAGGGGGCAGCCCTCTCCCAGGCCCTGCCCGGGGCCCTTGCTTGCTCTGGGCCCCGAGCCCGCCCCTCCGGCTACCTTCCCGGAAGTTGAGGTAGCTGTCGCGACACTTGACCTCACACCACTTGAGCTTGTAGTCCTCCCGCCGGCTGTCCTGGAGGCGCTGCCAGCCCTTGCTCTTGCAGTAGGAGCTGATTCTGTGGGGCCGGGGCAGACATGAGGGGCTGGGGGACTCAGGCGGCAGAGCCCAGGGGGACGGGGCCCTGGAGGCAGTGGGGCTGGGCCCAGCCGGAGGCCCCCACTCACATGGCGACCCCGTTGGTGCCTCCGACGTAGAAGAAGGGGCCGCTCCCCCCCGCGCTGGGTGGCTGCTTCTCCGCCCGCAGCAGGTGCCTCTCGAGGAGGGTGGTGTGGGCCTTGGTGACGCCCGTGTCCTCCAGAGGTTCTGTGGACGGGTGGGTGGTCAGCGGCCCCGGCCGGCGGGGGCTTCCCCGTCCTCCAGCCCCGCCGAGCCCACCTGCATCCCGGTCCGGCTGGCTCAGCGGACTCAGGGCCCCGTCCACGCTGCTGCTCCCCATTGGTCTCTCATAGGCCCAGCCTGCACATGGGGGTGCCCACTCAGAACCTGGCCCCGGCCAGCCCCGGCCGGGCTCCAGACCGGCCAGCCCCGTCCGCCTGTGCCCGGCAGCTCCCAGGCAGCCCCCCAGCCCATGCGGGACGCCCCCTCCCAGCACCGGCCTGCCCAGCGGCCTGGGCCCCTCCTGCCTTCCAGGAGAGAGGGCTGGTCACCACTCTCAGGGGCAGCCTTGGGGTGGGCAAGCCCCTCCTCATCAACAGGGCAGAGCTGGAAGCAGGTGAGGGGCAAGGGTGGAGGCTGGACTGGGGCGGACATGGCCCAGGGACATGCCCAGGGGGGCGGGGTCACAATGTCCATCATGATGTCATGGGTGACCCCTGCCAGGCAGGGGTGATGGGCTGCCTGCCCTGGGCAGGGACGGGGGCTGGGGCTGCAGAGCGCCTGCCAGACTGTGCGGGGAGTGTCCCTCCCTGTGCATGGCTGTGTGTGGTCCCCAATCAGGACCCCGTCCCTGGAATGGGGTGCCAGGCCCCAGGGGGGCCCCCCAGGGCTGCAGTCACCTGGGTTCCCGGGGCGGCTCCGCCAGACACTGCTCATCTTTGCTGGCTTGGCTCTCTTGGTGCTGACCGGGGTGACCGGCGGGGTCGGAGGGGGCAGTGTGGGTTGTCCGTGGCCGTGGCTGCAGCGGCAGTGGCTGTGGGCTGCGGGCATGGGGAGGGTGAGGTGGGGGCTCCGCCGAGAAAACACCATCCGCAGCCCCTTCCGGGACCGGGCAGCCCGAGGCCTTGGCCCCTGTGGCTGGCCCGGGGTCAGGCCCGGCCTGTAGGGGGCAGCGTGCTTCCTGGGGTCTTGGGCTTGGGGTCCCCCGAGCGGCTGGCTCTTGTTTCCATGGTGACTGTGGGGCCTGGCGCCCCTCAGGACCAGGGCAGTGTCTGCATTCTCTCTGTCCTTGGTGAGGCCTTCCTTGTAGGGACTGTCTGAATGGCTCGCGGGCCGCCTGCAAGGAGGAGGGTGGCATCAGGCCGCTGGGCGGGAGGGCACCCCGGCCGGGATGGAGGCGCCCTGTGCCTGAGGGGGCCCTGCAGCAGGGGCTGTTGCCCAGGAGGGGGCCCGAGACCAACTCGGGAACCGTTCAGGGCAGTTCCAGCCGTTCCTGAACGGGTCCTTGCGGGGAGAGGGGGGGCTCTGCTGATGGAAAGCACCAGCGGTGGGAAGGCAGGTGGGACCCCGGAGCAGGGGGGCCCAGGGCGCTGGTGTCCCCACAGAGGACGGTCACCGAGAAACGCCGGCCAGGCCTGCCCCCATGGAGGACAGACGTGTGCACCGTCTGGGGGACGGCATGGGGGGCCAGCCTCCCCCCCCAGGACGGAGCCCCCAGGAGGGCTGGGCGCTGGCCCAGAGTGCGTGGGAATCAGACGTGGACACACGGCCAGGGCATTGGCCGGGAAGGAGGACCCAGAGTGGGAAGCGGGAAGCTGGAGGCCACGTCCGCGAGAGGGTGGTGGGACGGGACGCCAGCACGCTGAGGCTGGCGGCCCCTCAGGAGGTCCTGAGACAGGCTCTGAGCAAAGGCCCTGCAGCTGGACTGGCCTGCGTCTCAGCTCCCGCCGCGAAGGGGGTGGGGCAGCTGCAGTTAATGCTCAAGGGGGGGCTGGTGGGACGACGGGGGGGGGGGCAGTGCAGGCCAGGCCAGGGTCCCGAGAGCCAGCTGGCGGGGCACCCCGAGGTTATGACGGGAGCATGAGGTGGCGAGGGGCTGGCTGTCCGCCTGGCCCAGCCGATGGCCACCTCTACGGTGCAGGCCTGGGGGGCAGAGCTGCCTGAGCCGCCGGGGGAGCTGGCCGTGGCCGTGGCCGTGGCCGTGGCCGTGGCCGTGGGCGTGGGCGGCAGGTGGCAGGTGCCTCTGTGTGGCCTTCTAACTTGTGTTTGTTATTTTCATAAAGAATAAGGCCCGAGTCACCCTTCTTGTCGTTAAAATGAACAAAGATGAATAAAAGCCATGGGTGAGCCTGAGTTAGGTGCCCCTCTGGGCGGCTGGCCCGGGCTTGGCAGGGGAGGCGGCTGCGGGCATCGGCTCGGACCCACAGCCCTGGCCTGACCCCATCTCCGAGGGACAGAATCTAAACTCAGAGACCAGCTTTACGCCTGAGGGGGTGGGCATCGGGGCGCCGAGGGGCGGTGAAGGGGAAGCCGAACCCCACCGCGGACGCTGAGGTAACGTGGTACCTGATCCGGTGCCCAGACCGGCGGGAGGCCCTGCGGCGCGGCGAGCGGACGGCCCTCGGGCACCAGCAGGAAACGTCCAAGGGGTGAGGGGCGCCAGTGTCCTGCCACGCGAGGGTGTGTCTGCCGGGCGGGCACCACCTGGGCGGGGGCGGGCTGGCCACGGGGCCCCGGGGCCCCACGGGTGCCGGGGGGCGGCCCTTTGGAGCATCGTGTCTGGTAGACAGACCTGGTCCTGGGTGCAGGCGCCTGCCCCGAGGGGCCGACACCCCCAGGGGGCATGCTTTTCCTGGCCCGGCCCGGGGGTTTGTGCCCCTCATGCTGTGGCCCTGGGGGCATGGCATGGGCTCTCCACAGAGCAGGGGCACCCTTCTCCGCCCTCCCCTCCCTCTTTCTGCTCCTGGGCAGGGTCCCCGGAGGACCAGAGGGTCCGTGGTGGCCAAGCAGGGGGCAAGGGGAGGCAGGCCCAGCCCTCGCACCCATCCAGGACCCCAGCTGCTGGCCCGCAGGTCCGTCCGTCCCACCTGCCCTACAGGCTGGTGTGATCCCTCTGCCCGGGAAACAGTGGTGGCCTGGCAACCGTCTCCCAGCAACCTCAACCCAGGGCCCAGAGGGGAGCAGGTGCCGAGGAGGGGCGGGGGCCAGGTGCCTGGGCAGCTGGGCCTGCATTGTGCCCGGGGCCACCCCTCAGCCTTCTGGGACCTCACGTCCACGCCCCGGCCTCAGACCGGACCCGGAAAGCTTTCTGAGCTCACTCGGCTTATGTTCACTTACACCCCCCTCACCGCAGCCCCGGCTGCGGGGTCCCCGCTGTATAGAGCAGGAAGAGGGGGCGCAGCACGCCCCCCGGGGGTGGGGGGTGCTCGCGCCTGGGGCTGTGCCTCCGCCTCCCAGGGCCCCCAGGGCTCTGTGTGGGTCACGAGGAAACTGTGCTGAGTGCCTTTGTGTCTACCTTTTTTAAAAACGTATTTTTATTGACTTCAGAGAGGAAGGGAGAGGGAGAGGGAAGCAGCAATGGTGACAGAGTCATTTGACCGGCTGCCTCCTGCATGCCTCCTCCTGGGGCCCGTGCCCTGACCGGAATCGAACTGTGACCTCCTGGTTCTCAGGTCGACGCTCAGCCCCTGAGCCCGCCGGCCGGGCTGCCTATGCTTCTGGAAGGGCTGGCGGGGGCCCCACAGTGTGTCCGCATTCCGAGCCCCGGCACCGGAGGAGGGGGCCTCAAATCCAGTGACCAGCGTCCTCCTGAGAGCGAGGCGGGCAGATGAGGAGACAGAGAGGGGAGAAGCCGCAGGCAGAGGGGGGCAGAGGCTGAAGGGATGTGCCCAAGTCCAGGGGGGTCTGGAGCCCCGGAGGCTGGGAGAGGTGGAGGGACCTTCGGAGAGTTCCTGAGGGCAGTGAGCCGACTCTGGCCTCGGCTGTGGACAGGCACGGCTGCAGGACACACGCACCCCTCCAGCCCCTCCTCACGCTCGGGGTCCCGGGCTTTAGCTCACTAGGGGGGGCCTCTGGGAGCCCGCAGAGGCAGCCGCACCCACAGGCCTCTCCGCCAGGCGGGGCCTCGAGGTCTGTCTGCTGGGGGTGCTCTGCCCCACAGGGCAGGGGCCCTGGCCAAGCCCTTCACTGGGCGCTGGGGATGCCAGCTGGGGGCTCCTGCAGGGGTGGCGTGGCCAGGCCTCCTGGACGTGGGGCAGGAGGTGTCCTCACGGTGCCAGGCAGCCTCTGGCCTTAGGGTCTCTGCTTGGCTCCAGCAGTGTCTGCCCGGTCCCCCCTTGGCCACCTGCTCAGAGAGGCCTTCTGGGCCCCCCTCACCCCCTTCTTTCTGCTCCAGCACTTGGCTGTGCAGGCCGAGTTCAGGGAAGACTCGGGGAGAGCGGGGAGAAGGGGAGAGGCAGGGGCCTCCCCAGGAGCCTGGGGACCCCCCCCCCCACTCCCGTGGCAGAGCCTGGCTGAGGCAGGCCTGGGCCCTGGGACCCGCTCAGAGCTCTCGGGGGAAGGCAGGGCTCTGGGGGGACAGACAGATGCTGGGGTGGGGTCAGCATCAGAGTTTGGTCTGGGGGACAGCTTTAGACAGGACATCTCAATGAGCCACAGGGTGGGGAGCAGAGGGAGCAGCTGGAGGTGAGGGGGCTGTGGGGCACCAGGAGAGCATGCCCCCCAACTGCCCAGGCCCCAGAGACAGGTGGTGGGGACCTGGTGGGGGCTCTGAGACCAGAGGAAGGGAGGAGGTGGCTGTCCCCTGCCCATCCCCTCCTTCCCCAGCTTCCTGCTCTCAGCTGAGAGTGGGGTCTCACCCCAGTGCCCTCCAGCCACCCACACTGCAGGGGGTGGCGGGGCGGCCGGGTTTCTGGGCACTGCCTGCCACTTTCTACCGTGGGTGGGAGTTGGGGGGCTGGGCTGCTTCTGTCTTGCCCTCCTGGGGCACCCCTGCCCGGTACAGGTGTGGGGGTAAGGGATGAGGTCACCGCCCTGGGGAGGGCTCCAGGCTGGGCTGCAGGGGTGGGGCTGACCACACTCCCGTCTCTCTGGCCGTGAGACAGGGCCCGCTGTGTGTGGTGACCCAAGGACCCTAGAGGGGGCCCTCTGGGCTGTGGGGGAGGCTGTGCCCCAGGAGGACAGAGGCCAGCCCGGGGCCCCACACCCTTAATCGCCCCAACGGATTATTATGGCAGAAAGCCCACCCCAGGGCCAGGGGACTCCCCCCGCCAGGGTCATGGGGGCAACATGCCCTGGGAGGGCGTGGGGGCCTGGGAGGGCGTGGGGGCCCTGGGAGGGCGTGGGGCCCAGGCTGGGCAGGCCGCACCGCCCGGTCGGAGCCGCGGCTGGGCCCGGCGGACAGTGAACCTCGACTCCCGCCCGGTGTCGGCGGGGCCTCCTCCGGCGACCGGGCCGTGGATGGACGGCATTACCAGACAGTATTAGACAGAAGGACCAGGTCTAACCGTGTCTGGTAAGACGCCCATCGCAGGCTGCCTGTCTGCGGCGTTCGGCGGGGGGATGAGGCCCAGGCCCCCGAGTCTGCAGAGCGGCCCCTCCGATCCCCACAACACCCATGGCCCCTGGGCTGCTTCGAGGAGGGCCTCCCACAGAATCCACCCAGCATGCAGCCCCAGGTGTGCGCGCGCACGCGCGCGCGTGTGTGTGTGCGTGTGTGTGTGCCCGAGTGCATGTGTGTGCGTGTGTGTGTGTGTGTGTGTGTGTGTGCGTGTGTGTGTGCGTGAGAGAGAGAGCGAGAGAGAAAGTGAGCAGCTGAGGCATCTGGCTGCCCTGCACTTGACCCTGAGCCAGGCTTGTTAATGAGTAACAGGAGGCCTGGGCAGACCCTCCTCCCGGAGAGACCAGCTGGGGCCTGGGCTGGGTGGGGCTCCTGGGCCAGAAGGGCCGCCCCTGTGCGTGTCAGCAGGTCTGCGGGCCCGTCCTGGCTTCCGATAAAGAAGATAAAGCCCAGGGCCTTCTGACCTGGATTTCAGACCATGTTCCCTGTGACACCGAGGGAGGACTTGGGCGGGGGGCTGGAGGAGGATGGGGGCAGGGCGGGGAGCCGTCCTGGTCGGGGGATAGCACGGGGGGCCACCCCCCCCCCCAGCCGGGGGGCCGGGCCGGGCACCTGGACGCACCTGTCCTCCCTGCGTCCCAGGGGGCCCCGGGGGCTCCAGCCCCTGACAGGTCAGCGCGTGTGAGAGGCCAGTGCCCACTGCGGACCCTGCAGGCCGGGCCTCAGGTGGACCAGCTCCTGCAGACGAGTGTGGAAGCCCCATGAACAGGGGCCTGCGTGGGGACGGGAGGGCTGCCTGCCAGCAGCTGGGGACGGAGTGGCTGTGACTGGCCGGCCGGCCATTCCGGGAGTGTCCTCGGCCGCCTTGCTGGGCACGGTCGGATGAGGCTGGTGTGGGTGGGGCTGACGCGTCTCCGTCCGCGTCCCGCCCTTGTGGTCTCTCCTGGGGGCCAGGTCGCCGCAGGCCTGGCTGGGACAGTCTGTCCCCGTGCCCCACCCGCCCTGGTCTCAGCCCGGCTCTGGGCCAGGGACTCGGGACAGCACGTCCTCGGCTGCGAGCGGTGGGTCACCTTTGAACATCGTTACCAGACAGTGTTAGAGTCACGCCGATAATCCAGCACTGTCCGGTAAGATGCCCACAGGGGCCCAGGTGCCGGCCGAGCTCCCGGCGGACACAGTCCGGCCCCCGGGCAGGAGGACCGGGTGGGAGGCCTGCTCCGGGCTGAGGGCCTGGGGCCTGGGGCTGAGGCTGGAGGTGCCACCGGGTGCCGCCCCCCCCCCCCCCCGGCCCTGGCCGGCCGACCACCTTGCTGCCCTTCACCCTCGGAGCCTTTGCCTGGTTCTGCTTCGCCCTCACCTGCTGGGCGGGAGGGGCAGGGCCTGGGCACCTGAGCGTCCTAATACCCCCTCCCCCCTGGCTGTCTGGGGAGGGGCTCAGAGCTTCCATTTGTGGGGCTGGGAGGGGCCCTCAGACCCACTAGGGCCCGGGGGAAGGCACCGGGCAGGACGGGGGGGGGGGGGGGGGCACCTGTGTGGGAGAGGGTTGGGGGGCTCGGGGGCGGCCCCTCGCTGCGCGCAGGGCCCCGCCGTCATCATTACCAGGCAGTATTAGAGACCTGACACATCCAATGCTGCCCAGTAAGATGGCGATGGCCGCCCCCAGGTGGTCCGGGGCCGCCCGGGGGAGGGGACTCGGAGGCGGGTCCACGTTCTCTGAGGACCCTGAGCCGAGGAGTGGAGAGAGATGGGGCTCAGGAAGGGGTCCCCAGGCCCTGTGTGCGGGGGTGGGGGGTGGGGGGCTCAGCCTGGGGGAGGCTGGGCGGCTGCAGCTGGGAGCCCCTGGGGGCAGGGCCTCAGGGCGACCTCCTGCCCGCCCAGCAGGGCCGCCCGCTCGGGGCGTGGGCGGGCACCGGAGGAGGGGCAGGGCGTTCGAGGCAGAGCGGTGCCCCCCGGTGGGCGTCCCAGGGACAGAGACGGACAGCAGGCTCAGCCCCGAGTCCCAGGTGAGGGGCCGCCAGGCGCTGCCCCGCAGCCCAGCCCCTCCCGCTCTTGTCCGGGTGAGGAGGGTTCAGGGTGGGGCTGGAGGGTGGCCGTGGCTCTGCACCCGCACACACACACACACTGAGCGGACAGTGCTGGTTCTCACCGGTGAGGTCACAGGCTGGGCGTCTGCCTGCCCCGCTCCGGCCCGGTGCTGCCGCCGCTGGCTGCGGAGTCCGAGGGCGAGTGTGCTGGCCCTGCAGGGCTGAGAGAGGAGCTCGGCTCAGCCCAGGCCTGGCGGTCACGTTGGCTTGTGTGCTTGCTGGTCGGGGGCGAAGCCCAGAGCAGATGGGACAGAAATGCCTCATCACGGAACGCAGGGCAACCAGCCCAGGCGCACGCCCGTCTGTAGTGGCCACCCCAGGACACGGGGTCAGAGGGGGGTCAAGGAAGCAGGCGTGTCTGCAGCCCCCTGCTCCCGTCCCACATCTGGGGCCCCGGCCTGGGGCTGAGACTCTGGCACTCTGCCCGTCCTCCCTCCTGTCCCTGCTCTGCCCCCTGCACAGGTGGCGCCCGGGTCTGGAGAGCCAAGCAGGGCAGCTTCTCAAGTTTTCCGGCACCTTCCGCCCACAGAGGCTGCGGGGGGCGGTGGGGGCCCTGTGCCGATTCCCACAGGCTGCGGGCTGACCACAGCGAAGCCCGCGTCCGCCCCACCCCGGCCTCAGCCAGGTCCGCCCAGTTCTGGGAACAGCCGAGATTTCTCCGAGGACCTGACCCTGACCCTGACTCTGGTGGAGGCCCAGCGGGGGGGCAGGCGGGCTGCCAGGCCTCTGCCTTGTGCCCGTCGCTGGTTCCTCCTGGCCGGACACCTGGCTGGTCAGGTCTGTCCTGCAGACCCCGGCGAAGCGGTGAGCTCAGGAACCCGGGCCCCTGTCCTGAGCAGGGGACACGAACTAGGCTTCGCTTTCCAAGCTGCGTTTCAGCTTCACGCACGCCTGCCTGCCCTCCCGCCCTCCTGCCCGCCCGCCTGGGAGCCGGTGGGGCTGAGGGAGGGAGGGAGGGAGGGAGGCGGCCGGTGCCTCCTTGCAGCCCCCTTCATGCTCAGGCCGGCCTCCACCTGTGTCCCCAGAGCCTTTGGCCACTGGGGCTGGCTCCTCGGGAGCAGCGGCGGCCGGGAGAAGCGCAGGCCCTCAGTGGCCCTCCAGCCGGATGGACGGCGCCCGCTGCTGCCTCCAGCAGCTCCTTGGCCTCAGGAGGCGGCGGGTGCAGGACAGACCCATAGCGGGAAGCTTCCTGCCACTTCCCGGACCAGCCCCTCTCTCTGCCTGAGCTCGGCTCCTGTGAACCCACAGCCAAGACGGACGGACGCCCGACGCCGGCCGGCCGGCCTCAGCCCAGCTCAGCCTGCAGCACTGTGGACGGGGGAGGCTGGCCGGCAGAAATGCAAAGTGGAAAGGAAGGTGCCCGTGTCCGAGTGCCCGACGCCTGCCCCGGCCGTGGCAGGCAGGGAGCGGAGCCAGCGTCTGTGCCCCGGGTGCGGGGCTGGTTAATCATCGCCATGGCGACCGGGCTCAGCGTGGGAGACTCGAGGAAGGAGTCCTGGCAGAGCAAACAGCCCTCCGGGCACCGGCCTGTGGCCTCGGGGCCCTGGGCAGGCGAACCGGATCCGGGCGGAAGCTCCCTCTCTCTCCACTGGCTGCCCTGCCCGGCTGGACGGGCGGCCTTAATCAATGGTGAGGGCCGCGGAGAACAAAGCGCTGAAACCCAACCCCGCGCTGAGCTGCGCGGTGCGCGGGAGAGGCGGGGGCGCCTGCCGGCCTGTGCGTCCGTCCGCGAGGAGCCGCCATTTCCCCTCCGGCGCCGCTTCTCGGCCCTTCTGGGGGCGCCCTGGCTCCCACGCCCGCCAGCCGCTGGCTCCTCGGGCGGCCGGCTCCCCGGGCCTCTCACATCCACCCCAAACAACAGTCCCACAAACTGATTTTGCAAAGAAGGGATTTGCAAGCCGCCAACGCGTCTGAGATGGGCAGCAGGCTGCGCCTCGCCTTTTCATAAATGCAAAACGCATTCGGCGATACCCCCCCTCCCCTCCCCCCCAATCACTTTCACTTTCAAGCTTTTCACCTGGGTTACTAGACAAAAGCAAAACAAAGCCAACCTATTTGTCCAGAGGCTCAGCCTCCAACGGCTCCACGGCTCCCAGGGGGTTAATTAGACCTCACCTACGTAGTAGCCCCACAAGTTTCGTGCAAGAACAATGAACTCTGCCCGATTCCTCCGAGAGAACCAGCCTCAGCCGTGGACACGGCCCTCCTCCACGCCCGAACACCTGCCTCCGAGCCCCGGGCCTTCCCGGTGACGCCCGCGGGCGCCAGGGCCGTTCTGCATTTTGGTCAGGAATCTGAGGACCAGACTTTGGTCCCCACCCGGAGGAGCCATGTCGGCCGAGGGCCAGCCCACTCCTCCTCCCGGTCGGTTCCGGCTCTGTGGGCGCTGATGCCTCGTGCGGGTGAGAGAGGGCCCGATCCGGGCCAGACCGGCTCTGCCCTGAGCTCCAACCGTCGCAGTGCGGCCGCGGGCAGAGCCGAGCCGGTCCCTCGAGCCAACTGCGAGCCCGGCTCCCAGCCGGCCGGCCCCGTGTCCTCCCGGACCCACTCCCAGGGAACGCCGGGCCGGGACCGGCTCAGCGGGGGCTCGTTGGGGAGAGAGCTTTCCAGAAAGCGCTGTGTCAGGCGGGAGGCTGGACCCTCAGGGCCCTCCACCCAGGCGGCCCCAGGACACCCACCCCCCGGCGCCCACGCTCACCGGGCCCCGCAGACTCGGCCCGGGGACCCCAACGGCTGGGCCCAAGATGGCTCCGCTCCCGGCACCCCGCGGGCCCCCCCGGGGCTCACCTTCCCCTCCGAGAAGAGACCACCTCCCTGGTCCTGACCGCCAGCCGGACGGGCACCTGGCTGGTGGCTGCGTCCGGCCGGGCCGGCCGAGCGGGCCGTGTCCACCGAGGCGCTCCCTGCAGCGCGGCCTCCCGGCTCCTCCGGCTCCTCCGCCTCCTGCCGACCTGCCCCGACAGGCTCTGCACGGAGGAGGCGGCGGCCACTCCCTGCCCCCAGCCGGGCGGCAAGGCTGCGGGTCCGGCGCCCGCGTCCAGCCCCGGAGCGGACACTGGAGATGCTTGGGCTCCCGTGACCCCAAATACCTGTCAGCCCGGGACACGGCTGGGCTTCCGCCCCAGCTGCCCCCCACCTCGTGGCAGGGGGACCGGGCAGCAGCCGGAGGACCAGCTCCCCGCCCCCGGGGCTGGGGCTCCGCGGGGAGGAGAAGCGGGAGTCCACCAGCGGGGGCAGGGGCAGGGGCAGGGGCAGGGGCAGGGGCAGGGGCAGGGGCAGCTCCCGGCCGGGAACAATGGAGGTGCTGGCCGTCCCTCTGCAGCGAGGGGCAGGGCCGGCCGGGAAGAGACGGCGTGGCCCCAGGCTCGCCTTACATGTAGGGCCTCACCCCGCCCCATGCAGGTGCCTGCTCCCCGCCGACCAATCTCCGCAGCCGGCCGCCGACAGGTGTGTCCCCCGGGCTCCCATAGGCCAGCGGGAGGCAGCTACGTGACGAGGCCCCGCACACATTCCTGCCCCCGCCTTGCCCGCCCGCCCGGCCCAGGTTGAACAAAACCAGGGCAGGGAGCTGCTGCAGGCGCTGCAGTGGGGCGTGCGAGCCAGGGGGGTGAGGGGGGAGGCGGGGCGCCCCTGGCCAGGCCCTGAGCACAGCCCTGCTGGAGAGGAAGGGGGCAGAGAGGGGTCACAGCCTGCCCCTCTCTTTCCCAGGGCAGCCCCCCAGGGAGCAGAGTGCAGAGCTGTGCCTGCCCCTCGTCCAGGCCCGGCCGCAGCGTGGGCCCTGCTCTGCGGGGATCCCGGGGACCCCCCTGTAGGGGGTGTCTCACACAGGTCCCCATGCTGGGCCCAGCCTGTGGCGGAGGCTGTGGCCTGCTGGGAAACGGCCCCATTGAGGACCCCAGGAGGAGGCAGGGCCCCATCCAGGTGGGGAGGGGCCTCCTGGCCTGGAGGCAGGGCCGTATTGAAACAAGCAGCGAGCAATTAGCCCAGCACAGAGCACCCCTGGCCCCCCTCCCCCCCGGCTGCTTTGGCAAGGCAAGTCTGTCCCCACCCCCCACCCCCACCCCGGCTCTCTGGTTTGCTCACCCCCGGATCAGGGCTTCGTGGGGCCTTGTCAGAGTGGGGAGTCACCAGCACAAAGGCTCCTGAGGGCCACATAGCTCCGGGGGCTGCCCCCCAATTGTACCTACCCTAGGGGGACCCAGAGGATGGCACAGCCCCTCCAGAGCCCCCACGGGCCTGGTTCACGGGGGCCCTTGGGGGACACGAAACCTCCCTGAACCCCCTCAGAGCAGGGCCCTGAGTCCACTGCCCCCCAGACGTCCCCGACTGGTCCACTCCCCACTGAGCTCAGCCTGGCCTCAGGCCCCAAGGAGGGCCACAGCGGGCAGCTCTTCCCGGCCAGAGCGGGCAGGGTGCCCAGGAGCCGGTCGAGAGCATCAGTGGCCTCTGACCCTTCAACCCTCTGACCTCCCTCCAGACCCTAGCCCTGTGGAGGGCACACACACCTTAGTCTAGACACCCACTCACCCCAACACCCACTCTGGTGTCTGTGCTTGCGTGGGGGTGAGGCAGGGACACCCCTGTGATGGGCACCATCACCCCAACCTGGAGGCATTCGGGGCGGATGGGAGCGGGAGGAGGGCTGCTGGCCACTCAGGCTCCTGCCGACCTCCGCCCGTCGCCTTCACTCGTTCACTTGTTCACTCGGTCACCCAGCGCCGGGTGCGGCTGGTCAGGACTTCTGGGCTCAGCCACGGGTGGGGTGGGGCCGGGGCTGATGGGCATGGCCTGGTCGGTTCAGAAGCTCCCAGGGTGGCCAGAGGGAGCCACAGCCCATGTCCACTGAGCCCCTGGACGGGGGACGGTCACGTGGAAAGCGTGCCCTCCACCCTGACCGCGAGGAGGAAGAGCCGCAGTCAGTCCCTGGGTGTGTGGGGGCCAGGCGGGGTTCCTGTGGCTGTCTCGTTACCACGGCAGCGCCTGGCCGGGTCTGATTACTCTGGTCCTATTGCCTACAGTCCTGGGCTCCACCCACAGGCTCAGACCCTGTCCCAGTCCGTCTGTCTGACTCGGAGCGAAAGGCCAGGCCGTTCTCTGCAGGTTCAATAACGCAGCCGCACGGGGGGCTGCCAGGAGGCGCTCTGACGGGCCTTGGGGCGCGGGAGACCCTCCACATGCTCCTCGCCCACTCTGGGCGCTTCTCTCGAACTCGCTGTCCATAAAGGCGACAGCGCTGGCCAAAGCTGGGTCTTGGAGGCGTGTTCTTAGCCCAGGCAAGAAGCACTGAGCTTTGGCTGAGTGGAGGCCAGCCCTCAACCAGAGCTGCAAGTGGAGGTGGAGGTGGTGCAGGTGGGGGTGGAGGTGGTGCAGGTGGAGGTGGAGGTGGTGCAGGTGGAGGTCGAGGTGGTACAGGCGGAGGTGGAGGTGGTGCAGGTGGAGGTGGAGGTGGTGCAGGTGGAGGTGGAGGTGGTGCAGGTGGGGTCGAGGTGGTGCAGGTGAAGGTGGAGGTGGTGCAGGTGGAGGTGGTGCAGGAGGAGGTCGAGGTGGTACAGGCGGAGGTGGAGGTGGTGCAGGTGGAGGTGGAGGTGGTGCAGGTGGAGGTGGAGGTGGTGCAGGTGGAGGTGGAGGTGGTGCAGGAGGAGGTGGAGGTGGTGCAGGAGGAGGTGGAGGTGGTGCAGGTGGAGGTGGAGGTGGTGCAGGTAGAGGTGGAGGTGGTGCAGGTGGGGGTTGAGTTGGTGCAGGTGGAGGTAGAGGTAGTACAGATAGGTTCGAGGTGGTGCAGGTGAGGGGTTGAGATACTGTGGGAGGGGTCGAGGCTCTGCCCTGCATGGCTGAATGCCCTGGGTGGTCACCTTGAAGAGGAAGATTCTGGCCTGGCTGGCTACCTGCTCCTTGACCTTGCGATGACCCCAGCACAGTTCTTGCTCTGATTGGTCTGAGTCCACGTAAAGTAAAAATGACCCAGCGTCACCTGTGGGCCTGACGCTTGCCCCCTTGTGGGTGAGATGGTGAGGAGGGGCCGGCGCGGCCAGCAGGACTCATCACTGGCTCCAACCAGTGGCCGACCAAGACTGGTTCCTTTGCCCCTGGTCCTCTCAGGCATCCAGCTGGCCTGCACCCTCGGGTGCCTGGACCTCGAGGCCCAGGGCTGTCACCAGCAGCAGGCACTGGAGGGGCCTATATCCCTGCTGGCACAGGTCTGGGGGCAGCACTGCCTCCCCTCAGGGTGTGCGGACGGGGGCTGGAGCAGAGCCACGAGGAGCACCCAGGCCCTGAGTGGCCAGCATGGGCCACCCCACAGCACGCCAGGCCCACGTCATCCGGCCTGGCAGCTGCACCGGGTGCCGGGTTGCGGGAGAAACCAGTGCCAGACAAGGTGCAGGCCGCAGGCCGGCGGCCTGGTGGCATGGCTGTTTCCATGAGAGCAGGAGGGGGTGCAGCAGGCAAATAGGCTGGCGGGGGTGGGGGTGGGGGGAGGAGGAGGCAACTGGGGGTGACAGAAGCCACCTCCACGCTTGGGGACACCGCGGCTGGGAAGAGCTGGCCTGGCTGGGGCTGAGCCTCTGGGCGGGGCGGGCGGGACAAAGGGCCATTGTGCTGGGGCTGAGGCTGCGTCCTGCCTGGCGGCCAGCCACCACCGCCACCGGGCACACCCTCTGGGCCCAGCCCTGGCCCGGAGGCCAGGCCGAGGGGGCACTTGCCTTCCGCTAGGACGGTTTTGGGGCAGGAGCACAGCCCTGGAGCCTCTGGGGCTCGGCTCAGGGCTGGGTCATCTCCTCGCCCTCCAACCGGCCCTCGCTCTGGGGGGATGGGGCAGAATCGCCCGCCTGCCTGGTTTCTCTGCTTCTACTCGGTCTTCCTGTAGCCCCGGGCTCCTCTGACTCACCTGCCGGCCTCGGCAGAGCAAACACCTGGGGCAGGTGTGGGTGGATGCTGGGGCCACCGCCAGCCCCATGTGGACTCACTGGGGCAGCTCTTCATGGTGGGGACACACACACACACACACACACCCACACACACACACGCTGTCACTCACCTTCCCAGCCCCTCAGGAAGGGACCTGTGACTCCCCTTCCCACTAAGTTTGCCGCCGGCCAATCAGCACTTCCCTATAGCACACGCTTCACTCAGCAAGTCCGGGAGGGAGATCTGGTCACAGGCCCAACGAGCCAGACCCTCACGTTTGGGGTTCAGACTTGGAGGTTCACTGTGGACAGGGGCTCCCCCAGGAGGCACCAGCTCTGCCTGCTCGGGGCCTCCCAGGGGTGTCTGTCTGGGCCCTGCCACCCACGTCCCCTCCGAGTCGCAGGGAGGCTGTGCAGGGGCGCTGGGAGTGGGGGTGGGGCCGGCTCGCCTGCCAGCCTCACTTCCTGCCCTTGATCCACAGCCAGGTGCTCCCCTGCCCAGGCTGCACCCCCCACCCTCACCCCCTGTGCTGACAGGTGAGCGACCTGGCAGGAGGGGCTGCTGTAATGAAAGGCTGGCTGCACAGAGGGGCTTGGCGGCAGCCACCTTTGATCTGCCTTCCCACCCCTTCCGGCCCTGCGCCTCCCAACTGGCCCGAGGGCCCGGGACTGCTGGCAGCTCCAGGCTCCGGGCACATTCCCACCCCAAGCCTGGAGGCCTGGCCACCCCCTGAGGTCTTGGATGGGCCCACAGACAGGGGTAAGGTTATCGCACGTGTGTGTGTGTGTGTGTGTGTGTGTATGTGTGTGTGTGTGTGTGTGTGTGTGTTGTTAATCCTCGCCTGAGGATATTTTTCCATTGATTTTTAAAGAGAGTGGAAGGGAAAGGGAGAGAGACAGAGAGAGAGACGCTTCGATTGGTTGCCTCCTGCATGTATCCGGACTGGGGCCCCGGATGAAGCCTGCAACTGAGGTACGAACCAGACCCGGGAACCTTCAGTCCACCGGCTGATGCTCTGTCCACTGAGCCAAACTGGCCAGGCCTAGGCAGGCTTAAGGTTAGACCAGCACTGGGGCCCCTTGCGAGGCCTCCTGGACAAATGCCAGCTCTCCCCCCTCCCCTTCCCCACCTTCCTGGCCTGGACCACACTCCCAGGCCCCAATGTCCCATCAGCGAAATCCAAGGTCCTCCCAGCCCCTCACATGCTCCTGCAGCTGGCCTTGGCCATGAGACCTGGAAGCTCCTGTTTCTCCCCAGGCTGTCTTCCTGGGAGCCACACCTGGCACCTGAACCCAGAACACACTGAGCCGGACGCCTGGATCCTGCACGCATCATTCTTGGACAAGGTCAGCTACCGAGCGTCTGGGTTCCTTTTTTTCTGAGTGATCATCAGACCCACCCACCCCCCAGCCACCCGCTGAGGTCTCCAGCTGCCTCCAGGGGACCCTCAGGCCTCCAGGGCCTGGTCTGTCTGAAGCTGGTCACTGTGTCCACCTCCTGGGTCCATCCTGGGCTGGAGGGGGCGGTGTAGACAGACCCCTGGGGACCCCGACATCTAGAGGTTGGGAAAGACCCAGAACATTCCTCCGCGTGTCCAGTGTTCTCAGCTCAGACCCCCTGTGGCCTTTGGGAGTTTCCCAAGCAGACACCCTGGGCGGGGCACACATCTGTGACTCCTGCTGATGGAGGGAATGGAGTAGAGTTAGGGTCCACAGTACTGGGGGTGGGCCCCAGGATTCCTGGGTGGCCAGCGGGCGGGGGGTTCCCCGTGGAGACAAGCCAGCAGAAAGGAGAGAGTGCTCAGGGAGAAGGTGTCCACACTGGGATGGCCTCTGCAGCCGTGGTGGCCGGCCTGCTCACCAAGACAACACAGGTGCCACTCGGAGACACGGAACCGGCGAGGACCCACCAGGCCAAAGCCGAAGGGAAACCACGGCTTGAGAGCGAAGGAGCACGAACACTACCGTCCCACAGGTGAGACGTGGACCTTGTTCTGAGGAGCCGGGACGTGGGTGGAAGCTCAGGGTCCCCCTCAGTGACGGGGGTGTCTACCAGACCTCCTCCCTGCAGGAAGCCAGGGTCCCCGGGGCCACCCACAGCGAGGACCAAGAGGAAGTGACCCCACCCGCCCCTGCAGGCTTTCCCGCTGAGCCCCAGCCCTCTCGTTCACCCGTGGAACCTCAGGCCCAGGTGGCCCCACTCCCGAATGTGTATTCTGATGTCGTTCGACTGTTCTGGGAATCCTCACATCGTATTATTTCAAAAATCAATGTCTCCTCTTCTCTCCTCTTCCAATCCCTAACAGATTGTATAGGACTAGTGGCCTGGTGCACGGATTCATGCACATGGAAAGGAAATTAATTAGAAGAAATATTTTAATATCGCTGTCCACCCTTTCTCTGTAACAGAACTGTCAACCAAATTCACCATCAACAATGACAGATGGAAACACTCGCATTCGACCGGCACCAGCGAGACATGCGTGTTCGAGTCCACTTAGCCTTTTATAGATATAGAACAAACTTGTTTAGTTAGATCTGCTTTCTTATGTGGCTTAACTTTTCCCAGCCCAGTGAAGCACCCCAACTTTTCTTTCAGGTAATTGTCAGAAGCACAGCAGTAAATACCAACACGAAGCAGATTGTTATTATAGATCACACAGTAGTGTCTAACTACATTCTGTGCAGTGAGAAAACCCAAAGTCATTTTCAAGGTCCACCATTTCTTCTTTTCAGTCGGGTCAAGTTTCTAAGCTTTCTAAATCTCCGTTTTCTGGCTAATGAAAAGAAAATGGGGTTCCGCTGAGTCTCCTATCTACCTATTCTAGGACTTCTGTGAGGACCAAGTGAGATGAGGCACAGGAAAACGCTTCACAGACACTTGGTTAACGTGTAAAATGTTTCCACCTGGCTATAAAGCAAGTCGTGTTCCTGGGCTGAAGAAACTGCAAGGAGGCTAGTCGCAGGGAGAGGAAGCCAGGAGTTGCTATGTGATGTCATAACCTGGTGCCCACAGTAACTGTTTCCGGGCTGTGCTGGGCTAGTGGGCCGAACTTTTAGCCGTGGGGTCTCAGTGGCATTGGCTGCGATTTGGTGGGCTGTGGCTCTGGGGTGATGGCGGTGCCTGTGTCCCACTTGGGGGAAGCTGAGTTGTTGCTTTGTGGGCACCAGGTCTGCGGTGCCGTTTCTCTGTAAATGGCCAATGTGCATCACGGCAGCTCCTGCATTCAGCATCTGCCCCCTGGTGGCCAGTGCACATCATAGCAATTGGTCTAACAGTCAGACACTTAGCATATTAGTCTTTTATATATAGAGATATAGTATATGTAACACATGTATCTTATCCTCCCTTCTGTATTTCCATCTCTCTCTCTCTCTCTCTTTTTTTTAAATATATTTTATTGATTTTTCACAAAGAGGAAGGGAGAGAGATAGAGAGCTAGAAACATCAATGAGAGAAAAACATCCACCAGTTGCCTACTGCACACCCCCCACTGGGGATATGCCCGCAACCCAGATACATGCCCTTGACCGGAATTGAACCTGGGACCTTCCATTCCGCAGACCGACGCTCTACCACTGAGCCAAACCGGTTTCGGCCCATCTCTCTCTCTTTTTTTTTTTTTTCATGACCCTTCAGTCTCCAGGCCAACCCTCTGTCCACTGAGCTAAACCCGCTAGGGCGTCAGGACATGCTTTATGTTAATAAAGAAGATGGGTGTTTTTTTGTCTGGGTTTAGGATGTCTGCAGTATTTGTCATCTTTCAAAAGTTAGCCATATGTTTTTAGTTCTTTTCAGATACTAAACAAAACCCACACTTCTTCCCAACTTTGCATTTCTTACTTTGTTCTATTTTTCTTAAACAGGGTCCTACACTCCAGGCCCTCAGACCTCAGCAGCCGGGACCAGGGCCTGGCTTCTCTGCTCCTGGTGGATTCTGGCCTCAGGAGGGCTCAGCTGGGGAAACCCTCCCGTCGTGCCTCGGGCCCTCGGTACATCTGCTCGGCCTGGGTCCTGGCCTCCTGTCCCCCTTCCCCATCCTCCCCCGACCCATCGCCCCCTCCAGCCCCTCCCCAAGAAGCACGGCCCCTCCCAGGGCTGCAGCTCGGGGTCGGACAAGGGTCAGTGGGTTTGGGACCCTCAGCACGAGCGCTGGTGCCACCAGGCCGCTCTGCTGTCTGTCCACGTGGAGGCGAGATGATGGCAAAACGTCCGAGGTGACTGTTCACCAGGCCGCTCAGCTATGGCGCAGCCTGGAGCCACTCTGATCCCCCACCCCCATGGGGGCTGCCCGGCTCTGCATCCCTCCCCCCATGGCGGCTGCCCGGCTCTGCACACACACACACACACACACACACACACACACACCCGTGGGCGAATGGTCCGCTCATGGGGAGGCCTCCCAGCGCCTCCCCCTAGGGGCACCGCCTGCTGGTGACTCTGGCTCCCGGGAAACCTGAGCCCACAGGCCCCACCTTGACGATTTGCCTCCCAAATCGGCCTGCAGAGCATCAGCATCCGATTTGAGTGGGAAGTCTCAGATGGGGGGTGAGGGGCAGGATGGCTTCCCGGGAAGGAGCGTTCCCCAGCCCCACCCTGCCCCTGGGTGGGGTGAGGGTGAGGGTGGCTCCTGGGATGTCTGCCCCACCCCCACCCGCTCCCTGCTCTGAGTGGAGGCTGAGCCCCCAGGTGGGGCAGGTGCTGGCAGGGGTCCCAGGGCAGGTGGAGCTCTCAGCTGGGCCCCAGGCCCCGCCGCCTCCGCCCGCCCAGCCCTGCACCCTCCTCCACGTCCAGCTCAGCTGCAGCAACCTCACTCCCTGTGGACTCTCCCCTCTGACCTCTGACCCGCCCTCTCCAGCCACAGCCACAGTCGTGAGTGGGGGGCCCACCATCTGCACCCCGAGACCCCTCCCTGCGCCCAGAGGCGACTCGGGCAGGGGCAGCCCGGGTGCTCTCCCCTCCATAAGCCCAACAGGCCCACCCGGCCCCACCTGTGCCCTACATCCTGGGTGCTCCCAGGGCTGGTGGCAGAGGGCAAAGGTCACACTGGCCACTGTCTGGCTCCACTGACCTGACCCCTGGCCCTGCCCTGTCCCAGCCACACCTGGGCTTCCCTGGCAGGTGGACACACTGCGCCCGCTGGAAGGTCCCTCCCTGGTTAACCCCTGACCTCATGGGCTGGCCGATCAGGCCACAGGCCCAGGAGCCCCGTGTCCTCCATGATGGCAGAAGTGAGGTCAGGAAGCCTCGGAGGGGGAGACGGAGAAAGCACCATGGGGTTAGAGAGGAGTTCCTCTGGGTCCCCCCTGGGGACACCCCCTCGGGGTCCTGGGAGTCCCGGGGCTGTTCCGTGTGCAGCCTCTTTCCGGGGGAGAGACCGGACAGAGCTGGGTTCCCGTGTGGCTGTGGGGGGCCCAGGCCAGGCCAGGAAGGTGTGCAGGGCACGTGGTGACCTCCAGGAGGAGGGGGCATGGAGCTAGGGGAGCTGAGGGGTGCAGCTGCTGTGCGTGGGGAGAGGCCTGGGTCCTGGGTGGAGCAGGAGGCCTCCACGTGACTCTCCTGCCTGGACGGGGACAGAGGCGGCTCCGGGGCCTTCGGAGCCGGGCTCAGGGGGGCGAGGGCAGAGCTCTGGCTCCCTGCTTCGGGGAAGGTGGGCCCGGGGTGGGGGTGGGGGCCGGACGGGCTCGGACCTCAGCTCCTGCTGGGAACCTGGAGAGGCCGCGAGGGGTCAGGGCCCGCTGTCTGCACCTTGCCCGGCTGGCTGGCTCAGGGGTTGAGCATCCACCTATGAACCAGGGGGTATCAGTTCAATTTCCAGTCAGGGCACCTGCCTGGATCCCCCATGTGGGTGTTCAGAAGGCGGCTGGCCAATGATTCTCTTATCATTGATGTTTCTATTTCTCTCTCCCTCTCCCTTCCTCTCTGAAATAAAAAAACATAAATTTTTTTAATCGTTCTACCAGCAGCCTCCAGTCTGGCCTCCTCCCCGTCCAGTCGGAGCACACTTGCAGGGGAAGGAGGTGGAACCTTCCAGAATCCCACCTTTCCGGGGCGGAGGAGGAGGGGCCGCTGTGGGGGCCTGCGGGAGGCAGCTCGGCCGGAGCTGGGAGCGGTGTGGGGCGGGCACACCGGGGCCTCAGGTGCTGCCGGAGCCCGTGGGGCCGCTGGTCTGATGCAACCCAGGCACCTGTCTCCACGGCAGGGAGGGCCGAGCCCCGGCACTGGCAGCCTCGCCCTCCGCCCTCCCCCAGGCGTCTCCGTGGAGGCAGCAGGCGGCCGTTAATGAGGCTGCTGGGCCCTGCACGTCCCCACGGCCCGGTAATTGGTCTCCAAGGCGGGGAGGGGGTGCCACTGAGGTGCCTGCGGCCCCAGGGATGGGGCTGAGAAATCACCACCCTTTTCCACTCCTGGAGCGTAATTGTGCTGTGGGGACCCCCTCCTCCCCGCCCGCCTGCCCTGAGCGCTTGTTTTTCAGACCCACACGAGGGAGGAGAGGGAGGAGGGAGGAGGGAGGGGGAGGAGGGAGGAGGGAGGGAGGAGGGAAGAGGGAGGAGGGGGGAGGGAGGAGGAGGAAGGAAGGAGGGAGGAGGGAGGAAGGAGGAGGAGGAGGAGGGAGGAAGAGGAGGGAGGAGGGAGGAGGAGGAGGGAGGAGGGATGCAGGGAGGGGACCTTGGCACCTGGATCCCGGGCGATTGAGAGGAGTGTAGGAGCTTGTTTTGGAGGGAGTGTTTTTAATTGAGGTGAATTTTACAAAACAGAGTTAGCGGTTTAACGGGAACAATTCGGGGCATCCAGTACGTTCACGCTCGAACAACCGTCACCTGCGGCCGGCTCCAGACACCCCTTCCTCTCCACCAAGGACCACCCAGGCCCCCACCCCTGCCCAGACACCACCACCTGCCTGTCTCCCCATTCACTTCCTGTCCATATGCCTCTGTCTCCCCATTCACTTCCTGTCCATATGCCTCTGTCTTCCCATTCACTTCCTGTCCATAGACCCGGCTCTCCCACGCCCAGGCTGCCGACGGCCCACCCTTCAGGTCAGAGACGGGCTCAGGTCCGGCCGGCCGGACACCGGACACCGGACGCCGGCAGTGGGCAGCAGAGGGCTGAGCGAGGGGACGGGAGAGAGGCCAGCGAGGGCAGAGGTCGGGCTGCGGGGCCGGAGAGTGAGAGGCCATTTCCCTCGTGGCCGTGTCAGGGGCTGGGTGCTGGGGAAGGAATGACACCCCGGACGGGGGAGTGGGCGGTGGGTGTGGAGGAACGCTGAGATGGGGGTGTGCGTGAATAAAACTGAGGTCGAAGCTTTGGGCAAAAATGTGTGATCTGCTGGCCAGACACGTCAGCCAGCGCCGGGGTAGGAGCGGGGGCCTGGGGGGCAGGGGCCTGGGGGGCAGGGGCCTGGGGGGCAAGGGCCTGGGGGGCAGGAGCTTGGAGGGCAGGGGTCTGGGGGGCAGGAGCTTGGAGGGCAGGGGTCTGGGGGGCAGGGGTCTGGGGGCCAGGAGCTTGGAGGGCAGGGGCCTGGGGGCAGGGCCAGTGGCTCAGCAAGGCCTCAGCCTGACCGACTGGCCAGAGGACCAGCACCATGAGATTCACCAAATCAGAGCTGACTAGAGAGAGACTGAGCCCCTCGCCCCGTGTGTCCGGTCAGCCTCGCTGGGCACCAGAGCGGGTCCCCAAAACGCTGGGACAAAGCTGGAGACCATCGTCCGCCGGGATTGGTGAAAAGAGGCTGAGCTGTGCTGTGCGGACGACCCTCCTTCCCTGGGGACCAGACTGTTACACTGAGGCTGGGCGGAGGGGCGGCTGGAGAGGGGACACATACACACACACACACACACACACACACACACACCCATGTGCTGTGTGAACGACCCTCCTTCCCTGGGGACCAGCTGTTACACTGAGGCTGGGCGGAGGGGCGGCTGGAGAGGGGACACACACACACACACACACACACACAGATGGGGCTCAGCTGTGACCAGGCAGGTCTGGATCGTGCCGGCCCGGCTCCTGCCGGCTCCCGGCTGTAGGTGCCCGCCCGGACCGGGCACGCGGCGGCTGGTGTCTGGCGGTGGCTGTGCAGGGAGAGCCCCGGGAAGGCAGGCCACGTCCTGCAGCACCCGAGAGGCAGAGGCCTGGGTGGAGGGGAGTGGGGAGCAGGAAGGGGGAGGTGAACACAGAAACCAGCCAGTAGGAGGCCAGGAGGGAACATGGGGGTCACTGTGACCTTGACCAGCCGGCAGCGCAGGCAGGAGCCAGCCTGTGGCGCTAGACGGGGGAGGGATGCAGAGAAAGGCAGTGCTGGAGGGTCATGGGGTCAGGGAGGGTTTTGTTCAGAGATTGGTGGCCCGGGCCCTGTGGGACCCTGAGGCCCCAGGAGGCCCCTCGGCCGGGGACATGGCACCGCCCGGGGATGGCGCGGGCCCGAGCACAGTCTGGGAGGAGGTGCCCTGCTGGGCAATTCCTGCAGCCACAGCCGGAGCTAAGGAGGTGGAGAGCGGACCCCTGGGGAGTGGGGACAACCCGATGGGCAGCCAGGGGCTTGCACAGACCACCTGGGGGCAGCAGGCTGCAGCCAGGAGGCCGGGTGCCATGGGGCGGGGCTGTGGAGCGGCCCTGTGGGTGCAGTGAGGGTGTGGTAGGGCCTGGGCTGGGGGCTGGGAGAGCTGTTTGGGAAGCAGGATTTTGAGGGGGGGGGGTTGGAGGCAAGTGGGGGGCAGGGAGGGGAAGGTCCCTTTGAGGGAACCAGTGAAGTCTGGAGCCCCTGGGGCCTTCAGGGAGGGGGGTTGGGGGACGGTCGGAGGGAGAGTCCCAGGGCTGCTGGGGTGACCGTGGGGGTGCGTGTCCCCTGCAGCCAGAGGGAGCAGGTGCCCCCCACCCGGCCGTCCGGGCACCCACCTAGTGCCATGGGTGGGGCTGCTCTTCCCCATAACAGGGGCCTCAGCACTGACTGTAGCTCAGAACATGACCCCAGGCAGCACCTGGGGCCCCTGCATCCCATTGGGGGGCAGGAGCCTTCACGCCCCAAACTAGAGGCTCCTTATGTCCTCTGTGGCCCCTCCCCAATTCTGCCAGCACCCCCAGCACCCTCAGAGCCCTCAGCACCCCCAGCACCCTCAGCGCCCCCAGCACCCCCAGAGCTGGGCGGGGCCAGGGCCCTAGGGACCTCCCCCCATTCGATCCTGTACTGGCCACCGCTGAGGTGGGGTGGGGCCGTCCTCAGGGGCTGCAGCTGCAGGAACAAAGCAGGGCGGGGCCTGTGCTGGGAGCACGGCAGGGCCCTGGGTGACCGTCTCAGCCCGTCCTGCCCCCTCTCCTCACAGACGCAGGAGACTTGGCGGGCGGGCGCTCTGCAGGCGCAAGGAGCTGCGGGAACACGAACCAGGGACCCAGGAGCTGGGCACAGCCACCAGACTGACGGGAGTCAGAGTCCTCCCCCGGCACCAGCCGGGAAAGGTCCAAGTTCAGAGTGTGGCTCCCACCGATGCGTGCCTCTTGCCCTGTCGTCCAGGGGAGCCATCGGGACCGCCCGCCTCGGGTTCCGCTGGGGCCGTCCGGGCTCCGGGGCTTTCCGGGGAATTGTCTGCGGGGACTGTCCACTCCTGTCCGGCCACGCTGCCGGGAGGCCAGAGGTGCCCGCGGCTCCCGGCCCGGCCCTGGGAGTGCCCGGAGGGAGGGCAGCACAGAGGCGTGGGGCCGGGCTGTGCACCCAAGTCCCACCAGGTCTCGGCTCATTCCGTCTGAGCCCTGAGCCGCTGTGGGAGGTGGGGCCTGTGGGCATGCCGGCTCTTTGCTGCCCCCGCTTGAGCCTCCGGCCGAGGAGCAGACCTGCCCCACGAAGGCCCCCCCCCCCCCGCCCCCGTGTTCGCTTCAACATCCACAAGCTCTCCTGGCCACCTCACTGGAAGCTCCCCAAATCCAGCCCCCCTGGGAGATCCCCCAAACCCAGCCCTCCTGGGAGATCCCCCAAACCCAGCCCCCCTGGGGGTCCCCCAAACCCAGCCCCCTGAGGAGCAGGGGGACGCAGATCACACTCTGCCGGGGTGGGGTCCTGGGCAGCACTCCTGTCTTTTTTAAATATCCTTTTTATTGACTTCAGAGAGGAAGGGAGAGAGAGAGAGATAGAAACATCACTGATGAGAGAATCATGGACCAGCTGCCTCCTTCACGCCCCACCCTGGGGACTGAACCTGCCACCCAGGCCGGTGCCCTGACCGGGAATCGAACCGTGACCTCCTGGTTCACAGGTCCACGCTCAACCCCTGGGCTCACTGGTTGGGCCGCACCTGCCTTAGGGGGCCCTGCCCCAGCCGGCCGGCGGGCAGAGAGTGAGCCGGTGGGTCTCAGGTCACACGGCCTCGGCGAGGGTGGAGGGCTTTGCCCCAGATCCCGCCCACAGGCTCCCGGGACCGGGCAGAGGGCAGCAGTCTACACACAGGACCCGAGTGCTGGGCCTCCTCCTCAGCCCGGCCCGCCTCGCTGAGCCTCAGCGTCCATCCGTCCCAGCCGGCCCCCCTCCTGCCCCTTCCTCTGCTGTTGTCTTTTCTGTAAGAGTGGGGGGTTGGCATGCACACACCACTGAGCCGCCCTGAGCGTGGCTGCTCCGCCTGGTGGGCAGACAGGAGGCCCCTCTAACCACAGAGCTGCTGTGGCTCAGCCCCAGCCTCCCCCGCGCCTGCCCAGGGCCCGGGGCTGGGGCGCCCACCGCGGCCTCCCTCCCCTACAGAGCACCTTCGGGTGAACTGGCCATCACCCTCACAGGGACCTCTGGGCCACTCACACCCCGCAGCACGACGGAGCCAGAGACATGGTGAGGCCGGGCCGTGGTGGGTTCCCCCGCAGGGCCGCCCTCCACCCCGGCGCCCGGAGGCCAGCAGCCCTGCCCGGGGCCACTGTTCCCGCCGCCGGCGGCTCAGGGGTTAGCGTCGACCTCTGACCCAGGAGGGCAGGTTCGATTCCCGGTCGGGGCACAGGCCCGGGTTTCGGCTCCATCCCGTGTGGGGCGGGCAGGAGGCAGCCGATCCGTGATTCTCCTCATCGATGTTTCTCTCTCTCTCCCTCTCCCCCTTCCTCTCTGAAATCAGTAAAATGTATTTTAAAAAACCACGCAGACGCAGCCCGGGACTCGGACTTGGGGGCCAGCCCGTGTGTATCTCACAGAAGAGGGCGTCCACCAAGGCCACGCACCAGCCGCCACTCACAAGGCAGAGGCTCGGCTCCGCTGGTGCGGGGTCCAGCCCCCGGGAAGGATGCTTCCTTCAAACCGTGCAAGTCCAAACCCAGCTTTCTGAGAAATTCCCATCATTCCACAGACCCGGAGCGCGGGCAGGCCCGCGGGCGGGAGGGCGCTGTCTCTCGGAGAGGGGCCTCCGTGCACACACCTGTGGCCATGGCGCCTGCAAACCTGTGGGGCCCAGCGCCCTCCGCCCTCCACGCCCCTCCCCTTCCTCCCTCCTGTGAGCGCAGAGTGTGAGGGGAGCGGGGAGCAGTCAGGAGGGCTTCCTGCAGGAGTCGCCGGCCACACCCTTTCCCGGAGAAGGTGGAGGCGGGAGGGAGCTGGGCGCGCGGCCCAGGGAGCCGAGGTGGACGGCAGGCGGGTCAGCCGATGAGACCGGGGAAGGAGGCCCGGCCAGCGGGCGGCAGGGAGGCCAGCGCGCCCACAGCTGAGGGGCAGCAGCTGGGGTGGGCCCGGGTCCGGCAGAGCTCAGGAGGCTGTCACCTGGCTGCCAGCTCAGGGCACCCCCCCAGTGTGAGCACGTGGCTGTGCTGGGGGCATGTGGGACCTTGTGTGTGGATGAGGGTGTGTGACCGGAGCGTGTGCGTGCCTGCGAGTGTGAGAAAGAAGAGCCACAGGGAGGGGCTGGCGGGGGCCGCAGGGCAGGGAGTGGGGGCGGGGGGGGGGGGCGGGAGGGGTGTCCCTGCCCCGGCTCCCGGGTCACAGGGCTGGGAACCAGGCCCAGAGGCTGTGCCACACCCGGAGCTGGGCCGGGGGGTGGGGTAGGGGGGTGGGGGGGTTCTCTCTGCAGGGAGCCCCGCCCTCTGGCACCCCAGCCGCCCCAGGTGCCCATGTGCCCCCGGACACGCAGGCAGCAGAGGCCTCGGGAGCCCCAGAGCCCCGGATGCTGAGGAGGGCTGGGGAGCCCGAGCTGGGCCAGGCCTGTGGGGGGCCTGGGGGGAGGAGGAGGAGGGGAGGGGGAGAAAGAAGAGGGGATGTGGGGGGAGAGGGAAGAGGGGAGGGGGAGGAAGGGGAGGGGAAAGAGGGGGCGTGGGGGGAGGGGGCAGTAGGGAAGGGGGAGGGAGGGAAGGGGAGGGGGAAGAGGGGGCGTGGGGGGAGGGGGCAAAAGGGAAGGGGGAGGGAGGGAGGGGGAGGGGGAAGAGGGGAGTGGGAGGGGGAGGCCAGGTCTCCCTTTTGCAGGGAAACCTCTTCAAAGGGTGGGTTTGGTCCCAGGACTAAGGGCGGTCCCGGGGGGGGAGGCGGGGGGTGGGAGCAGTAGGAACGGACCCCCCCACACCCGCTGGCTCCCCTCCCCGCCCCCAGCCGCCCAGGCCTTTGTCTCCGCGCACCTGGCAGGGCTCGGGTTTCTCAGGCAAAGCTGGGCCCCCGCCCCCGCCCCGCTCCCCGCCTACCAGGCGCCCCCTCCCCGGAGGCACCCAGAGCCGCTTTGTTAGCCAGAGGCGGGAAGGGTGGGGCCGGGCGGGCAGGTGCGGGCTCTGGCCGGTGTGAGCCGAAGGGGCGTCTGGGCTGCCTCCGTCCCCCGGTTCCGGTTCCTGTTCGGGTCCCGGTCCCGCCCTGCTGCCCGCCTGCCCCACGGAGGCCTGCGGCCCAGCGCCCGGGCACACTGACCGCCGCCCGGCCTCCAGCCTCCCGCCCCCGCGCCCGCCCCCTCCTGGGCTGCAGCACGGAAAGGGTTAAGCCGACGCCCCGCCTTTGTTTGCATATCTGCACCTGCACCCCAATTAACCGGGCTGTGCGGGTGGTGCTGGGTCCCAGCGGGAGGCCCGCCCTCCTGTCTGCCTGGGGGCTCAGTGCCCAGGGCCCGCCAGGGACCAGACACACACACAGACACACACACACCTCGCCAACCTGCAGCGAGAGCAGGTGTGCTCCCAGCAGAGGAGCTGAGTCCTGAGTCTGGATTCTGCCTGAGGCGGCTCAGGGTGTTCGCCAGGGAGCACCCAGCTCCTGGCCTCTGCTCTGTGCCCACCCCCCGCGGACCTCCAGCAGCTGCCCCGCCAGCCCAGCCCCAGCGGCAGCCCCTCCCAGCTGCTTCCTGCAGGGACCCCTCTGACCCCACTCCTTCCCCTGCCCTGCCGGCCCAGCCACCCACCTGGGGTGGACCCAGGACCCTCCTCCCCAGGGTCAGCGCCCCCCCAGTCCCCACTCTTGGCCCCCAAATTCTCGTGTTTTGCCAGGCCTCTGCTCAGCCGAGAGCCCTCGGGGCACCCCACCATACCCAGCCCTCACCCCGTGTTCCCCAGAGCTCTGCCTGCCCCTCAGCTGCCCCCCCCGCCTCGCCCCCCCCCGGGCACCTCTCGCCCCCCCCCAGGGCACCCCGGTGGCCGGGGAGGGTGGCATGGACACGAGGCTGAGGTGGGCACACCCTCCTTCCCCTCCGCCCACCCCTGTGGCTCCCGCCCACGCTCGGGGGCCACGGCAGCACCTCCCCAGGCTTGGGGGTGCATCCTCACCCCTGGGCCCCTGGCCACACCACATGGGTGTGCCCGACCCCCGCGTTCTGAGCAGAGACACACCTGCTGGTGCAGGGCCCTCACCGGAGGACCACCCTCGGGCCGCCTCGCCCGGGACACTGGTGTTGACAGAATGTGGGGGACCGTTTCCCGGGGGAGGGACCCCCCGTTCTGGTGTCTGCAGTGGGATGGGGCTTGTCGGGGGAAGGGCTTGTCTGTGGGGTCCTGTGTGTGGGTGGGAGGCCTGGGGTTCGGGGGGGGGGAGGGGACGGACGGACTGGGGTCCTGTGGGAGACGGACGGACGGACTGGCGCCCTGGGAGGTGGGTGGGGCCCTGCGTTCCCCGGGCGGTGAGGTCCTCGGGCTGTCCACGCGGCCTGGGGGTGAGCAGGAAGGCAGACCTCCCGCCTCCTGACCGCTGACCTCGCTCGCTCAGCAGGGACCTGCCCGTGAATCAAATCCTTGTTTTGTTTCCAGGAAAGCAAAACCCGGGACCCACATTCCAGGACTCCCCTCCCCCTCCAGCCTCCCGCCAGGGGAAGCTCCAGGAGGCAGGACCTGGGACCCAGATCTGACCTGAGCCGGTGCCCAGACAGACAGACTGACCGACCCCGTGGGTGCCCCCACGCCCCTGACCCAGCAGACTGAGGGGCCGGTGAGCAGGAAAGGTCACCCTCTGTCCCAGGCCCGGAGGGAGGCGGTCGGGGTTAATCATACGGGAGGAAGTGAAACATTAAGCCAGGACGTTGTCCGCTGGCCGCTGCCCACCCGGCTGGGAACAGGCAGACACCAGCCCCCTCCCCGGGAGGGGCCCTGGCCCTGGGTCCGGGGCGGCTCTGGCCTGGCCAGTGGGGAGGCCTCCTGTGCCCGACGCCCAGCCTCCCCCGCGGGCTCGGGTGGGAGTGGACACACCGTCCCCGACCAGCATCCCCAGAGCCCTCGGGGGAAGGACACACAGGAGCCTGCAGACGGCAGACCAGGCTGCCCTCCAGCCACCGGGATGGGCAGGGCCCCACCTGGGTGACCGCGGGCCTCTCCTGTGCTTTCCTCCGAGAGGGCATTCCGATTCGGACGCGGAGCAGCCACCCGAGCAGCCGTGCTCTCTCCCTCCCTCGTCCCTGCGTCCCTGTGTCTGAGCCCCAGGCACCAGGCAGCTCCCTGCGAGATCCAGCCAACCGAGGATAAGTCAGTGTGTTAGCACTCCCAGGCTATGTTAGCATTCCCAGGCTATGTTAGCACTCCCAGCTGCAGTATTTTAGCATTCCGGGGCCGGAGTCCCAGCTGCAGGCCCCAAGCACTACGCTGGGTGCCGGCGGGTCGCACCAGATGTGGCACCTGCGGGTGTCCGGGTGCCGTGTTTATTGAAGGAAATGCGTGTGGATGAGGACGAGGACCTGCAGCTCCGCCCGGGGTGTTTACTGGCGGTTTTGCAAGAATTGTCAGGGGAACTCGTCACCTCTCCCCTACGTCCGGTCCCCTCGAGTCACCTGGGCCCCTTCCCTCCATGGGGGGCTGCCCCTAACACCCTGTTATGGCTAAACTGGGCCCCCAGGAATCCTAAGAGCGGCCCTGGCCCAGTGCCTCCGAAGGTGATGGCATTCGAGCATGCCAGAGGTCAGAGGTCAGGGGTCGGGGACACCCCATTCACCCGCAGCATCGGGCTCTGGGAGATGCGGAACGAGGTCCTGATTCAGGGCGCCTGCACCCCCACAGTGTCCCTGAGGGTGGGGGAGGGAGGCATTTTAACGCCGTGTGTCTGCCACGGCCCTTTCTCAGGGAGCCAGGGGGCTCGCCCCCTGAAAAACCAGGAAGCCCCCACAAAAGCAAGACGGGTCCGGGGAAGTCCACCCAGGAGAGAGGCGGGGCCAGTCCTCAGGGCGCAGCCTGGGCGCAGCCTGTCGCATGGTCCTCCCAGGGCCAGGGCGCAGCCTGGGCGCAGCCAGCCACATGGTCCTCCCAGGGCCAGGGCACAGCCTGGGCGCAGCCTGCCACACGGTCCTCCCAGGGCCAGGGCGCAGCCTGGGCGCAGCCAGCCACACGGTCCACCCAGGGCCAGGGCAGAGCTCGGCGCCCGCAGGGCCCACGGACACCCCGTGGTCCACGCTGAGCCCGGGAGTCTGAGGGCGTCTCGGTCACGAGCCAGGAGAGGAGAGGCCATCGTCCAGCAGGGAAACCCCGGGGTGCGGGCTGGGCGGTGCACGTGCACGCGTGCAGGGCAACTACAGCTGACCGTGACTCGGTGGAAACACGGAACCCATGTAGACGGCGGGGAGTGTGTGGACGGCGGGGAGCGTGTAGGGAGCGTGTGGACAGCGGGATGCGGGGAGCGTGGACGGCGGGGAGTGTGTGGACGGCGGGGAGCGTGTGGACGGCGGGGAGCGTGTGGATGGCGGGGAGCATGTGGACAGTGGGGAGCATGTGGACGGCGAGGAGTGTGGACGGCGGGGAGCGTGTGGACGGCGGGGAGCGTGGACGGCGGGGAGCGTGTGGACGGCGGGGAGCATGTGCGTGTGGACGGCGGGGAGCGTGTGGACGGGGGGAGCGTGTGGACGGGGGGAGCGTATGGACGGGGGGAGCGTGTGGACGGGGGGAGCGTGTGGACGGCGGGGAGGGGGGAGCGTGTGGACGGGGGGAGTGTGTGGATGGCGGGGAGCGTGGATGGCGGGGAGCGTGGACGGCAGGGAGCGTGTGGACGGCGGGGAGCGGGGAGCGTGGACGGCGGGGAGCGTGTGGACGGCGGGGAGCGTGGACGGCGGGGAGCATGCGGAAGGGAACGCCAGCAGCTGCCTTCCGTAAACTCGACATCACACCTCACATGGGGTTCTGGGCAGCTGCCCCTCGCCTTGGTCCCGGGAACGTGGTAAACAGCGGAGCTGTCTGCAGGGCGGACGTGGGCCCCGGCGGGCGGGCAGGGCTGTGTGGGTGGGAGGCAATCTGTCCAGCTGCCTACAAATGTCTGACTGGAACTGACTCAACATGAAATTAAAGTTTCTGTTGCTGCAGCCCTGGCCGTGTGGCTCAGTGGGTTGGACCTTGTCCTGTGTATGGTGAGGTCCCTGGTTCTATTTTCTGTCAGGACACATGCCTGGGTTTTGCTCCATCCCCAGGAGAGGGCATGCAGGAGGCAGCTAATCGATGCTTTCCTCTCACATTGATGTTTCTCTCTCCACTTCTCCCCTCCCCTCCCAAAAAATCAGTTTAAGCTCAGCCTGGGTGGCTCAGCATCGACCTATGAACCAGGAGATCATGATTTGATTCCCCATCAGGGCACATCCCAGGCTGCAGGCTCGATCCCCAGGAGTGGGTGTGCAGGAGGCAGCTGATCAATGATTCTCTCATCATTGATGGTTCTCTCTCTCTCTCTCCTTCTCCCTTCCTCTCTGAAATGAATACTAATAAAATATTTTTAAAAACAGTTTAAAAATCGTAGATGAATAAAAATTCAGCTGATGCGGTCTCCACCGTCCAAGGCCGGGACTCGCCGGTTATGGGAACTCGGCTGTGCATTGGCTATTGTCTGAGGAGAGGTCTCCCCTGACGCCGGCGGGGCCTGACCCCGCATGGTCTCCACGGCCCCTTTCCTGCTCCGACGTGGATGTCATTTCTCTGGGATTTCCCATCGCGGGGCCACATCCCACCCATGTCCCCCTTCCCGTCAGGCAGGTCTCCGTGACAACGCTCCCCTCCTGCCACGCGGCCAGCTGCCCCGTGGAGCCCTCCGTGTCTGAGGCCCACCTTGCTTCGTTGGTGTCCCCGTGCGCTGAGCCTGGGCGGGACTGACCAGCTTCGGGAAGGAGGCTAGTCCTCCGCGGGCGGGAGTCCCTCCCCCGGTGTCCACAGCACACGGTCTGGTTTCACAGAACGAACTCGGTTTCCCGGCCAGAGCGTCTGCCCGCGCCCCGCCCGGGAAATGTGGGTGGAGGACCCGGCCTCTCCCTCCTGCTGGGCCCAGGGTGCCTGGTCTTCGAGCGGCCCGGCCATATTAGGTCCCGTGGGCAGCTGGGGCCCTGGGAGTCCTCTGCTGCTGCTGGACGCCCAATAACACCCACAAACGGCACAGAAGACCGAACCCCAGCTTCCCCAGGAGCTGTGAGCCCCTCGCGGCCTTTCGTGCAGACACAGGAGCTGAATGTCCAGGGGCCGCGGGGCCAGCCTCAGCTTTCCCAGCTGCTTCAGGCGCCCCAGTGTGCGCACCCCACCCCCAACGAAGAGCAGACACGCCCGTGAGACCCTCCGAAGGCCCCAGCCCCCAGCTCCCCGCTGGGACGGCCCGGCCCTGAGGCCCCCAGAGACCACCAGGGCTCAGACAGGAATGTGTCAGAGTCCGGGGGTGGGTGACCGCAGGCCCCACAAGACGCACTGCACCCCGAGGCCTCCAGTCAGCCTCAGTCCTACCTGGTCCGAGGATGGGCCGGCCGCGGCTCCGGGCTCCTGGCGGCGTTATCGGCCTGGCCGGCCAGGGAAGGCGGTGGAAACCTTTGCCTGGTACAGCGGCCTGCGCAGCACAGCCCAGGAATTCCGCGTTGAATAATCTTTAACTTCTGCTCGAGGGAAAACCAGGTTTGTGTATCGTGTCTGCCTGCACAGGAATGCCAAGGGGTTTCCGTTCAAAGCAAATACGTCAGGAACAACAGGGAGGCTGCGCGGGGAAAAGAGTGAAAAGGGGAGAAAAACAGAAAAGGAAAGTGGTCAGAGGGCGAGGCCGGCTCCCTCCCTCGTTGGAGGGAGCGAGCAGCCTCGGGGGTGGGGCCCCGGCTCCCCACCCTGCCCCGCAGCCTGCTCCCCCGTCCCACACCCCCACCCCCAGCCTGTCCTCATCCCGGGCTCCGGCATGACCCCGCGGCTGGAAGTGGCAGAGACCAGACGGGGCTCCTGGGGGGCCTGGGGCCCGACGGGGAGGGACCGGCACACGAAGCCTGAGGCCGGTTTTCCTTTGCAAAGACCCCGAGTTTCTCCGGCTGCAGGGCGGCCTGACCCCAGAAGGGTGCCTGAGGGAGACCCATACATCCCACGCCGGAGGACACTGGCACCGCGCAGACTTAGCGGGTGCACCCCAAGGGGCAGGCTTCCCGCCCTCGGGAGGGAGCAGAGACACCCCACCCCGGGGTCGTGTGCCTGAGCCCCGACAGCAGCCGCTGGTACCGGTCACTGAGGCTGCCACGGCCAAAGGCAGCCCAGGGCGAGGGAGACGGGGGTTCAGTCTGGGCACCACGTGGACAAGGAAGACAAGCTGAGGGTCCTAGGGAAGTGTCCCCAGCAAGGTCAACAGCGGGGGACCGGGCAGAGTGGACGGGGGTGAGAGCAGGTGAGCGCAGAGGGGCAGGTGTGGGGGGCACATGTGTGTGCACATGTGTGTGCACGCTTGCGTGTGTGTGTGCGCACACAAGTGCATGTGTTTGTGTGCCTGTGTGTGAGTGTGTGCACCTGTGAGCATGCTGTGTGTGAGCATTGTCCACATGCACACACAGGGAGGTGACTGGGGACCGGTCCAGCCCTGGGCCTGGCTGCTGCGGACACAGTGGCCCGTGGCCGCGAAGGCAGAGCCTGGAGAAGCCCTCTCAGGCCCCAGGCCGACACAGCTCAGGGCCCACCCCAGCCAGGCGGTCCCTTCAGCAGGCGCCAGCCCCCTGAAGTCCCGGGGCCCAGGCACGGGGGCCAGGAGTCCCCCCGAGCAGCTCTTCCCACCACACACTCAGGGCCCTGTGCCCTTTGGCCCGGACTGCACTCACGGCCGACCCTCCTTCCTCCCAGAGGGGAGGTGCCCAGTGCAGCGTCAGCTCAGCCAGGAGCCGACCGAGAGGCTTTTCCTTCTGAACTGCAGTGTGGCTGCAGGGAGCCCGGGGGCCGGGGGGACCTGTGACCATCCAGCCCGTCTGCAGCCCGGCTGGGGGGCACCTGGTGGGAGCAGGAGGGAACACACTGCCCCCCCTTGGCCGCCTCAGACAGGACACGCAAACGAAGTCCAGTGTGGGCGCTCAGAGCCGCCACCTGGGCAGCCGGGAGGCACAGCTCCAGGAAGGGCCACTGGGCCATGAGCCCGGTGGTGGGAGGCCGACCACTGGTCACCACTGGTCACCCACGGGTCACCCCGGGTCACCCATGCATCACCCACGGGTCACCCAGTGGTCACCACTGGTCACCCATGGGTCACCCCGGGTCACCAGAGGTCACCCATGCATCACCCATGGGTCACCCAGTGCAGGTGGGTGAGAAGGATGACCCAGCTCTCATGCACCACAGCTGACAGGCCCTCGCTGCGGTCACTGGAGCAGATGGAACAGAAGTGAACGGAGGTTGAAAACCATGAGGCTCCTCCTGTTGGAGACAAGGTGTCTTCCCTGTTGCTGTCATTACTCCTCTGAGGCCGGCCGCCCCGGCATGTGGCCACACTGACCGGCCCTGTGGCCGCGGCCGGGACAGAGTCTGTCCACGGTGTCAGGTGGCCCCTCCTTTCCTGTCTGTCCTGCTTCTGACTGGAACTCCAGGGCCGAGGTCGAGAGCCGGCGCCCAGGCGGTGACCGGCACACTGTGCTGCCTGCCTCCGTGAGGTCACTGAGGCCGGAGGCTGCAGCCCATGGCACACCAGCCTGGCCCCCTCGGGCGGCCCCAGGTGGTGGGGGACCCTGCTCAGAGCGCGGCTCCCTCGGTCCCTCCGGGGCGCTGCCCCCTGCCCCCCTGCCCGCGCCTCCTTCTCACAAACGGCCACACCCAGCGGGAGGGAGCTGCTGGCCTGGGAGCCACGAGGGCTGTAGCTGACGGACAGGCAGCAGCGAGCTCTCTGTTTGTGCCGGGAGCGTGAGGCGGGGCCGGGACCAGGCTGTGGCTCCCGGAAGCCAGCCCTTCGGAGGAGTGAGGCCGGGCTCCGTGTCACCCGCCTAGCACCCTGCCCGCAGGCCCAGTCCCCAAAGCGCAGAGGGAGTTCAGTCTTGACCGGGTGGGCAGCCCCGGCCCTCAGGATCTGCACCCGCCCAGGAGGTGCCCAGAGGGCAGGGCAGGAGCTGTCCTCGCCTGGGGCACAGGACCTGGGTGCACACTGACCACCTGGCCCCTCCGGGCCCTCCCAGCACAGCCGGCAGCCCCTGCGGTGAGGCCCAGGCAGCCCTGCGGCCGGGGTCCCCACAGCACATTTCTCAGCCTCCACACTCCCCCGCCCCCGCCAGTGAGCGAGGCCCAGGCTGGTGCCACCAGGAGAGCCTGCGGGTCCCCACCCTGCACCGCTCTGGGGCAGGCGCCCACACGGCGCCCAAGGCCTTGGGGGGCTGGGAGGTCTGCCCGCCGGGCGGAGGCCGCCCCCTGTCTGGCTGCCCCGGCGTCTTTCCAGACCGCAGCCCTGAAGGTGGGGGCCCCAGGCCTCTCCCTGCAGCCACCTCCCTCCTATCACGCCATCAGCACACAGAGACCCGCAGGGCAATCCTGGCCTCTGGCCCAGCGCCGGCTCGGCTCGCCGCGCCCTCTGCACAGGCAGTGCCCACAGGTCCCTCGCCACCGGCTCCTGCCAGGTGGGCGTCTCTGCTGAGCGCCCCAGGAACCCGAAGGCCCCCGCGCCCCCTCCTCGCCCCCCTCTCGCCCCCGCCGCCCCCGCCTGGCCCGCCGACGCCCGGGCCGGTACGAGCTTGGCGTGGCCTTCGTCCCGGTGAGCCTCGGTGACTAAACACATATTTGCCCAGGGCAGGGCGTGCAGCCGGGACCCAGGGTTAAATGGGCCTAAAGTCGGAGGCTCCGCCGGCAGCCGGGGGCGTGGGGGGCGCTGGACCGGGGTCCCGCTGCGGGCCGGGACCCTCAGCACGCTGGCACCGGCGGGGCCAGCGCAGGATGCCCAGCCCGCCCCACGCTGTGTCCGCTGCCTCCGCCGCCGCTGCCGCCTGTGAGAAATGGCCCCGGGTCCAGCCGGAGGGCCGCGGGCGGGTCTCACTCCTGCGGCCGAGGCAGCTTCCCCCAGGGCGGGACACGCTGTGACCCTCTTAGTTTATTTTTAATATAAAATCTACCGTTTACTACTTAAAGTCTAGTTAGGAAAAACTCACCACCTAAGACATCTGTAAGCGTCAAGAAACTAAGTAAAAATCTAGCTTTGCCCATATGCGCGCGTGCGTACGCGCACACACACACACACACACACACACACACACACATCGAGCAGGGCAACCTGTCTTCTCCACACACACACACACACACACACGCATGAAGCAGGGCAACCCGCCTGCTACACACACACACACACACACACACACACACGCATCGAGCAGGGCAACCCGCCTGCTCCGTGTCCGCCCAGGACACACGCCCAGGCCTGGTCTCCCCCGGGGGTTCCTCCGGGAGAAGGCTGGCAGCTGCCCCCGCTGCTCCCGCTGCTCCTGCTGAGTGAGAGGCCGTATCCAGGGCAGCAGATGCTGCAGCTGGAGGTTTAGCTTCACGTTCAGTCGAGCTGAACTCCAGAGCGGGGAGGTGGGTGACACATCCACAATATCACCACATGCACGTTCAACCTCAAATCCGCCGTGACCCTTTTATAACCAGCCGAGGCAGTGCCTTCCCGCCCCGGCCTCGTGGCTCAGGGGGTGGGACCACGCCCTGGACGCCGCAGGCCTCGGGTTCAATCCCTGGTCAGCCCACATATCCAGGTTGTGGGCTCGATCCCAGCAGGTGGGTTCGGGTTTCTCTCACCTCAATGTTTCTCTCAAATCAACAAAAACATGATATTTTTTAAAAAACAAGTGCCGCCCATCACTTTTGTCACGTGTCTCCCTGGTGGTGGGGGGTGTGGGGTGCGCCCAGGGTCCTGGCAGCGAGGACCCTCCTGGTGCCTGGGTTACCCCGGCTGGGCCAGGCCAAGGCCTCCTCCGTTTGGTTTGGTTTTTGGGAGCCACTCACCTGGTTTCTGGGTTTGTTCATTTTTGCTGATGGAGGGCGGGTGGTGGGTTAAGAGTGTGAAGTGGAAAAGGTACATATTTTTATGGTTCATCCTCACCTGAGGGCATTTTTCTATTGATTTTCTTAGCGAGTGGAAGGGAGAGAGACACATCGATCTGTTGCCTTCCCACACCTGGACTGGGGTGGGATCGGGCCTGCCACCGAGGTACCTTGCCCGTGGCCGGAATCAAACGCGGGACCTTCAGTCCACAGGCCGATTCCCTGTCCACTGAGCCGAACTGGCCGGGGCTGCACATTCTGTTTTTAACTACGTGAGACAAGGCAGGGCCCTGAAGCCAGAACTGATGGCCCACAGTGCCTCCCACAGGCCACATGTCCTACAGCAGTGTTCCCAAACTTTTGACATATGCGTACCCCTTCTATAATTTTCGTAACGCTGAGTACCTCTTGTACTCATGAGAACCTAGAATTAGGCGCAGCTAAGCACGGTGCAGTGCACATCCCCACCAAATTCCGGTGCAACGCGTACCCCCACCAAACTCTTCCCGTACCCCTGGGGGTACGCGCACCCCACTTTGGGAAACACTGTCCTACAGGAATGTGGGGGTTTTCGTGGGGAGAACTCCCTGTTTGTGCTCATTCTGTCCGCTTATGTCTGTCATGAGCTCACTCCTCCAGCCCCTCGGCCCTGCGTCCCCCGCCCCGCAGCGAGAGTCTGAGTGACTTTGTGCCCGTTGGCTGGGCCTCCGGCGCCCGATTCCGGTGCTCCTGGAAGGTGTTTGGGTGAGGTTAACACTTAAATCAGTGGGTTGAGTTAAGCAGGTCCCCCTCCCCTAGGGTGGGCCCCAACCCTTCTGCAGGGTCCCTCCGGTGGGGCGCCCCTCAAACTGGGGCGCTCGTCATCGATTGTCCTTGGACTCGGACAGGAAGGACCCCACAGGCCCTCCGGGGCCGCCCGCCTGCTGGCCGCAGACCCAGGCCGTCTCAGCCCCATGCCCGGGGGCACCCATCTGCCCTGTGTCTTTGGGGAGCCCTGACTGGGGTGTTGAGTGAATGACTCAGTGTGTCTGTCTGGCGCCTCCTAGTGGAGCAGAGGGGATGTGGCGAGTCCGTGGCCATGGGGTGGGGTCCGGCATCGCTCCACGGGGCTGCCCAGGGTCAGAGGAGCTGGTCACCCTCGTGGACCCAGAAGTCCACCGGAGACGGGACTGTCCTGGGGTGGGGGCGCCGTGGAGTCAGCGGGCCCCGAGGCAGGAGGATGCTGACGCCAGAACAGGAGGGCCCAGCTGCTTGCCTGGCCGGGCGGTGTGATGTCCCTTCTGAGGTGCTGGTGAGGTTTTGGGGGACCCTGGGGCGCTGTGTTTGGGGCTTCCAGGTGCGTGGAACGCAGGGGCACAGGTCGAAGGCGGGGCCCCTTTTCCTCCCAGGGAAGGGGCTGCCTCTGCCCCAACCCCAGGAGCACCCCACTCTTCTCTCCGTGGAGGGGCCCCATTTCAGCGATTCCGGAGGAAGGGTCCAGGCCCAGGCTTCCTCCCCAGCTGTCCACTGGCGCCACCTGCAGGCCAGATGGAGAATTACAAGGGACTGCTCCTCCCAATCCCCCCACCGCTGAGGGGAGAGTGGGGAGGGTGGGGAGCGTGCTATCCCAATCCCCCCATCACTGTGGGGGGCCCCCATTCCCCCAGAACTATGCGGAGCGTGGTACCCCAATCCCCGGGGGAATGTGGGGAGCGTGGGGTCCGAATCCCCCTGGCGCTGTGGGGACGGTGGAGTTCCATGTCCGCTCTCTGTCCCTGACACCAGCCCGGCAGACTGAGGGTCGAGGTCACCAGGCCGCAGCCAGGCCCTTGCCGAGCCCCAGACCCAGCCGTGACCTGGCCACTCAGCCCACCACGAGGCAGCGCTGTCTGGGGACCACAGACAGGAGACTGGCTTCCCGGAAAGGCTGGGTTCTGGGAGGTTCTGGCCAGGCCGATGTGCACTTGGGGCCCAGGAGCCCGGCCTGGCAGGCACCCCGAGGCCCTGTTCCACCGGCCCTGCGGCTGCCGAGGCCTCTCCTCCCCGTTCACCAGGTGACCCTCGGCTTCTCGGGCTCAGGTTACCCCAGCCACACCCGCAGGCCTGAGCACACTGCTGTGCACCGGGGTCCTGCTGGCGGCCCCGGGGGAGTATGCAGGTCCCCAGGGTGAGCACCCCAATCCACCCACACACACACTCTAGCTGGGGGCCCCCCGCGGCTTCTCCAGCCGGCCTCTTTCCCTCCGGAGGCCTGAGCTGGCCTTGCTGCCCTGGAAAGGGGCCTGTGGGGAGAAGGGGTGGGGAGTGGGGGAAGCACAGCAATTAGGACCGCCCTCCAATCTGGCAATGAGCTCCCTGATAATTGAGCCTCCCCAGCACCTGCCAGTGGGAAGCACTGACCACCTCCACCTGCTCCTCCCTGGCCCAGGCCCTGCAGGTGGAGGGGAGGGGGCTCCGGGGTTGGGTTACAGAGCCCGGCTCTCTGCGCCCGGAGGGCATTCAGGTCCTGAGCCTGCTCACTCCGCATCTCACGGTGCCACGTCCCTCAGGTGGGAATCTGGGAAGAGCTGTGGACAGCAAAGCGCCCTCCTGTAAGGAACAAGGGGTGAGCAGGCTGGAGCAGCACAGGTGACTGCGGAGCAGGAAGCCGGAGCCCCAGCCCAGGCACGGCCCCCTTCCCCGCCCCCCTCCCTCAGCTGATGCAACGGAGCCCCGAGGGGGGGCGGGGGGAGGCTGTTTTTCCGAGGCTCAGGCTCCCCTGGGCCCGTCCTGGCCCTGTGGGTGCAGCTGGTCCCGGCTGTGCCTGAGCCGCCGTGGCTTCCCCTCTTTCTGAAGCTGTGGGTGACCCAGGGCTGCAAGCCCTTCGCGCCAACAGCCCTGTTCCAGCAACACGCCGAGCTCGAGGGACACAGCGCAGAAGCCAAAGACCCTCGCTGAGATCAATAACCATGATTTAAAGTAAATTTAAAAATGAGTTTTTTCTAAAAGAGAAGAAACTGAGTATACGGTTAAGAATCTTTTCAGGGGCCGGCACCGGTGTGGCTCAGTGGATAGAGCGTCAGCCTGTGGACTGAAAGGTCCCGGGTTCGATTCCGGTCAAGGGCATGTACCTTGGTTGCAGGCACATCCCCTGTGGGGGGTGTGCAAGAGGCAGCTGGTCGATGATTCTCTCTCATCGATGTTTCTAACTCTCTATCCCTCTCTCTACCTCTCTGTGAAAAATCAATAAAATATATATATTTTTTTAAAAAGCATCTTTTCACGGGAAAATCTGGCTCCGGTAAACAGCAGCGAGGGCACCGAGGCTGCGAGAGAACTCTGTCCGTGTCCCTCACAACACAGACAGGAAGCTCTGAGCTAATTAATCCTTAACATGGACGGTGTTAGCAAACTGTCTACAGCAGTGTTTCCCAAACTTCTCTCGTGATGAGAATCACCTGGTGGAGTTGTTAAAATACAGATTCCTGAATCCTATTGGCTTATGTTTACAAGCTTACTAGTTAACTATACAATTTTACCTATATGTTCCCAAAAATTCTAGTTTAGCACTTCTTAGTCGGGATTCAGGAATCTGTATTTCAACAACTCCACCAGGTGATTCTCATCACGAGAGAAGTTTGGGAAACACTGGTCTACAGCAACACAGGAACCAGGCGGGGTTTCGGAAGGTTGGCTAACATTAGAAAATCAATATAATTCACCACATGAACGAACTAAAAAAGATAAACCATATGATCACCTCAACAGACTTTTAAAAATCTTTTTATTGATTTCAAAGAGGAAGGGAAAAGGAATGAAAAGAAACATCAGCCGAAACCAGTTTGGCTCAGTGGATAGAGCGTCGGCTTGGGCACTGAAGGGACCCGGGTTCAATTCCGGTCAAGGGCATGTACCTTGGTTGCGGGCATATCCCCAGTAGGGGGTGTGCAAGAGGCAGCTGATTGATGACTCTCTCTCATCGATGTTTCTAACTCTCTATCTCTCTCCCTTCCTCTCTGTACAAAATCAATAAAATATATTTTTAAAAGAAAGAAAGAAGGAAAGAAAGAAAAAGAAAAAGAAAGAAAGAAAGAAAGAAAGAAACATCAGTGGTGAGAGAGAATCATTGATCTGCTTCCTGCATGCCCCCTACTGGGGATCAAGCCCACAATGCAGGCATGTGCCCTTGACGGGAATCAAAGCGGGGGGACCTTTAGTCCTCAGGCTGAGGCTCTATCCACTGAGCAAACCAGCTAGAGCCCTCAATGGATGTGTTTGAAAAGTATTTGAGAGTCAACATCTGTTCCTGATTGAAAACAAAAACACACAAAAGCCCTCTCAGCCACGTAGGAGGGGAGGGACCCTCCTCAGCTGAGGAAGGTGAGGATCCTGTGGCCTCGGACAGAGGCATGGGTGGGGCTTCAAGAACCTCCCGCACAGCCCTGGCTGGTGTGGTCAGTGGTTAGAGCACTGTCCTTGCCCTGAAGCGTCCCAGGTCCCAGGTTTGATTCCCGTTCGCACATCCTGGGTTGCAGTATATGCCTTATGGCCCTGTTGGGAAGGGAAGGAGGCAACCAATCTATTTGTCTCTCTCAGATCAATGTTTTTCCCTCTCTCTCTCTCTCTCTCTCTCTCTCTTTCTCTCTCTCCCCTCTCCCTTCCACTTTCTCTAAAATCAATGAAAAAAATGTCCTTGGGTGAGGATTAACAAAAAACAAACAAAAAGAAACTGCTGCACAGAAAGATAAAAGAACTTCATTGTTCAGTTCAGGAACTTTATGGAAAAAAAAAACCACCCAAAACTTAAACACCAAGCTTTTAACAGATCCCACAAAGACCCCTCAGGACCTTTGCCTTCCTGTGTCCACCAACCCTGAACCACCACCGGACCCGTGCCCAGTCCTCACCAAGCCTGCCCTTCCCTGAACACCACACCCTGGCCCGGCCCAGCCTCTGCAGGCTCAGTCCGTGCACCCGCAGCCTCCCGCCCCAGGCTTCTCCGGTGGCGCCTCAGGGAGCCCACACTCCGCTGCTGAGAGGCCCTGAGTGAAAGCGCCGCCCTCCGATGGTGAAAGAACAGATGGCGCTGGGGAGGGTCAGGCTGAAGCACAGCCTCGGAGGCCGGGACCCCTGCGTCCACGGGTCTCCAGGGGCGGCCAGGAGCTGGGCTCGGCTCCGCTCCGGGATCCGGAGAGTCACTCTGCGATGCTTGGCAGGCGCAGGAGGTGCCTCAGCAGACGGCAGAGCGAGAGCCGGAATGCAGCCGGGATGGGGCCCGGTTCCTCCTGCTCACGTGAGCGTCACATTCCCCGGCGTGACTGCGTTCTCGAGCGGCTTTACGTCACCGTCAGACACACATCCCGAAAACCCGCTGCCATCAGTGACCAGCTCATCCCGCCGCCCACGCCCACGTTCCTGTGGACGGGAGCAGGGTGCCATTCCGAGGCCAGACCTGGAGGCAGATCCTGCCAGAGGCCTGAGGGGAATCCTGGAACCATCCTCCGGCGTCCTAGCAGAGAAACCCAGCCCACGCTCACTCCAGCTGAGAAGTCACACCCCCTCTCCCTCCTGACCCGGCCCCTTTGCGTGGGAACACAGGTGCCCTGTGGCTGCTGAAAACTCTGGCATCCAGCTGGGGACGGTGTCCTGAGAGGAGAGGAGAACCCCCAGGCCTCGGCCAGATGGGCATCCCAGAGCCCAGGAGCCGGGGCAGGGGGTGTGGGCATGAGCAGGTGCCAGCTGTCCTGTGGCCCCGTGGTCTGGCACACCTGCAGCCCCTAGAGCTGACTGGCACCCACCTCTCACCCAGACGCCCTCAGGGATGCTGATGGAAACAGGGCGTCGTTCCAAGGCTGGATCGGGAGACCGTGTGGAGGCCTGAGGGGCATCCCGCTGGTGAGCACGCTGACTCACCGGAGGCCATCGCCCTGCACGGCATACTCAGTGGTGGCGTGCTGCTTTTTGTCGAGGGCGGCTCAGAGGCAGAGCCTGAGACCACACTCCCGAAGTTCCACCCGCTTTGGGGTCCTGTTGGGACAGAGCCAGTCCAGGGGGTCAGTCCTATCCCCTCGACCCCACTGCCTTGGGCCTGATTGGGGCGCACTCCCAGCCCCCTCCCCACCAGGAGTCCATGGGGTGGGGCTTGGGCAGAAGAGGAACCAGTCCAACCAGCTTGGCCAGCTCAGAGGAGCCCGGGTCACCGACTGCTCAGTCCTGTGGCTGCGGAGAGACCTGCAGAGCCTGTGGGACAGTCGTGCCCCGTGGCAGCCAAGCCACAGGTCTGCCCAGTCACCGGCCCAGACACCGCTCGCCAAGTGGCCCTTGAGGAAAACTGGTTCCGCCCAGGGACGCAGAGCAGCGCCTCTTTGGAGGACATCCCCGGGCACCCAGGGACCTGCCTGCCTGTTCTGGGGGCCACCTCCACCGCTAGGGAACAGGCTGAACACGAGAAGGGCAGTGGTCAGACTCACTGTCTTTTCTCCCAGAAGCTCCTTGGCACCCCCGTCCCCCGGGGGCGCTCTGCATGCCCAAGGGAAGTGTGACCAGGCACCGCGATATCCTGTTTGGTCCTGACCTCCGAGAGGCTCCACGTCACACTCACACACACACACCCGAGTGGCAGCGCTGCACCAGAGCCCCAGGACAGAGATTGCGTCTTGGGCTTCCCATCAGGAGCCCCACGTGGAGTAAACGTCCTGCCCAGCGTGGCCGGGACCCGCGGGGCCTCGCAGCCAAGCTGCGAAGGTCTGGGCTAGGGAGCCTCGGTTTTTGCAGGCGCCACTCGGAGGCAGTGAGCTGTCACCCAGGCGCTCGGCAGCGAAATGGGCTAATCCGCGTGCTTCCCCATCCATCAGACAATGGCCTCCGCACTCGGCCACGTGGCCCTGTGCTCAACGAGCCACACCTGCCGCCACTTTCTCCAGTGGAGCCGAGGGGCGGCCGGCGCCAGCGTCGCCTTCTATCCGCGCCCGTAACCGGGTCAGATCTGCACTTGGCGGCCCGCTGTTGTCCGGCCGCCGCCAGGCTTTCCGGTCTCCTAGCAACGCCAAGAGCGCCGGCGCGCGAGGCGTCCGGAGCGGTGAAGTTCTCCCCTCCACCTCCTCCCTCCCAGGCCCAGCACAGGGCCCGGAGGCCAGGACCCCTGCGCCCTACACTACACTTCCCAGGTCGCTCCGCGCGCGTCTCACAAAGCCTCGCGAGAATCCTGTACCGGAACCCACCTGGCGAGACTGGGCTCTTGCGAAGACCGCCGGGAAGTGTAGTTTGGGATTGGTAGTCTCGCGCCCTGGCACCCGGGCTGTGGTAGCGGGGAGACTACAAGTCCCAGGGTGCGTGGCGCGACCACCTGGAGGGCGGGGGGTACGAAAGAGGAACCCAAGGGGCGCCGGGGTGAGTGCAGGGCTGGGGGTGGGCGGGCGGCGGGGGCCGGGGGGCAGGTGGGGGGCGGGGGTCGAGGCGGCCTGGAGGCGCCGCCGCGCGGGCAGGGCGGTCTCGGGGCGGGGCTGGGCGCGGGCCGGGGACCGGACAAAGGACACGAGGGAGCCTCCGTAGCCAGACTTGGGACCCCGTCCCGAGCCCCCCGGGCCTCACGGCGCCCGCTGCGCCGGACCGTCCGGGATCCGCGGCCTCTTCCCCGGGGTTTCCGCGTTCATCGCCCCACAGCCTGGGCTTGGCCGAAACGTAGGTTTCGCCGTCGGTCACAGCCGAGCGTCGCCGCCTGAGGACGGAGTAGGTGTTTTAGCTCCGACGTGATGGAGACCAGGGAGTTCGGGTACGATTTTTACAGCATTTCAGGCAGCAGCGTCTGGTAAACGCAATTTCTGCCCGAAGCTGTTTGTGACCGAACTTGTAGCCGCCTTGTCCCATCGAATTCGCTTTTGTTCCGCGTGGTTCTCGGTGTCGCCTGTCCTTGGGGTGTCACCGCGCGGGCGGGGGTCCAGCGGGGTCCCACCGGCCTCGCTGTGTTCAGAAGCGGAGGAGGAGACAGCCGGGATGCGCAGAAAGCCCTTTTCCTGGCGGGCACACACCCACCTCCCCCCCACCCCCCATCCCTCCCTAAAGCACAGCGAAGGGCTGTCTGGGCAGGTGGTTCCGAGTGGCTGGTGCCTTTGATGGACACGCAGAGCCCTGGCCGGTGAACACCAGAGCGTGGGCAGCGCGGGCTCTGCCTTGTCACAGACCAAAACTTCAAACAGGGTCCTGCCCTGGCTGGTTTGGCTCAGCGGGTAGAGTGTCCGCCTGCGGACTGAAAGGTCCCAGTTCGATTTTCAGTCGGGCACCTGCTGCCTCCTGCACGACCCCTACTGGGGATCGATCTCTCTCTTCCTCCCTGAAATCAATAAAAAAACACATTTTAAAAACACTTGCTGATTGGTTTGAGAGAGAGAGAGGGAAAGAAAGAGAAACATCTATTTGCTCCACTTACTTCATTGGTTGCCTCTGGTATGTTCCCTGACCTGGATCAGACCTGCAGCCTTGTGTATGGGATGACGCTCTGGCCAGCTGAGCTCCCGGCCAGGCCCCGAACCTTTTCCCGTTCGTCCAGTCAAGCGTGTGCCAGCACTGTGTTCGCTCAGCACGTCGGGGTTTCAGATGGAGAAGCACGTGTTAGAGCGGCTCTTCACTCTGGCTCCCTTTGCTGGCTTAGCCGGCCAGCCAAACCCACGCGGGCGGTGACTTGCAGCCGTGAGAGAGGCAGGCCATCGCACCTGAAACACGCTGGACCACACGCTCCCCACGCCCCTTCAGCCTCAGGCCTGGAAAGCAGGGGGCGGAGGAGGGGTCCCCTGCTCTGGGTGGACACCCAGCAAAGCCTTCCTGTTGGGCATCCTGTGGGCATGGTCGTCCTGCCAGGACCCAGCCCCTGACCAGCTGACCAAAACCATCCCATTCCATTACCCTTCCTCCTGGCGTGTTTAGAATCGCCATGACCTGAAGACGGTTCTGAATTGAAACCGGTTTTCCGAAGGAAAATAAGAACTTGAAAGAACAAATAGTTCAGTTTAAATTCTCGCCAAATTTCTCTTGACCTTGTAGACATCCTTTTGCCCAGTTATTTGGCTTTGGGTCCAAAATAGAAAATGACTTGCATTTCGTCCGTGGTTTTGAGGTGTGACTCCCCTGCAGTGGCCGGCACAGGCTGTCGGACCAGTTTTGACCAGTGTGTCCGGCTGTGGAACTGTTTGCCGATGGTGCCAAGAAACAGCCCGTGGCCGGGATCTCCTGTGTGGCTGAATGTTTGTGCCCTGGACTCCCTAAGGCGAAGCCCTGGCCTGGGGGAGGCAGTTAGGGAGACTGGAGGGTGTGCCTGGCGGATCAGGGTGCAGGTCGAGGGGAGGCCCCTGTCCTGGCTCACCCACCCAGGAGAGGCCCAAGCACACAGCGTGAAGACCGCCTGCCTGTCAGGAAGGCCCCACAGCCTACTCTCCAGGCCCTGCTTTTCCCTGTGCGGAAGGAGGGCAGCGATCGGTTACTTGTGCACTGTGTTCCTAAAGCCGACATTCCTGCAAGAAAACACTCGCCTGCCGTGTGCCAGGCGATGGTGTTGGGGTCCCCCCTGGAAGTTGGCAGGAGTCTGCTAAAGCTTGTCTGCCTCACGGGTCGTGTGGGCCTGGCTGCATGAGGGACACAACAGCCTGGCTCTGAGTCCCCTGACAGGGAGGTCGGGTGTGAGTGTTGGGAGCTTTGCGGGAGCCTGGGCCTGGGTCCTGACCAAGGGTCCCTGACCAGCCTGTGTCTGCCCCAGAGGCACCCTCTCACCCAGCAGGTCCACGTCGGGTGGAGAGGCTCAAGACAGGGATTAGGGTTTTACCAGGACCAACAAGGGATGGACGGCCAAGCCCTGCCTGCACTCCTGTGCAGACGGCTCATCACTCTTTCTGCCAGCCCTCCTCCCTCGGGAAGCTGTGGGGGAGGGAGCCATCCAAACCCAGTCCAGGGGACCCTGAGCACCGGAGGCCGAGGCCCGGGCCTGGTCAGACTCCATGTGACCCGTGACCAGCCGTAGGCCTCACCTGGCACCTTGATTTGCAGGCCTCAGACCTGGCCGTGAGCCTCCTGACCGCAGAGCGCCAGGCTGCAAGGAGCTGGATGTCTGCAGCTCGCGTCCTGCGGGGCCAGGCCAGGTCCCCCGCCCGGCAGCCCCGCGCCCTTCTCCGCTGCGGACCCTGCGCTCTGGGCCATGGCGCTCCAGCGCGCCGTCCTCCTGGCCGGCCTCCTGGTGGAAGTTGCCAGCAAGTCCTCAGACAGCGCGGTGGGTGCCCTGCCCTGTGGCCTGGGTGCCAGGAAGTGAGGTTGTAGCCTGCGGCCCAGCCCCCTCTGGAGGTGAGCCATTCTCCGGGGTCTCTGGTCTGGGAACTGACCGGCCTTCCCCTCCAGGGCCAGCAGTCCCAGTGCTGTGTGGACGTGGTGGACACCAACACCACCTGCCCCGGCGCAGGCCTGTGTGGCCCAGGTGAGCATCTGGCCTGAGCCTCACAGCTCTCACAGCCGTGAGGGCAGCAGGCTGCAGACCGGGGGGTCAGAGGGCACGGCACAGGAGGCTCCCCATGCAAGCCTCCTTCCTGGCGTGGCCACCTCCTCGCGGCTGGTGGGCAGGGCTCCTGGGGAGACTGGTGCTGAGCAGCCGGAGGTGTGGGAGGCGAGAGGCCGGCTCTGCCCCCAGGGAGGCGCATGTGGAGCATGTTTGCCCGGCCTCCGTGCTCAGTGCTGAGGACGTGAAGAACATTCAGGGTGAAGGATACAATCCTGGCCTTAAGGGTGCAGCTGGCAAGACGGGCTGCCCACCGGGCACTGGCCGGGCAGAGCTGGTTGCTGGTGGCAGCTGGCAGGTGTGGGGGGGTTGGACGATGTGGGACCCGACGGAGGGGCAGGGCAGCGGAGGCCACACCTGGCGGAGAGGGGTGCAGCGGTCCAGGCCCTGTGGGGTGGCCTGAGCCTGGCGGTCAGGGCTGTGCTGTAGAGGCCCGGCCTCTGCTGCCACCCGACCTCCAGACGGGAACGGACTGGCAGGCGCCAGCGGGCGCGAGCTGCCAGGGTTTGCCCGGGGCCTCCTCACTGCCTCTGTCGCACAGGCTGCTTCAGGCGCTGGAACGCGGACGGGAGCGCCAGCTGCGTGCGGTGCAGGAATGGAACCCACAGCAGCTCCGAGTGCAGAGGCCGTAGGTCGCCCCTCCCCGGCCCCTCCCCGCACCCATCTGGCCCGCTCTCCCCGAGGCCTCGGCTCGCCCGGACCCCTCTCCCCATCCCTCTGCCTCCCGGTCACACCCGCGCCCCTGTGGGCTGTACCGGGCTCCAGGGCTCCACCCCGCGGGTCCGCACTGACAGGTGTGCCCCCACAGTGGCTGGCCAGGGCGAGCAGTCCCCCGCCAACAGGAGCACAGGGATGCCTGGGCGACCGAGTCCTGGTGAGTGCGCCGGCCCCCAGGCTCGAGCAGGGCCTGCCCACGGGGCGTGGGGAGGGGCCATCGTCGGACCCAGTCCCACTGCCGACCCGACCATGGTGCTGGCCAAGCAGGGCCATGTCCACGTCAGGGCCAGGGGCTGCCGGTGGGCATGGCCAGGGCCTCCCCGTGCACCCTGACGGTCCCAGCAGGGGGAGCCCTGAGAGCCATGTCCGCCCTCTGCCGCACTCCCAGCCCGCCAGGTCCCTTGTCCGTGTGACCGGACGTGTGTTCTCGGAGGCGGAGGACAGACGCCCAGGTCCCGTGCTGTCCCTGACTGCTAAGACGGGGGGCTCTGCAGGTGCAGACACTGCAGCCAGACAAGGGCCCTCAGCTCTGGGGTCCCGGGGCGGGCACAGGACCCCCCTCTTACCTGATGCCCACTGAGCTTTCCTGAGTGGCGTGCGCTGCCCTGGCCTCGAGGCTGGCGGCCCCGGGCAGCCACTCAGGTGCCCCTCCCCCAGGCCCGCCCGCGCCCCCGGGGCCCAGTGTGGAAGGAAGGGCTGAGGGGGCCTTGCCTGCAGGGGGCCCTCGCGTGGCAGCCTCTCTCTTCCTGGGGACCTTCCTCGTCAGCTCGGGCCTCATCCTCGCCGTGGCCGGCTTCTTCTACCTCAAGCGCAGCAGTAAGCTGCCCCGGCTCTGCTACGGGAGGAACAGAGGTGCGTCCTCGCCCCCAGCCCCCGCCCCAGCCCCGACCCCGGGCAGGGCACGGGTGGCTGCTGAAGGGAAGGTGGGCTCGCCTGGGCCACCACCCGCGTGCAGGTGGGAAATGTGGCCTTAAGGCCAGGTGAGGGCACGGCTGACAGATGTGGGGCCCACAGCCCCCGGGGGAGGGGCACAGGCTGAGGGGCCCCCGGTGATACCTGTGCTCCTCCCGCAGCCCCCGCCCTGCAGCCCAGCGAAGCCGTAAGTCACCCCGGTGGGCCGAGTGCCCTCCCATCTGTGCCTGTACCCGTCCCCGCTTCTGACCCGAGTCTGTCCCCGCGTCTGTCCCCATGTCTGTCCCGTGTCTGTCCCCGTGTCTGTCCCGAGTCTGTCCCCGCGTCTGTCCCCGCGTCTGTCCCCGTGTCTGTCCCGTGTCTGTCCCTCAGCGCGGCAGCCCCAGTCTCACTGTCCTCTCCTCTCAAGGCCGCGATGATCCCCCCGCCGCAGTCCTCAGGTACGTCAGCGCTCACGTCTGCCGGCTGTGGATCGCTGCCTCCGGCCACAGGGGAAGCGGGACCTGACTCAGTGGCCTCACAGCCTCCACCCCTGGCGGCTCCGACGGCCAGGCCTCCCTTATCAGCCGGGCTCCCGTGCCCTGTGCCCTCCGTTTGGTTTCTGAGACTCTGAGTCTGGGGGGGGGGGGGGAAGGAGCAGGAGGGGGAGAAGAGGGGAGGGGGAGGGGGAGGGGAAGCGAGGGGAGGAGGGAGGAGGGAGGAGGGAGAGGAGGAGGAACCCCGCATGGGGCCTCGGGTCACCCCGCCTCCTGGGTTGGCCCTTTGCCAAGTCCCTGCTCTGCCCGAGGCCTGGGCTTTCACTGCTGGGTCAGGCGTGTCCTGCCTCTGCGCGGGGGTGCCAGTGGGGCCTGCCCCCCCCTCCCCCGGCCCCACGCTGACCCACCTGCCCCTGCGCGGGGTGCCAGTGGGGCCTGCCCCCCCCCCCCCCCCGGCCCCACGCTGACCCACCTGCCCCTGCGTTTCAGTGCGAAAGCCGCGCTACGTCCGGCGGGAGCGGCCCTCGGACCGGGACGCGGGCCCCGCTGCCGTCTCCTTGGTGGAGGCCCGGGTCAGCAACGTCTGAGAGGCGCACCTCACTCTGCACCGCCCGCCCGCCACGGAGGCCGCCCAGGGCAGCTGTGCCCCCCAGGCCTCGACAGGCCTGGACTGGCCCAGCTCCGCTCTCAGCCCCAGCGGCAGGCGCGGCGTGGCCCCCGGCCAGCTTCCTGCGTGCTGAGTCCTGCCCGCGGCCGCTCAGCGTCACTGACCACAGCAGGCGTCCCCGAGACTGGCTGGGAGCCGGGCTGGGGGGTCTGGGCCTCAGGAGAGACGGAGGCACCGCAGGCTGCTCCCTGCTGCAGCGCCGGCCAGACGCTCTGCCTGCGGAGCCGTGTCAGCACCTCCGGAGGCAGTGAGGCCAGGGCCACTGGGTGTTCCGGCCGGTGTCGGATGGGACCGGTCCCGAGGCCGAGGCACCTACAGGGCTGTCCTGGCCGACCCCCAGCCCATGGCCCCTGGTTCCAGGAGTTGCAGGTGTTTGCTGGTTTCCAGCCAACTTCGGACTCTTTTTAAGCAAAAACTCATTTGTAGGAAAGTCTGTTCCCCACCCAGAGCCCAGCCTTTGGGCTCCATCCCCCCAGGACACACGTGCCTGCAGCGCTGGGCTCAGCCCAGCCCCAGGGATGTCCTCCGAGCCCCCTTCGCCCGGACGCTGCCTGGGCGTCTGGTCCCGTGACCGGCGGAGGGAGGCGGCTGCTCCGGAGGAAGGAGTGTCGTGGCCACTTCCCGCGCTGGGCTCGGCGCCGGCCGCAGCCCAGTTTCTTCTTCAGTGTCCGTCCCCGTCTGCGGCCGGAGGAGGGCCCGTGTGGTCGCCTCCCGAGCCCTCGGCTGGGGAAGCCGTCCAGCGTCCAGATTCGAGCTTGTCTTCCCGCCCAGCAGCCGAGAGCAGGGAGCCAGCGCAGACCTGGTCCAATAAACGTCCTTCTGCACCACAGGCCCCTCTGTGCTGCGCCGGCTGAGACCCATCCAGCTGCTGCCCCTCGCGGGGACAGGGCGTGGGGAGAGCCCACGTAGCCCCACCATCGGCGTTTCTCCGGCGAAGGGGCTTTTCCCAGCTCCCGGGCAGGCAGGACCCCTCGGCTGCGATGGGCACGCTGCGGCTGCTGCTTAGAGGGTTTTCTGTAGCAGGAGCAGCTGGTGGGCAGCGTGGGAGCCACGGGTGGCCAGGGGCCCCTGCACAGGACACCCATGGGCGCAGGAGGCGTGCCCAGTGGGCAGTGCCAGCTGGAGGAGCTGGTGAGCAGGGGACATGGATGTGTGCAGCAGGTGGCTAGCCACGGGGAGTCAGGGCTTCACCCCAGAGCTGGCCTGACAGCCTGGCCCAGCCCATGTCCACTGTTGCCTGTGCTGGGACACCCCGTCTGAGGTTTATGGCTCTTGGGGGGATGTCTGCTGGGCTGGGGAGGCGAGGGGTGCACAGCAGGGGCTGCAGGCAGGCTCCCAGGCCTCTGTCCTTTGTTCTGGGGATGGTGCTGGGGAACTGCCTGCCCGCCCGTGGCCAGCAGCCGCCCCAGGGCCAGGCCCTGGCAGGCAGGCCACCCGGTCCTTGAGCTGCGGTCTGCCCGCCGCCAGCAGGGAGGGAGCCTGGCCAGACTGAACCAGTGGCGGGTGGGGCCTAGTACCCGTCCTGGAGGAGGAGGGAAGGCGGGCATAGCTGGGATCCTGGGTGCCGGGGGGGGGGGGGGGGAGTGTCCCGGGGTGCCACGTGGAGGTGCTGGTCGCCCCCTTTGCCCACAGCAGCCCCAACAGCTTCTCCACTCCACGGCTGGGGTGGGGAGACCAGGTCAGGGTTCCCGGCTGCTCATGGGCCATGGGGAAGGAGGAGGAGCCCGCCAGCCGGGGTGGGGTGGGGGACACACCAGGACAGCTCATGCCCTCTGCTCCCATGTCGGCACCAGGCCAGGCTGGTAACGGGGACAAACAGGAAGCCACCGTGTTCGACCAGGACAGCAGGTCTGGCCGGCCAGGCCCTGGAGGAGGGAGGCCCTCCCCCACCCGCCACCTCTTCCCGCCCAGAAGCCCAGGGTCCCCTCAGCCCTCTCCACACCCTCCCCAGCCCCAGCCCCACACCGGGCTCCTTTCCCCTGACCTGTGAGCCTGGGGGTGGGGGGCACCCTGGCCCCAGATAGCACAGGTGGTGTTGCTGGACTCGCCAGCCCATGACCCTGAGCCCCCAGGCCAGACAGCAGGGGCTGGGCACCAGAGGGGAGAGTGTGGGGGCTGGCAGGGCAGGTGGTCTGAGTGGGGGCTGCACTGCCCCTCCTGTCTCCAGCCCTCAGCCCTCACCTGGACTCCAGGCCCTCACACGGGCCACAATGGGGGTGATTTCTGGGTCACAGCTCAGGCCAAAGCAGGCGGGTGGGCACCATGCCCATGTCATGAGGGGCTGGGTCTCCCCGATGCCCCAGGAGGTGAGGTGGTTGGGGGTGCGCCCTGGAGTCACAGCTGCATCTCATTCATTCACCCAGAACTAGGAGACTCCCTGAGAGCCAACAGGGGTCAGAGGTCAGCATGAGACCACCTGTAGCAGTTGGGAGGCGGGGCTCAGGGCTTGACTGGGTGGGGCCTGAGGAGGAGGTGTGAAGGCAGAGGGCCCAGCCAGGGGCCCAGAGAGAGCTGCAAGGTGGGGGCCATGAGGGCCTCACCCATCAGCAGCCATGCTCCCCTCCGAAGGTCCATGCACCTGCACACGGGAACACGCTGTCGCTCAGCCAGGCTAACGTGCTGGGTGTGCGTGTCCATGTGTGTGTATGTGTGTGTGTGTGTGTCCCTCCCCCCGGTCCCCACACAGGACACGTGGGGCCTCACACACCTACAGCCATGGCTGCTCCAGGTCTGGCCCTGCCTCCTGCCACACCACGGCACATTCCTGGGGCCTTCCGCTCCCCTCGCCTCTGGCCCCTGACTGGCCCCTGAGGAGCCCGGTCACCTCGGAGCTGGGATGTTCCCAGGGGCCTCAGGTTCTCGGAGCAGAGGGACCAGGACCAGGACACTTCCCGTCTCTTGTCAGCAGCAGGGGGCCCAGGTCCTGAGTCCAGGCCGGTGTGCACTGTTCTCGGCCGAGGGGGGGCAACCTGCATGACCCCAGGGGCTGGGGGCGGTGTCAGGTATGGGTACATCGGGGCACGGGTGGGGGAGGGGTGCAGTCTGTGCCACTGGGTAAACCCTGGCCCCTCAGCCCAGCCCCCAGGCCCCAGCCGGCCCCGAGGTCTGCAGGACCCCATGCTGACCGGCTGAAACTGCTCCCATCCCAGAAGGACTTCCAGACCCCTGGTGGGTCGGGGGCTTCCTTGGGCTCCAGGGTCCCACATGTGTAACCAGGGTGCTCGCAGCAGTCACCCCAAACCAGTCCTGTGACCCTCCTGGTCCCTGAGGCACCCTTACCTTTGACCCCACTCCTTGGGAGTGCTCCCAGCCCTGACCTCTCACCCAGTCCCTGGACCCAAAGGCTGTGGGGGCGGGAACAGGGGCAGCAGAATCCCAGGTCTGGGGAGCCATGCGTGTGAACATTGGGGTGACACACGTATGGACACACATGTCAGCAGTCGTGTACATGAGGTGGGGGACAGGAATGAGGGCTGTGGAGGGGACATCAGTGAGATCACAGGGTGTAAGGACCTGGGCTGAGGTGCAGAGTGGAGGGCTGGGAGGCCTAGGGCTGCTCCAGGCACCACTCCCAGACCTGTCCAGGCTGTGGAGGCCTGAGTGACCGCTGTGCACCTCACCCTCTGCGCCCAGCTCACCAGGCAGAGGACGGGAGGCCAGCCAATCCCGAGGCCGAGGCCACGCCCCCGGCCAGCATGACCTGAGTCCATAAATACACCTGCCGGGGCCCAGCCCAAGGACTCACACCTGCTCGGCACGCACACTGGGACACGCAACCCCTGCCCTCCACCTGCCAGGAACACGCAGAGGCGCACCTGCCAGCCCAGCCGCCGAGACAGCTGCGACCGCCGAGGAGGAACACCTGCGTGTGGAGCCCAGGCTGGGCCCGGCCGGAGAGCACTGCCTGAGCAGAACGAGGAGCCGCGGAGGCTGGCCCTGGCCGGCCAGGAGCACCATGGCCCGGCCCCGCTGACCCCCGGCCGCCAGGTAAGGCCCCTCAGCTGGCTCTCACCTCTCACCGGGGCCGGCTCGGGGTGGGGCAGCTCCTGGGGTGGGGCCTCCGTGCCAAGGAACCGGTTATGTGGGCTTGCCAGCCGGGGGGGTGGGGGCGGGCAGCCAGTCCCCCAGACCTGGCCGCGGCCACGGCCTGACCCGCAGACACCCTGTCCCCAGGGCACGGGGACCTCCCGTGCTGGGATGCGGGCACTCGTGACATCACAGTGACGCACCCCGACTCAGGCTCGGTCACGGGACAGCCATGGGGAGCCTTCATGCATGTCACCCTGGAGTCATCCCCCCACTGACAGCACGTCATGGTCCGGCCGCCCCGGGGGCCTCCTGAGCTCCACGGGGCCAGGGATGGGGTCTTCCCAAGGCACTGGCCGCCTCTGTCCACCAGGTGGAGACCTAGGCCCAGGGGAGGGGCGGGTGCAGCACTGGGCAGGCTCCTGTCAGCAGGCTGGCCACCCGAGCCCGGCCCGGAGACAGGCAGGGTCCCATGGGAATGGGATGGGACAGGAGGAGGCAGCCGTGTGCCGGGCCGAGGACAGAGGCCTGTGTATCCTCCCCTCGAGTCCCAAGGGCTGACTCAGGCCCCTGCCACCAGCAGACGGGCTGGCCCTTTGGGTTTGGGGCACGGCTGGGACACAAACCTTCCCCGGGCCACCAGTCCACCCTGCTCAGGCCTCTCCATCCCCCATAGGCCGGCTTGGCTCAGCCCCAGGCCCAGTGCTGACCTCCCCAGCCAGGCCTGGCACCCAGCCACGTGCCTACACTGGGATCCGTGTCAAACCCACTTCACTGACCCAGAGCCCAGGCCCGCTGCCAGGTGACCTGGCTGAGTCCCCCACCCTCCAAGCTGCCTTTTCTGCTCGTGGCTGTGACATCCCATGACCTGGCCCGGCCTGGCGGAGCCCAGATGGGAATGGTCACTCCACCTCTGCCGGGCGCCCAGCCAGGGCAGGGCCAGCCTGAGGCATCCCCCTGGCACTCAGCACGGCACCCTGTGCACATGGCATCCGTCCGCAGACCCATCCGGCTGCCTGCCCCAGCCTCGGCGTGAGGTGCTGGAGGGGGTAGGACAGGGTGCAGGTGGCACCCACAGGTGGGCAGTGTCCTTCCTGGGCCAAGGGGAGAGGGACAGGCTGACCTCTCAGGAAGGGGCAGCCTGGGGTCACTCACAGTCTCTCTCTTTGTCCCACAGCTCTTAGCCATGTCGTCTCACCAGCAGGTGTGGCATACGGCCACACTGCCCCCACGCCTGGGCAGCCCCACAGCCCCCCTGCCCAGGTCCCCCGGCTCCGTCAGCGACCCAAGGTCCCCCACCACCCCCAGCTCGGTCAGCGGCCCCAGGTCCCCCGGCTCCGTCAGCGACCCGAGGTCCCCCACCACCCCCAGCTCGGTCAGCGGCCTGAGGTCCCCCAGCTCGGTCAGCAGCCCGAGGTCCCCCGGCTCGGTCAGTGGCCTGAGGTCCCCTGGCTCGGTCAGCGGCCTGAGGTCCCCCACCACCCCCGGCTCAGAGAAGGTGGCCTCCCCACTGGAGTGCTCCATCTGCTTCTCCGGCTACGATAACATCTTCAAGACGCCCAAGGAGCTGTCCTGCACCCATGTCTTCTGCTTGGAGTGCCTGGCACGGCTGGCGGCCGCCCAGCCGGCCGGCCGGCCGGGCGGTGAGGCTGTGCCCTGCCCGTTCTGCCGGCAGCCCACCGCCGTGCCCGCCGACGGGGCCCCCGCGCTGCGCACCAGCCGCCAGCTGCAGGCCAAGATGCCGGCGCACCTGCGGCGGGAGGAGCCGGTGTGGCTGGAGGGCACCAAGCTGTGCTGCTGCCTCCCCCCCTCCGCGCCCGGCCTGGCCACCCCCGGCTTCGTGTGTGTGGACGTGGGCCTGAGCAAGCCGCCCGAGCCCGCCGCGCCCGCCCCCAGCCCCAGCCCCAGCGGCCGCCCCCGGGGCCGCCTGGCCCGCTGCTGGGCGCGCTGCGGGGACTGGAAGCGCATGGCGCTCATCTCGGCCCTGCTGCTGGCACTCTTCTGCGTGGTGCTCTGGCCCGTGCAGTGTGCCCTCCGGACCGGGAGCCTGCACTGCCTGACCCGGCCGCCCGCCATCGCCGCGCCCACCACCGTCAGCTACCCAGCCACCTTCCCTCTCGGGCCGCTGGCCGACGAGTAGCTGTCCATGCCCATGGGGGACCCAGCCCACAGCGGAGGGAGGGGTGCGGCGGCCGCTGGGAATCAGTCCCAAGTCCCCACAGGAGCCCTAACATCTCTGGGGACCCCAATGGCTCACCTGACCCCACTCGGGGGCTGGATCCTGATGGCTCCCCAAAGCCTCCAGAACAATGGGCTCCCGTGAGCCCGAGACCACCCCTACCTCCCGGTGTGGAGCCCGAGGCCCAGCCCACCGCCTGGCCAGGCCCCGTACGCGCTGTGAATCGCCCACAGAGGCAGCCCCTGTGAGAAGGGAGGGGCCTCACCCTCACGGTCACATTTCACACGGCTCCTTCCCCAGGCGGGGCCGGCCCTCCCTGGGGTGGGGGCGCTGAGCCTGCCCCCGGAACTGTACGTTTGTAAATAAATTATTTTGTATCCACATCTGGGAAGGTCCTTGCCTGTGCGCCCTCCTCCCTGTCCCACTGACCCCCCGCCCACGGTCCAGCCCTCCCCAGAGAGCCTCAGTCCAGAGGACACGCCCCGGCTCCCACTCCAGCAGTCCCTAGGGCAGGGGGCCCCAGCCTCCGGTACAACTCCGTCTCCTCCGTGCGGAGGGGCTGGGCAGTGCGGGTCTCGGCTGCCCGCCAGGACCCTGAGCTCCCCAGGACCCTGAGCTCCCCAAGGGAGGTGGGAGGTCCCAGAAGCACCTGGGACGGGGGAGCCGGGCCCGGTCCAGAGCTCCCTCCTCCTGAGCCGCCGTCATACTGGACTGAAACCCAAGAAGTCAGGGCCCTACGATCCTGCGGGAAGCCTGACTGGGGTGCTGCAGAACCCCTGAACCCCAGGAACCGAGGGTCACGGGAGCACAGAAGCAGAGGTGCAGATGTGTGTCCAACAGTCCACATACCACAGTCCCCCTCCGGGGCCTGGCTGGTAACGGGACAAGCCCGGCCAGGCGCCCCCCTCCCCCCGCCCGGGGTTTGCTCTCAGCCCCAGGAACCCTGCACCACCAGGTTGGCATGGCCACGAGAGGCCCGGCCGGTTATGGCTCAGCATGCTCACCCCTCACCCCAAAGCCCTGGACTTCCTGCTGCACCCAGCTGAGCCTCGGGGGGGTGGGGACCCCAGAGAAGATGGCCTCGTGGGGGCCAGAACACCACCTTCCCCGGCCCCCAATCACAGCACAAGAACAGCGTTGTACTGGGAACACACGGAGCACAGACCACTGGGGTGGGTGGTGCCCGTGACCACAGACCGCATGACAGTGACACTGCTCCCAGTCAGCACGCACACACACCAGTCAGCTACGTGCACGGAGCCTCGCCCTCATCACGGGCAGGGCCAGGCATGAGAGGTTGTACATGTGGTCATATGAGCATCTCACACATTCAACAAGTATTTATCCATGTGTGACTGCAATGGAATGGCCTGAGCTCCGACCACTGCAGGCAGGGCTGAGGGGAGGCTCTGGAGGCAGGGGTCGTGTGCAGGGGGCAGGGGTCGTGTGCAGGAGGCAGGGGTCGTGTGCAGGAGGCAGGGGTCGTGTGCAGGGGGCAGGGGTTGTGTGCAGGAGGCAGGGGTCGTGTGCAGGGGGCAGGGGTCGTGTGCAGGGGGCAGGGGTCGTGTGCAGGGGGCAGGGGTCGTGTGCAGGGGGCAGGGGTCGTGTGCAGAAGGCAGGGGTTGTGTGCATGGAAGATACAGGGGAGCCGGCACAAGCACAACTGGCCACCAGCTCACTGATCACGTGTGTCACACATGCAGGCTGACACTCAAGCATGTGGAGCACAGGGTTGCACATGGTCACTCCCTGCTATGCAGGTGGTCACTGGTGGCCTCTCACCCTGAGAGACAAGACACAGCCCTGAAACCCTGCCCCGCCCCTCACCCAGGAGTCCCAGAAGGGCCAGGACACCAGGATCTCCCAACTGCCCGCCCCGGGTCCAGTGTCCAGGTCTCACGGGCAGGCTCCTGGACAAGCTCCAGGCTGCTGCCCTGCTTTTTTTTTTTTTTTTTTTTTTTTTAGAGAGAGAGAGAATAAGAGAGAGAAGAGAGAGAGGAGAGGAGAGAGGAGAGAGAGAGGAGAGAGAATAAGAGAGAGAGAGAGGAGAGAGAGAGAGAGGGAGAGAGAGAGAGAGAGAGAGAGAGAGAGAGAGAGAGAGAGAGGAGGGGAGAGAGAGAGAGAGAGAGAGAGAGAGAGAGAGAGAGAGAGAGAGGAGGGAGAGAGAGAGAGAGAGAGAGAGAGAGAGAGAGAGAGAGAGAGAGAGAGAGAGAGATGGAGGGGCAGAGACAGAGAAACTGTGTGAGTGAAAGCCAGCATCCGTCGCTGCCTCCTGCTCGCCCCTCGGTGATGGAGCCACACGGTCGTTAACTGTTTGAAGTGAGTGGTGGTGCATTATCTGCCCCCGAGTGGGATCCAACAGCAGCTGTTTGGTGCAGGGGACGAGCCCAGCCACCTGAGCTCACCCACGGGCAGCCAGTCCTCCTCAGGGGCTCAGCTCCCGGGGCGCGGGCGTGGCCCCCTTACCGCCACCGGAGTCTCTAGTCCGCAGCCGGACACCCGGTTCTGTGGGTGTTTGCGCCCATGCCCTAGTTGTGTCCGCAGCCTCCTGGCGGGGACCCCGCCCTGCCCCCCGCCGGACCCAGGTCGGGCCAGCTCTCCGGTGCTCCCACGCATGCCACAGGCGCTTGGAGCACCCTCGGGCTCCGCGGAGGGCTCACCCTGGGAGGTGGGGTGCGGCTCACCATGGCGATGCCCACGCAGGTGCTGCCACCCGCACTTCAAAACACGAAGAAGTGGAAAGTGGGGTCTCTGAATGGTCTGCCTCAAAACAAGAAAAGTTCTATTGGGACGGTACCCACAAATTACCTGAAAGATGGGGAAATGGGTAGCTAGCGATGGACATTACTTTGAATAAAACATTTCTCTTGAAATTATCGTGTTTTCTTTGATTATAAAATCCGAATCATTAAATGGTTAAAAATGTGGATTAATCATCAACCGATTAATAGTGCAGATTAACTATTAATCAGTTAATAATGTGGATTAACCACCAACTGGTTAATAATTCGGATTAACCATTAACTGGTTAGTAGTTCAATTTAACTTTTAACTGGTTAAAAATGTGGATTTTATAAGCAAAGAAAACACGATAATTTCAAGAGAAACATCAAAAGTGCTTTATTCAAAGTAATGTCCACCGCTAGCTACCCATTTCCCCCATCTTTCAGGTAATTTGTGGGTACCGTCCCAATAGAATTTTTCTTGTTTTGAGGCAGACCATTCAGAGACCCCATTTCCCACTTCTTTGTAACTTTTGAAGTGCTGCTCAGACAGGCCGTGTGCCGTCGATCGGAACAAGTGGTCATCTGAAGGAGCAGGGTCTGGTGAATACGGCGGGTGGGTTCATACTTCCCAACAAGATCTTTCAACGTGTCTCTAACTGGTTTTGAAGTGTGTGATGGTGCGTCATCATGAAGCAAAATTACTTTGCTGTGTCTTCTGGAACATTCTGGTCGTTTTACGATCAAAGTGTGGTTCAGATTGATTATTTGTTGTCAGTATTGATTAGTATTAATGGTTTCACCTGGTCTGAGAAGCTCATAACACACCACACCTTCCTGATCCCACCAAACACAGAGCATTGTCTTCTTTCCGAAGCAATCTGGCCTTGCAGTCGATGTTGATGGTTGACCTGGATCAACCCATGATTTTGTGCGTTTGGGATTCTCAAAATAAGTCCACTTTTCATCGCCAGTCACAATTCGATGCAAAAAAGTCTTTTATGCCGTTGAAGCAACATTTTATTGATGACTTTTTGGTTTTTCATTTGTCTTTCGTTCAGTGGATGTGGCACCCATTTTCCTTTCTTTAAAATCTTTCCCATTGCTTATAAATGACTGGAATTTGTTTGCTGAGCAACGTTTAATCTTTCTGCAAGTTGTTTTTGAGTTAGACACGCATCTTCATCCAATAATGCTTGTCATTGTTGGTCTTCAAATGTTTTCAGTTGACCTGGATGTTCTTTGTCTTTCACATCAAAATCATCAATTATAAAGCGTTTAAACCAGCGTTCACAAGTATCTTGAGATGGAGCATGTTCACCATAAGCTTCCCGAGGTATTCAGCAGCACTTTTCTTCAAAATGTAGTGAATTAAAACCTCCCGCAGATGTTCTTTTTTGGCTCGAAATTCAACACTTTTAAGCGTAAAACTTGTGATGTGAACACCTTCAGCAAATTTGACATGAAGTTTTGAAGCTTGTTGTCGATACAACAAAATAGCACACTTAACAAATCGCATATATGTCAACATATGTATAACTCCATGTATTAAAAAATCCGCATCATTAACCTGTGCACCCCGGAGTGCTTCACTGTGCGTGGCGGCCCCTCCGGGGCAGGCCGGGGCAGGCCGCAGGGTGAGAGCCGGTGTGGCTGTGACCCCGAGAGAGGGGGCGGGCCTCATGGGATAAACCGGGAGGAGAAAGCCAAGGCCAGAAGGAGTGGTCAGCAGGGCCATGGCCGAGCAGGAGGGGTTGGGAGGACCAGACGGGGTTCCGGGCTCCGGAGGCCCTCCCCACCCCCAGAGCTTCCTGAGCCTCAGAAGCAGGCTGGGCCAGCTGCCGCCCAAGCCCGGCTGAGCACAGGGCACGGGCCCTGACTGTCAGGTGTCTCTGCTGCACCCGGCCCAGAGGTGGCACCGGGGGCTGCGGATGGCCTGGTGGCAGGTACACCTGGCCGGTCCGTGACCTGGCTTCTCCTCTGGGTCACTCTGGAAGGGGGTGTGGGGCAGCTGCTGCTGTTTCCAGTGACAGGACACATGCAAGTCTATGCAAATGCGCGCCCAGCAGCCCAGGTGGCTCGCATGTCCCTTCCGCCTCAGCCTGGGGCGGGGCTCCGGACAATGTCTGTCCAGCTCTCTCTGAGGACCCCTTGGGGCTGCCATGCCCTCCCCCAATGTCTCTCTTCCCGCCGAGGTCTGCAGCTGGGGCACTGGCTCTTCCAGGACATGCAGCTGACCAGGCACAGCTGCCTCCTGCACCGGGCACGCTCGTCCACCCTGCAGGAGGCACAGGCAGAAGATGCCAGGGAGGAAGGGGTCCTGCGTGTGCAGGAGGAGCCTCACCCTGTGGTGGGGAACGGCCACCCAGGTCCCTCGCGGGGAAGGGTGTTCCTGGGTCTTTCCTCGGGCTTGTTCTCTGGCCACTCCTCCTCCCTCGGACACAGGAGCCGGCCCTCCTGCCCCCGCAGCACCAGGCAGGACGGGGCTGCAGCCACAGCTGACCCTTCCCCAGAGCCCGCAACCCCACCACCACCCTGACCCCTTTCCCAGACCCAGCACCCTGCAGCACCTCACTGTTCCCTCCCTGCACTGCCTCAGACTCCTCCCAGAAGCCCTCTCACCTGCGTGTGTGGCCTCGAGCTCCCGCACACGCTGTCGGTGCTGGCTGAGCCGACCCCGTGGCCGTGAGAGCTGGCAGGGAGAGACCCATGTCCAAGCTTAGCAGGGTCCCCAGCGCCTCCCAAGGACAGCTGCCTGGCCCACACCTGCCCATTCGGCCCCTCTGCCTGCTGCCCTGCACCCTTTCTCCAGGGCAGCCCCTCTGCCTGCTGCCCTGCACCCTTTCTCCTGGGCAGCCCACTCTGGACCCCATGCGTCATGGCGGAGGGCACGTGGCCCACCTTCACCATAGGATTCTTCTGTGGCTCTCAACCCGCCGCCCGTCTCCAGCATCTTACTTACCGAGTCTGCAGGGCCACCACCGCCTCCCAGGAGCACACCCACCTGGCCGCTGCCTTTTACCGGGAGCAGATGAGACTGGGTGACCGGCGGCCGCAGTCCACCTTGTCCGGCGGCTGTGTGAGCGTGGACAGCAAAACCTCCGGCTTCCTCTGACTCTGCCGCACCAGGGGGCATCCCGACATCCCGCTTCCTTCTTTTTTAAACAACGGAATTGTACATCTTGTTGTTATTATTATTATTTCAATATATTTTTATTGATTTCAGAGAGGAAGGGAAAGGGAGAGATAGAAACATCAATGATGAGAGAGAATCATTGATCGGCTGCCTCCTGCACGCTCCACACTGGGGACCGAGCCCACAACCGGGCATGTGCCCTTGACTAGAATCAAACCTGGGACCCTTCGGTCTGCAGGCTGATGTTCTATCCACTGAGCCACACCAGCTAGGGCCCTTCATTTCTTTTCTATCAGCAGCTTCTCAGCATCCTTGCCAGACAGGTGCCCATGGTAGGACCCGGGGCAGGGTTGGGAGCACAGGTGAGACTTGGGGTCACATCTGCCCAGGTGAGGGGACACAGAGACAGAGACAGGCCCACCCAGACCATCTGTCCTGCCCCTCTGCCCCTCCCCTACTCAGTCTGCAGGAGGCTGGGCAGGTAGGCCCTGCAGGGCCTGGGGTGGCCACCAGGTGGCAGCCTGGTCCTCAGCAAGGAGGGGAAAGGCATCCTCCCTCCCAGCCCCGCCCCCTTTCCCAGGATGCACCCTCAGGCCTCGCAGTGCAGATGGGGAAACTGAGGCTGGGAGGACCTGCTCACCCACATCTCCAGCCAGAAGGGCAAGGGTGAGGCAGCTGCAGGGCCCTGTGCACACTCGCCCCTGCATCGGGTGCCTGGGACCCTGGTGCGGGCAGAGGACAGCCCCTCAGCTTTGCTGCAGCTGTGGGGGGTGGAGGGCGCCTGGGCCGGCCCACAGACCCTGCCCTGGGACACTCACACTCACAGGCGCACACACTCAGGCCGCTGCTCTCTGTCGGACGAGGGTCCTGCCGCCCTGTGGTGCCGCCCCGTCTGCCAGCAGAGCCGTTTCCCGCCACGCGGGCTGTGCAGTGCGTGGCTGGAGTCCACACGGGTCCGAAGACCTTGATGTGGGGAGCCTGGTCATGGCGCCGGGAAGGGCAGACACTGTTGGGGGATCCGCCCCCTGTCGCCCCCTTCAGGGCAGTCCCTGTGCTTCTCGCCTGGAGGTCATGGGCTCTGCCAGGAACAGCAAGGCCAAGGCTGGCCCCTGTCCAGCCAGGGTGCACCAGGGTGGTAGGCACCGGGTCTGTGCCCCCAGCCCTCTATGACAGACAGCCCCTGCCCTGCCGAGCCGCAGACAGCGGACAGGGCCCCACACAGCTTCCCTGGGGCCCCGGAAACCCTCCTCCTGAGGTCCCCTGGACACTGAACTCGGAACCGGATCACCGGCCTTTGCGGCTGACACGTTCTTAGAGACCCAATTCCTTTCCAATATTGTTTTCTGTTTGTTTTTTTTTGTTTGTTTTGTTTTTTAAATATATTTTATTGATTTTGTACAGAGAGGAAGAGAGAGAGATAGAAAGCTAGAAACATTGATGAGAGAGAGTCATCGATCAGCTGCCTCTTGCACACCCCCTACTGGGGATATGCCCGCAACCAAGGTACATGCCCTTGATCAGAATCAAACCCGGGTCCCTTCAGTCCCCAAGCCGACGCTCTATCCATTGAACCAAACCGGTCTCGGCTGTTTTGTTTTTTTAATCCTCACCCGAGGATATTTTCCCGTTGATCCTCAGAGTGGAAGAGGGAAAGACAGATGGAAACATTGATTGATTGGTTGCCTCCTGCATGCCCACAACCAGGGCCCATGCTAGGGAGGAGCCTGCGACCAAGGTTCGAGCCCTGGACTGGTACTGAACGGGACCCTTGGGTCCGCAGGCCGACGCTCTCAGCCACGATCATGCAGAGGCCACTGTGCCAGCAGCCTCCTCACAGCACCCTGAGGGTCCTGGGCCCCTCACCCCTGAGGCGCTGCTGGGGGAGGTGGGGCCGTCACTGGCTGCAGCGCTGAGGACGTTGCTCAGAGAGGGAAGCCCCTGTGCCCCTCAGATCAGGCTCTGTCCAGCCCCTCAGTGATCTAGGGGTCACTCAGGGTCATAGGTGACCCCTCCTCTGACCTCCACTCTCACCAAGCCTAAGGGTGTGCCAAGTGCTAGGAGCAGTGACGTTTGTTACACCTGTGTGGCTCCCTCTGACAGGCACATGCATGCTAGCTTCAGAGCTCACACGTGTGTGTGTGTGTGTGTGTGTGTGTGTGTGTGCGCGCTTGCACTCCCAGGGAGCCAGATCCGCAGCAAAGGCAGGGAGTGCCCATTCCGGTCACACTCTCCTTGGAGGCAGGAAGCGCATACATTTCCCTGATGGGGTCCTACCCTGACCCTGGCCCTTAAGAGGCGGTGATGGTGGGGGGGGGGGGCTTGTTGTGAGAGGGCTGCTGCCTCAGGTAGGCAGGGTCCGGGCCGAGTCCAGAGGGAGACGAGACCCTCCTGGAGGCCCAGGAGGGGAAGGCTGCCCCCAGGGGGGACACATCTCTGGTGGCTGTGACGACCACATCCCACGTGGCTCAGGGTTCAAGCTCTGGAGAAGGGCAATGCACAAATGACAGAGAAGAGACAATAATTTGGAAATTGGGGGGCCAGGTGGGAGCCCAAAGAAAGAGGAAGGACTCCACTCAGCTCAGGTCTGGCCATCCTTTTGTTCAGTTGGACACACCTATAGCCCTCAGGCAGGCAATTCCGGTAACTGACAGGCTATCTTATCAGCAGGGATTTAAATGACTCTCTGGACAGGAAGTTGCTTCAGCTACCATTGTCTGGACTACACAGTTTGTACACAGCTCTGACCTTTGCCAGAGTTCAAGGTTCACCAGCCTCCCAGGATCCCTGGCCACACCTCTCTGCTAGTGAAGACAATAGGGGGTTCCCGACCTTGGCCAGAGGGAGCCTGGAGCAGAGCAGAGGGCCGATGGAGGGAGAGGAAGGCCTGCGCTGTCCTCACACCTGCGGCCCCTCCCGCCTGACACCTCACCCGCGCCTGCAGAGCACATCTGCCCTCTGGTACAGCACCTCTGACCTCCCAGGCCCAGCTCCCTCAGAAAACTCCTTCCCACCCGCCTGCCTGCTGCTGTGAGGCTGGCCTCGAGGTGTCTGGCCTGGTGTGGGGGCCGAGTCCGGAGGCCAGGCCTGAGGCCACGGGGCCCAAAGGGCAGGAGGTCCCGGAGGCATCTCCCCTGCATCCCCAAGCAGCTCTTGGGGTGTCAGCGCTGCTGGGTGCTCACCTGCACCAGGTCACCTCTGCCCCCTCACCCAGACCCCGCTGCCCCCCACCCCACTTCCTCAGAGGTGACGCACCAACACGTCTGGCATCATCAAGGAAGTTAAGGTAAGAAGCAGGTTCTGGAGGGCACAGAGCTCCAGACTGGGGCCCTGGAGTGTGCCTCCTGACACCTCGGCATGATCGTACGGACGGGTCCTGCTCTCTGGCACCACCTTCCAGGAGGTGCAGGTGGAGGGGCCCACCACCTGACCCGTGGCCTGTCCACCCTGCACCCGCCCACAGCGGCAGAGCCTCTGGCCGCCTGCCGGTCACACCGCAGCCCACGCTCCCTGAACAAGCCGTTAGGACTCAGGGAGGAGAAGGCGGACACCACCAGCAGGTGGGTCACCTGAGCTCATGGGTGTTTTTATTTTCATTTTGTGTTTTTTTCTATCAACACAAAATAAAATAAAAAAACCCAGTTCTTGCCGGAACCGGTTTGGCTCAGTGGATAGAGCGTCGGCCTGCGGACTGAAAGGTCCCAGGTTCAATTCCGGTCAAGGGCATGTACCTTGGTTGTGGGCACATTCCCCAGTAGGGGGTGTGCAGGAGGCAGCTGATCAATGTTTCTAAATCTCTATCCCTCTTCCTTCCTCTCTGTAAAAAATCAATAAAATGTATTTACAAAAAATAAAAACCCAGTTCTCTTTTTTGATTGATTTCAGAGGGGAAGGGAAGCATCCATGATGAGAAACATGGGATCGGCTGCCTCCTGCATGCCCCCCACTGGGGATCGAGCCCACATCCCAAGCATGTGTCCTGAATGGGAATCGACCCGTGACCTCGGAGTTCATAGGTTGATGCTGAACCACCGAGCCATGCCAGCCGGGCAGAACAGTTCCTTCAATAAAAGCCAGGAGCTCCCGAGGAGGCCACACGGCCCTCCCTTCTTTCCTGCTCCTGGTTCGAGCTCACAGCTGCTCCACAGGCCCAGCCCTCGGGCTTCCACTGAGGGTCTCCCACAGCCGAGGGTGTCAGCCAGTGAAGGGGCTTCCCTGCCACCCTCACCCTCCTCTCCCCCCAGGCCCACTCTGCTCAGACAGCTCCCGCCCCACCCTGTGCTCAGACACATGGCTGACCACTGCACGCGTGCGCACACCAGGGCAGTGCGCGGAGGCAGCCCCACCCCAGGGCCGGGCCCCTCGGTCTGAGGCTGTAAGGGTGCCGAGGCCTAAGAAAAGCCACAGGAGAGGACACACATGGACACAGCACCTTTAACATGTTCAGACTTTATTTCATGGTGACTGACGGGCAGACTGGGAGTGTTAGTAACGTGACAATGGGGCTCCCTTCAGCCTGTGGGCCCGACAGCCCAGCACAGCTGTGGGGGTTGGGGCTGCCACACCCCAGTGCAGCAGGTGCAGGCCGGTCGGGAGGAGACGCGATGTTGGAGTTTAAGGCGGTTCCGGCTTCGCACACGTCTCTGCCGGCCCTGCGCCCCTCCTGGGCCTCGGTCAGATACCTGGCCGGCCCTGTCATTCTCCAACAAGAACCCCCACCCTCCCCTCAGGATGGGAGAGGGTTTGCCGTCCTGAGCCCCCCTCCCCAGACGTCAAGTAAAATCAATGCACTGAGCACTCTGGTTGGTGGTCAGGCCTGGACGCAGGCTGCCCAGGCGTGCAGGCCGTGGACACCAACCACACCACACTGGGCCCTCGCTGGAAGGGGCAGAGCCACGTGCCCGGTGGCAGGGCTAGCTGAGGCCGGGGCCCCCGGACAGTCCTGGGCCTGGCCTCTGCCTCCAGCCCCAGGGGTGGCGGACACAGCGAGGGCAGGTGCCGGGGACCCCAGCAGGAACGTCACCTCTAAGTCACAGTACTGGCCCAGGAGGCCCGGGAGGAGCCGCCAGCTCGAGGCCAGTCCTGGTGCGGCTTCCAGCTCCGGGCAGGCCTGGGAGGCCCCTCCACCTGGGCAGCGGCTCCCGGCTCTGGGCACACAGACTGGTCGGGTGGAGCTCGTGTGGCGGGGGTCTGCTGACAGGCAGGGACGTCCAGCGGAGGGGCTGGACACGGTGGCCGGGGCGGATGTGTCCTGAGGCTGCTGTCCGAGCCACGCCCGCCCCGCGGCCACGCCCGCCCGAGAGTCCTCTGCAGCTCGCCTGCCTTGACCGGAGGGAGGCCAGGCCGAGGGTCCCTCCGGCCAAAACACAGGCAAGAAAATCATATCAAAAAAGCAACACGTTTACAAAAATATAAAATAATTACAGCAGGGTGGGCGCGGGGGCGGGCTCAGGGGGCGGGGCAGGGCCGGAGCTCGGGCCTGGTGACAGCGTCCTCCAGCAGGTGCAGCGGCCGCCGCCCCACCACCACGTCCCGCAGGCAGCCCACGAAGCCCGTGCCGTAGGCCTTGGGCAGGGCCGGGCCCACGGGCGGTCGCTCCAGGCCTCCTGCAGAGCAAGCACAGGGGCGGCTGCTGGGACTCCGGATGGCAGGCCGGGATGCAGTGGGCAGAGACCCACCAGCACCGATGCCCAGGCCAGTGACCCGGGGCCTGTGCGTGCCCAGGGGGGACCCGGTGACCAGCAGAGACGTGCTGGTCTCCTGGGCCCACAGCACCTGGGGTCTGTCCCTCAGATTCTGAGCACCCCTCTCCCCCCGGGCAGACCGGCAGACACGGGGGAGGTGGACAGAGGGACAGCGCAGAGCGACGGGCAGACGGCAGGTCTCCCCGGCTCACTCACCCAGCCACAGGGCTCCGTCTGTGTCCAGCTGCGTGGCACCCAGCGGGGAGGAGCCGGTCACCGGGGCCTCGTTGCCCACCTGCAGGGAGCCTTCCCTCTGTTCCCTGGGTGAGGAGGGTGGGGAGCCATCGGTGACTCGAGGGCCCACCCGCCACCTCCAGGTCCTGAGCCCGATCACATCCCCCGGGGCCAGGACAAGGTGGCACCGCCCCCCGGAGAGGCCTGGGGTCGGGCCAGGTCAGGGTGCCGGGTCCCAGCACCGAGGACCCCTTTCGGGTCAGGCTCCCCGAGCACACCGCGGGGTCCCCCCGTCCCCCCTCGCCAGCTGTGACCCCGTGTGCCCTGAGGCAGGTCCAGGCGCCTCCCGCCCTGGCCCCCGCCCCGCGGACCTGTGCGCCCGGACCCGCAGCCAGCGGTTGGTGTTGACGGGCACCGTGGAGCGCAGCACCACGGGCTGGGAGCCCAGGTCGTAGGTCAGCTGCAGGCGGCCGTCCACGATGGCCAGCGCGAGGTAGTCGGCCCGCTCCGTGGCCTTGCCGCTCCACAGCAGCAGCCCCTGCGTGGCCTCGGTGCGCAGGCTCAGCTCGAAGTGGTCGCTCTGCAGCGCCTTCTCGCTGGGGGGAGAGGGCTGGTCGGGCCTCCCGGAGGGCATCAGGGGCAGGCGGGCGGGCAAGGGGGGATAGATGCCGACGGTGGGGCAGATGGCTGAGAGACGGACGGTGGGGGTAGGGCCAGACCGGCAGACACGGGGGAGGCGGACAGAGGGACAGCGCAGAGCGACGGGCAGACGGCAGGGCTGGTGCCACGTGCTTACCTATGGAGGGCCCCGGGGTCTGGAGCTTCGGGGCTTAGAAGCAGGAAGAGAGGGAGGCAGGTGAGCAGGGGACAAAGGCTGTGGTGCAGGGTGGCTCGCAGCAGCCCCCAGGCCCCCTCTCCGACGGTGGAGGCAGGAGGAGCAAGCATCCTCGGCAGAGGACCCGTGGCCACCTGCCCCACCCCTCACAGAGCCCGGCAATGACACGCGTGCGACTCGCATGTGCAGGCAGAGCCGGTGGGCATGGCCCAGGCTGGGAGCAGGGTCAGAAGGCAGGCAATGAGGTGGGGAGGATGGAGACTGAGGGCTCCTGGTGGGAGACCCCGGACGTCCCAGCGCACACACGGGAGCATCGCACACGCACACGCACACGCACACGCACACGCACACAGATGCTCCTGTGGTGAGAGCAGCAGCCGAGGGGTGGGCGGTAACCCCCCTCAGCACATATCCCGGAAGGGGTAGCACCCACTTCCATGCTGGGAAACAGCCCGTACAGGACACACAGCCCCGCCCATCCTCCACTGGGGAGGAAGTCCCGCCTCTGCCTCCGGTGCGAGGAACAGAGAAGGGCACAGAAGGTGTGAGTGCGAGTGAGGCGGAGGAGCCCGGTGCTACTTACGCTGGGATCTCATTGGTCAGTTCGCTTGGAAACAAAGAGACAGAGAAGGTGAGAGGCAGGAGGGGCAGTGGGGGGGCAGTGGGCCGGCCGAACGGGCCTGCCCTCCTGGCCATGGAGCCGAGGGTGGGTGTGGCACGGCCAGCGTCTGCACGGGGCACAGACAGGACAGACGGGACAGACGGACGAGCGGCCGGAGCAGAGGGCGTTACCTCTCCGTCACAGCGTTGAGGTATTCGATGTAGGTCCGTCCGTCAAAGGCCAGTGCGTCCAGGTCCCCGGCCGCCTTCTCCAGCAGCCCTGAGAGAGAGCGGTGAGGCGGGGCCTCGGGGGCCCCGTGCAGCCCCGGCCCGGCCAGCAGTGCTCACCCTTCTCGCAGTGGAGCCCCGAGAAGCCCCCGGGGCACAGGCAGGTGTAGGCGGCCTCCTGGGGGAGGCAGGAGGCCCCGTTGAGGCAGGGGTGGCCCGAGGCCTGGGTGCAGGGGTGGTCAGCGAAGGAGGCGACGTCCACCGCCCGCACCACGTGCTCCCGGGTCAGCAGCTGACGGCCTTTCAGGGCGACCTGGGGGGCAGGGGGGTGAGCCTCGTCCTGCCCACCTGCCCCGCCCTGCAGCCCCAGGAGACCCCACACACCAGCTGGAGGGCGCCGTCGAGGCCGGAGGACACCGCGGCGGCCCGGGCCAGCTTGCTGAAGTCGGGGGCTCCGCCCAGGAACAGCGGCTCCTTCAGGTTGAGGACGGTGTGCGGCACCTGCGGGGGGCGCCGGGTGAGGGGCAGGGACTGGACGCTGCGCCGTCCGCCAGGCCCCCGCCCCCGGCCCAGCCAGGAGGCAGTTAATCCCACACGAGTGGCCGATGGGGCTTAGTGGGGGAGGGACTACTCTATGCACGGGGGAGCGATGGAGGTGCAGAGACGAGCAGAGGAGCGAGCGGGAGCCCCAGTACCTTTCGGGATTTCTGACATCCGGAGCGGGGTGGGGGTTGCAGAGCAAGGCCAGAGAGCAGAGAGCGGACAGACAGAGGCACAGGACAGACGGGAGAGAAAACAGTTCAGTGAGAGTCGCATGGGGCTGCCACGCCGCCTGGAGGAGGAGGAAGAGGGAGGAGGGGGAGGAGGGGGAGCGGGGGAGCAGGGGGCCCCACAGCCGGACGCTCACCGGGGACTCGCCCAGCACGCGGGGCCCGTCGCCCACGCGCATGGCGCCCTTGCGGCCGTTGCGCTCCAGGGAGACCCTGGTCCAGGTGCCCAGGGCCACGGGCTCCTTGCTCCTGGGGAGAGAGGCCTGTGAGCGCCACACGGCGACGGCACTGCCCGGCCGGCCCACGCCCCACGCACCTGATGACCGCCGCCCCCTTGCCCAGGTCGTAGCGGAACTCCAGGTGCCCGCCACGCAGGGCCAGCGACACGAAGTCCCCGCGGCCGTCCGTCTTTTGCCCGTTGTAGAGCAGCAGCCCGCCGGGGCCGCGCGCCAGGAAGACCACCTCCAGCGCCATCTTCTCCCTGGGGCCACGGCGGGGTCAGCGCGGCCGGCGCTCCCAGGCTGGCCGAGGGGCCCGCCGCCCGCACCGCGTCCCACTGACCCGAGGGCCCGCCGCCCGCACCGCGTCCCACTGACCCGAGGGGCCGCCGCCCACACCGCGTCCCACTGACCCGAGGTCCCGCTCGAACGTGTGCAGCCCTTTCATCTCCAGGTAGGAGACCCCGCGGAAGTCCGGCAGGAAGGGCCCGGGGTCGCTCCATTCTGTGGGGGACGAGAGAGGCACACGGGGCCCTGGGCTGACCCTGGGTCCCCTCAGCCCACCGCCCTGAGCCCTGGCCTAACCCCACCCCCAACCCGGAGCAGAACCCAAACCCAAACGCGTGACCTGCCGGCCCTCCGGCCCGAGGCCCGGCGCCCCTACCTGTCTGGCAGAGAGCGCCCCCTCGTCCCAGGGGGCACTCGCAGGCGGCCTCGCCCCCGGGCAGCACACGGCAGGGGGCCGCCCCGTGGCAGGGGTTGGGGTCACAGGGGTCCTTCTCCTCGGCACAGGTGGGGCCTGGACGGAGACAGGGTGGGGCCCCGAGAGGTTGAGCCCCCGCTGCAGACACACAGGTGCTCCCCGGCCCCGGCCCCGGCCCCGTCCTCACCAAATCGGCCAGGGGGGCACTGACAGTGGAACCGGCCGTCCTCCAGGGCCTGGCAGGGGGCCGCCCCGAGGCAGGGGCTGGGCAGGCAGGGGTGGGCCGCACACTCGCCCACGTGGGCACTCCCGGTGGCCCCCCGCCAGCCGCCGAGCTCCAGGCGCTGGTTGTTCACGTCCAGCAGGCGGATGCAGCCCCGGAGGCCCACGCTGACGGCCGTCCGCTCCAGCACCCTGCGCCAGACGGAGGGGTCCGTGTGACTCCCCACCCCAAACGGGGGACTGAGGGTCGGGGTCAGGACTCAAGGTCAGCCCACCCCTCCTTGGGGGTCACACTAGGCCTCGGGGTACCAGCCCCGGATGGGGCAGAGTCAGAGCAGAGCAAGAGCTGGGGCTAAGGCCTGGGTTGCAGCCGGGGTCCCCCCCACCTCTTGTGCACCCCCCGGCCCCCGTCCACCTCCCCTTTGCTGATGGAACAATCAGGCCTCCTGCGTTCGGCCGACAAGCCTGACCATGGCCAAGACCAGAGGTCAGGCCTGGGGTCAGGGCACCGGATGCTCACACGGCGGCCTGGTCCTCGGGGACGCCTCCCACAAAGAGGTCTGTGTCCAGGTTGAGTCCATCAGTGCCGCTGGGGCTCTGGCCCAGGACGGGGGGCTCGCCGTCCACCGAGAGCGTCCCCTGGCGCCAGTGCCGGGACAGCTCCAGACGGTGCCACCGGCCGGGCTCCACGGGCACCGAGCTGGTCAGCACCGCGGGCCCTGAGCCTGTGTCAAACCTGGGGTACGGGGGAGGGGTGCTCAGACAGCCAACGGGAGCCAGGCCCGTGGCCCCGCCCACCCGCTGCAGAGGCCCCGCCCACCCGCCCTCGGCCACACCCACCTGAGCTGCACGCGGCCGCCCAGCAGCGCCAGCGCCAGGAAGTCCTTGCCGCGGGCGTTGCCGTTGTAGAGCAGCAGCCCCTGGGGCTCCAGCGCCCGGAACTCCAGCGCCAGGCGCAGCGTGTGGTAGGCGCGGAGCGTGGGGAAGGCCAGGAAGGAGCGGCCCCCAAAGGATGGCACCGAGGGGTGCAGCACTGCCAGGCCGACACCAGGTGGAGGGTCAGGACCGCCCACAGCCCGGCCTCCAGCCTGAAACCTCCCCGACCCCTCAGCCTAGCCCCCAAGCCTGCCCCTCCCCGCAAGGACGGCTTACCTTTCTCACAGACAGCGCCCCCCCGGCCGGCGGGGCAGCTGCAGGTGAAGGCTGCCCCCGAGTCCTGGTCCCAGCAGGTCCCCCCGTACAGGCAGGGCTGGGAGTCGCAGGGCCGCTGGGGCTGCTGGGCGGCCGGGGGCAGGGGCCGGCGGCCGGGCACTCGGCTGGGGCCCGTGGTGGGGGGCCGGCGTGTGGTCGGGGGGCCTGTGGTCCTGCCCACGGGCCGGCTGGTGTGGCCGGGGTGGAGGGCCCGGGGGGCAGCGGACGCGGCCGCGGTGGTGGCCCTGGCCGTGGCCACGGCAGGGGTGGCTTCTGTGGTCGCTCCGGTGAAGAAGGCAGGAAGCCAGTCTGCGGGCAGGGGGGTGGTCAGGCGCCAGGCCGAGGGCGCCAGGAGAGGTGGGGGGGGGGCCACGCTGGCCGGGCCGGCGCTCACCGAAGTCCATGAAGCGCACGTGCTCCGGCAGCGGCCGCCGCACCGCCAGGGCCCGGCGCCGGGAGGCCTGGATCTGGCGCAGGAGGGCGCGGCCCACGTCGGGCGCCCTGAGGCGCGTGGCTGGGGAAGCGGGGCGCTGAGCACAGGAGCCCGTGCAGCGCCCATCCCCCCCCCCGGAGGGCGGGAGGGGCTCACTGGGGTCAAAGTGCACGTCCACGACGGCCCGGACGGAGTCGCCCGGCCCCAGGTCCCGCAGGCGGACGCTCCAGAAGTCCTTCTTGACGTCAGAGTTCCGGAACAGGTCGTCCAGCTGTGGGGAGGAGGGGGCTCAGGGGCCGCCAGGGCGGCCGCCAGCCTCTGGGTGGGGCCTGGGAGGAGTCCGGGCTGCGCCCACCCGACCCCGCGAACTCACCGCACTCTCGATGCTCCTGGCCGTCTCCCCAAACAGCTCGGACTTGGGGTCGGCCATCTCGGGCGTGTAGAACAGCTCCTGCCCCTCGACCCCCTGGAGCTCCAGCACCCCCTGGAACGCCCTGGTGGCTGCGGGGGAGGGTGCAGTGAGGCCCTGCCTGGCACCGCCCGGCCTCCGGGCCGGCCCGGCCGCAGCCCCAGCAGCAGGCCACAGGGCGCAGGAGGTGGGGTTAGTCGGATGGTCATGAGGTTAGTGGGGGCCGGGGAAGGGCAGCTGGCAGTTACCAGGCAGACTCCTCGGGGCAGCACCCAGGCCGGCGTGCGACAGGAGAGACGGGTTACCACGGGGTCCTAGGCACCCACGTTGCCGGGGTCCAGGACCTCACGTGTGCGTGAGCGTGCTGAATCCCCAGACCATGCACACGTGTGTGCTGAGGTCGGAACCCCAAAGGGGGCCGGCCTCCTGGGCAGCTGCTTCCAGAGGAGGCGGCAGCATCCCCGGAGGGTCCAGGCCTCAGCTGCACCCCAGCCTGGCCGCCCACTCACCGGGACAGTTGGAGCCCTCCGCGTCCAGCGAGGGCGTCTTGCCGTCCGAGCAGCAGCCCAAAGGGGAGTTGTAGCAGGAAGCCCTCTCGATGGGTGGCCCAGGGGTCGCCTCGCCGCCACTCTCGGGGGGCTCGGGTCCTGGGGAGGGGCGGTCTGAGCCCAGCGGCTGGCGCAGCTTTCCCTGGGCCGCCCCCGCGTCCCGGAACCGCACTCACCCCCCGAGCCGGCCCCACTGGCCTCCAGGTCCCCGCTCAGCTCCTCGTCCCCGCTCCCGTCGGCGCTGCCAGATTCGCTGAAGGCTGCTGTGGCAAGGCTGGCCGCCGAGGGGGGCACCGTGGGGGGCGCAGTCAGCTCGGGCCTCCGAGTGGCCCTAGGGATGCTGGCCGTGGTCCGAGGCTGCGATGCGGGTCTGGGGGTGGGTCGGCTGCGGGCGGTGCTGCCGGGAGCCAGGGGGAGGGCGCTGGGCGGGGGTGCCTCACTCAGGTAGCGCACCGAGGTGGCCACGGACGCGGGTGTGGGGCGGGCGCCGGGAGCCGCGGCCTCTGTGGGGGAGGAGAGGGAGAATCGGTGGGAGCCACGCCGAGCAGGCGGGCCTTCCTGGTCAGTGCTGGCGCCGCGGCCTCACCCTGGCACGGGCCCAGGTTCTGGATCCAGATGTCCAGGCCCTGGCGGCAGGCGATGGTCCTCAGCTGGCACTCGTTCCCGTAGGTGACGCCGTCCGACCCGCACACCTGGGCACAGGGCAAGGATGCCAGGGAGTCCCGTCCCCTCCCCCGCCCCACCCTCCGCACACCCCGGCCCTCACCTTGGAAGCGTTGGCCTCCGGACAGGTGGGCGTTGGGCACACGCAGTGGGCGGAGCCCGCCTCCTCCACGCAGGACGCCCCAAACTCACAGTGCATTTCAGCACAGGTCCTGGGCGCCGAGGGATCTGGCACAGACACAGGGGACCCCTGGCTCAGGAGACTGCCTCCGTGACGGCCACACCCCCAGCACAGGCTCCCCCCCGCACTCCCCTCCCCTGCACCCCCGTCCGCCCTCGGCACCAGCCGGGCCCTCACCTGTTTCACAGCCAGCAGGGCCCAGGCCTCGGCCGTCGGGACACTGCCCACACTTGGGCCCGGCCACCCCCGGCTTGCAGGAGCACAGCCCGGTCATCTGCTCACAGTCGTCCCGCACAGCACCCTGGGGGTCACAGCTGCAGGCTGAGGGACAGGCGGGGACCTGAGGTGTGAGCCTGGTGCCCCACCGGCCCCAGAGCCCAGCCCTGCCAGGGGAGGGCAGGCAGAGCCCGAGGGGGGGCCCAGGGGGCGGGCAGGGATGGGCACTCACGGGTGCAGCCACTCCGGCCGTCGGTGACGATGCCACGGAAGTTCCAGAAGCCGGGCTCACAGCGGTCACACTTGAAGCCCCCCACACCCGGGCGGCAGGAGCACTGGCCTGTGCCCGGGTCGCAGGTGCCACCGTAGGAGCCGTGGGGGTTACACTGGCACAAGCCTGCAAGGCCAGGGCGGGAGTCACACGGTGCAGGGCTGGGGTGGGCACAGGGCAGGGCCAGGCGTGGAGACTCACTGGGACAGCCGGCCAGGCCCACGCCCCGCGCAGCCGTGACGTTATCCTGGCAGCAGCCGAAGGGGGTCTGGGCGCAGTGCAGGGGGACGGCCGGGGGCATCGGAGCCACAGTGGGGCCTGCAGAGGAGGTGGGAGTTCAGACACCAGGGAGGGCGGACACGCCCTGGGCCTGGCCACTCCACCTCCGCCTCCCCAGCCCGCCGTGCCCCTCCTGATGCCGCTGCCACTGGGGCCGGAGCTCAGGCCACAGGCGAGGATCCTACACCACATACAGGAACACATCTGTTCACACAGGACATGGAACACCCAAAGATCAAGGACACGCATCCCTGGGCACACCGGGGCGGCACACACTCGGGTGTGTCTCTGCAACCCGTCCAGCCCTGGGCCTGACTGGACTGCAGACTCTTCCTCCCCACAGACACGGCTCCCACATGTGCACACGTGTCGAGGGCTGCTGGTGGTCAGGGGCACACACACACACACATCCATGTTCCTGTAAACCACACACATTCACACACAGCTGTGCACACACGAGGGGTTGTGCACGAATGAGCACACACTTGTGGGCTCTGTGTACCTGTGGCATTTACTGGGTCACCACCAGGCTCCCCCATAAGAAAGTGCCCAGAGGGTGGGCCTTGCTGACTCCTTGCACCGAAGTCCAGCCTGGCGCACAGTAGGTGCTTAGTGCACACGTGCTGACTAACAATGACACACCAGCACTGTACACTTAGAGCACATGTTCACACCTGCCTGCCCCAGCACACACACACTCACACACCTCACACCTGTGTGCACACACATCTGTGAACACGCACACACACGGGACAGCAAACATGCGTAGGAGCCCGGTGCACGCACCTCGGCAGGCTCCTGGAGCCACAGCATACAGCTCGCGCTGGGCCTCGCACCGGGCCCTCTTCAGCTCACACTCGGTGCCGTAGGTGACGCCGTCGGAGCCGCAGACCTGGGCGGGGGGGGGGGTGTGTGTGTGTGTGTGTCAGTGCGGGGGCGTGGCGCCTCCTCGTTGCCCACCCGCGCCTGAGGGGGGGGCCTCACCGGGCTCCTCTGGGCGCCCTGACAGCTGAAGCCGCAGACACAAGGCCCGTCCTCCGAGTCCTCGTCCCAGACGCCGCCGAACCGCAGGCACAGCTCCTGCTCGCACTCGCCGTCCTCGCCGGAGCCGGAGCCTCCGGAGCCACACTCGGCTGCGGGAAGGCGGCTGGTCACCCTGCGGTGCCGCTGGAGCCGGCGCCCGGCAGACCACGCGGCTGCGCACACCTACCCTGCTCGCACGGCCCCGCCCGGGCCTCCTCGATCGGAGCCTGCTGCTGGCAGGCGGCCTCGCGGAGCTCACAGGCACTGGGGTAGGTGACGCCGTCGCTGCCGCACACGGGGCCGGGCGGGGGGCGCTCGCACCGGGGGCACACACACTGCCCCGCCATGCACACGGCACCAAAGGCGCACACTGTGTCTCCACAGGTCTCTGCAGAGGGCGAAACCCGGCTGGGTCAGCAGACCCCACTGGGAGATGCGGGGACCACAGCCCCCCTACCCCCACTCACGGCAAGGTCCGTCTGAGGCCACGTGCAGGCTGATCTGGCGTGTGCAGGCGTGGACATGCAGCTCACACTCGCTGGCGTACGTGTTCCCGTCAGAGCCACACACGGGCTGGGCCAGGGCCACGCACTCCGAGGGGCACACGCAGTGCCCGGTCTCGGCCTCGCACACGGCTCCAAAGCGGCACTGCCCACAGCGGTCTGGGGAGAAGGCTCCGTCACCATGGCGACTGCTTCCGACCCCTGCCCCCAGCAAGTCCCCCTGGCCCGCCACTGACCGCAGGGCCCCCTGTGAGCCGCCAGGATCTCTCGCCCGAGGACGCAGGCTGCAGACTCCAGCTCGCACGCGCTGCCGTAGGTGACCCCGTCGCTGCCGCACACGGGGCTGTAGACCCTCGGACACGTGTGCTGGCACACGCACTCTGCTTCCCCGTTCTTTACGGCACACACCGCCCCGAACAGGCACTGCACCCCGATGCACGGGGACGGGGGCTGGTCTGCGGAGGACGCGGCACTCAGTGGGCCTGCCTCCCCAGGCGGGCGGACGCACAAGCCCCCGGCTCTGAGCAGCAGGCCCTCCTGGGTGGGGATGGCGCGGGAAGAGAGGGCCAGGAGACGGGCCGAGGCACAGACGCAGCAGAGAAAGGGACAGACACGTAACAGACGTGGACAGGGACACAGACCCAGGTGCCTCAGCCTCCTGCAGGCGTGCGGAGTGGGGCTGCCCTCCGGACCGGGGTTTCTGACGGCCCACAGCGGGCTACACGAGGGCCGGGAAACCCAGCGCCCCGGGCCATGCCTGACCCCTGCCGCCCTGGGACATGCATGCACGTGTGGGGCTCTCTGTGGGTAGGGAGAGTCTGCAGCCCAGGTCAGACCCAGGGCGCACGGGGAGGTGTCTGTCCACTTGCTCTGAGGGCTACACAGCCAGGCAGCAGCGAGCCACCCCCCCGCGCGCGGGGGCAGACCTCAGACCGCGGCTCCGGCGGCAGGTGCTGCACGTCCTCCTGCCCGTGGGTCAGGCTGGAAGACACAAGAGGTGCAGCCGAGAGGGAAGGAAGGACAGACAGGAGACGGACGCAGAGATGCACAGACCCGTGGACAGAGCCGCCCCACCTTCTGCCGGCCCCGCAAAACCCAGCTCCGCCCCGAGGGGACCCCGAGAGGCTGCAGGCTGCTCATGCCCCAGGGGCAGCAGGACCCACTGACGGAGAAGAGCCCTGCCAAGACCAGGAGGAAGGGGACTCGATGGAGATGGCGTGACGATGGACAGGGACCGACGTGGGATCAGCCGCTCCAGGCACAACCCCCCACGGTGCTCACCACACGGGCCCTGGTGCCTGGGGGGGATGGCACGCTGCTGCTGGCATTCAGCCTGCTGGCGCCAGCAGTCGTTGTCATACGTGCGCCCGTCCTTGGCGCACACGGGTCGGTAGGCCCCGTCGCAGACGACGCGGTCGCAGGAGCAGCGGGGATGGCCTCGGCGGGACAGGCACACGGCACCGAACCTGCAGGGGTCTGGGCACTGGTCTGGGGGGGATCAATGAGGTCAGAGAGGCCCGTGCAGGGACCCGTGGGCGCTGAGGTGGCTGTGGGGGCCCGAGAGGCGTGAGGGATGGCGGGCACAGGCAGGGCGGCGCCCACCTCGAGGCTGGCAGGGTCCGGAGCGCACTTTCTGGAGGAGGACACCCCGGGCGGCGCCCGTGCGGCCCATGACGCACTCGTTGTCGTAGGTGACGCCGTCGTCCCCGCACACGGGCGCCCGCCGGGGGGCACAGCTCTCCGGGGGCAGCAGCAGCTCGGGGCGCCGGGTCCGCGGGTTCACGCGGCAGATGCGGCTCGGGTCGCTGCGGGCGCCCTGGCAGGGGTCTGGAGCGGGAGGGCGGGTCAGGGCGTGGGGGCGGGCGCACGGAGATGGTGCAGGGGCGGCGGGCACAGGCAGGGCGGGCAGCTCACCGCAGGGGCCGTCGAACTTCTTGGAGATGTTCTCCTGCTGGGCACAGGCGTGGTGCAGCAGCTGGCACTCGCCCCGGTAGTCAGTGCCGTCGCTGCCGCACACGGGCCCCTCGGGGGCTCCGCGGCAGGAGGCCGGGCACAGGCACGTGGCCGTCTGTCCATCCGCGGAGCGGGCACAGGTGCTGCCGAAGCTGCAGGTCACGTTGGCGCAGGGGTCGCGGAGCCCTGTGGGCGGGCCGGGTGGGTCAGGCCCGCCGGCTGGCCGGCCGCCCTCTCCCTCTCCCGCCCCGGCAGCCCCCACTCACCGCAGGGCCCGCGGAAGAGCAGGCGGATGCGCCGCTGCTGGCTGCACTGCGCCCGCTGCAGCTCACACTCGTTGCTGTAGGTGGAGGCGTCGGAGCCGCACACGGGCGCCACGACCGCGGGGCAGGCCCGCTTCTTGCACACGCAGGAGGCTCGGCCTGGGCCCTCCACGCTGGGCTCGCACACGGCGCCGAAGCCACACAGCATCCCGCGGCAGGCTGGCGGGGCAGGGGCGGGGGGTGGCGAAAAGGGTCAGAGCCGCCCTGCCAGACCCCTCCCCGCTCAGTCGTCTGGGCACAGGGTCCAGCATCCATACGGTTCATTTATTCAACTCCAAGGACACGGTCACATGTGCACATATGTGTCCACACATGCTCACACGCACACAATGTGCCAATCATGGTCACATACACACGCATGCTCGTGGGCACACTCACAGGACCCCTGCCCTCTCCACCCTGCCATCGCGGGGCCGCACCAGCCCCAGCCGTGCCCTGGCCCAGGCCCCTGTGGGGGCCACCCCCCCACGGGCCCGTGGAGTGCCTGCCCCAGGCCAGCTCGGTCGCAGGCACCGCAGGAGCCTCCCCCAGCAGAGGTGACCCCCTCACTGCCCTGGCCCACCCGCATCCCGACCCGTGCTCCCTCCCACGGACCACTCCCCGCCTTTCCTGGTCACCCAAGGGCACAGCTGGGGGCGGGTGGGAGACCTGAGGCTGGTCACAGTTCCACTCTCTGGCTCAGGCCAGGACCCAGCGCCCGCCCCACTGCCCCTGGCTCCCATCTTCCCACATCTCTCCTCCTGCTTCTGAGGAGGCTTCCCCCAACCCCAGGACCATCCCCACATGGGCCCTGCCTCTGCCCACCCTCATCTTTCAGGCCAGCCGTCCCAGGTCCTCACTCTGTGTGGCTAGCCCTCCTGCCCTTCCACCCGAGGGCCTCCCCAGCCTTGTGAGCCTCTCTCCCCAGGGCTCCTTGGGCACCCCCATGCCTCCCCTCTCCCCTGTCCTCCTGCGCCCCATTTCAGTACTGTCCTGCCCATCACACTCGAGTACCTCCCGCCCCCCAACTCAGAGAGCCCAGCACAGGGCCTGCAGACCCGTCACTTTTTCTGTAAACATCTAAGTTCTTATCTGCAGGTGGGAGCTGCGTGCGCCCAGCACACGTCCTGTCGCGGAACCTTCGCAGCAGCCGGGAGAGCAGGGGGCAGGCGGCTGCACACCCGCAGGCGGCGAAGTGGGGGCGCATTAGAGGCCACAGCTGTCTGGACCTCATGAATATTTAACGGTCCAATCAGCATGAATAAGTCATGGGGAACGGGGGTTCCCATCACCTCCCAGCAGACGCAGGAAGTAGGGTGGGGGGAAGCACCCTCAGTTCTATGGAGGGCGGGGAGCCCACGAGCTGAGGTGCTGTTGCCACAGCAACGCCCGCCCCAGGCTCCTGCATGTCTGCCTGGGTGTCTCCCTCTACCCGCCTCCCCAACCCCTAGCCCCTCGCATGGGCTGACAGAACCAGAGCCTGGGCCAGCATGTACACCCCAGCCTGATGTCCCTCCCAGGGCCACACCCTTGCCCCACCACCCACCCCGGATCCCTCATCATACGCAGGAGCCAGGCTCTCCCCAGATCCGCATTCACTGGCAGTCTCAGCGCCTCCTGGGAAAGGGCCAGGGGACCTGCCTTGGGGTTGTTGCGGGTTCAACGGGCCAACGTGTGCAGAGGCTGTGGGGGACCCAGTGCCCAACTGTGAGGCTGCCAGCTACGAGCAGTCATTGTGTTGGCCTCCCTGCCCTGGCTCAAACCACTCCTAACCATGTCCACCCAGACCCCTCTTCACACTGTCACATCCTCACCACTTCTCTCACATTCGGTCTCTCTCTCACCCAAGCCCATTGGACCTCAGGCCAAAACCACTGGCACCTGCTGATGTCCAGGTGGCCGTTCCCTTTGGCCTCCACTGGACCTGCTGATCAAGATCTCTCCCAGGTCCTGACCCCATGGCCAAGGACTGGGCACCCGGACCTCAGGCTTCACAGCCAGCTGCCGTGTTGGTGCCCTGGGCTCGGCCTCTTTCTCCCTCTGGTCACCTTGGTCCAGCCAGACCAACGTCCTAACCCCCTGGCCAAGGACACCCACTTCCGGGTGACCTGCCAAGACCTGCACCTTTCTCCACAGCCCAGGAACCTGCTTTGCCTCTCACGACAGAGCCCTGGAGAGAGGTGAGGAGCCCTGTTGGCCCTGGGGCAGTGCACGGAGGATGGAGGGAAGGCAGGGGCTGGGGCAGGAACAGGAGACCTCAGACTGGCGCCCAGGGACTAGCTATGGCCTAGAGGTGGCTCAGGGCGGGGGCTGGGGGGCGCGCCGAGGGACACGCGACACATGACAGGATGCCTCTGGGGGCCATCGAGCTGGACTCCAGGTCCCAGCCTTTCCATCTCCCACCCAGAATGAGAGCCTGAGGGGCGGTCTCCCTCCCAGTCTCCAGCGCAGCTGTGGCATCCTGTGACTTGATTCTTGATTTGGGCAAAGCTGAGGTTTGGAGCATAATGGACTTGTCCCCTGTCCAGGCTGAACTAGCCACGCTCAGGCTGTTAGTGGGATGAGGGCTGCTCCTGTGTACCCTTGATGCCCAACTGTCCATTTATGTGCCTGCCCCTCCATCGGACTAGAGCGCTCCAAGTCTCAAGACGACATTCTTGATTGAACATAATAAAAGCTGCGTAAGCAGAGAGAGACCACAACCCTTCCCTGCTGTCCAATCACACATCCACACACACACATGCATACATGTATTAGCTCTCATCACATGCAAACTGCTGCCCATAAATGCAGGGGAGCACCCAGACACCCCTGGGTTTGTGGCCTGACTGGTCTGCTCCGGCTCTGTCCCAGCCCAGCCTCCTGCAGGAGCCCGTCTCTGGCCATTCCACGGCCCTCAGTCTCCCTGCAGGCCCATGGCCTCCCCCCCACCCCCTCATTGTGCAATGCTGGAGGTGGTTTCTTACAGCCCCGCTGGAGTGCGCATATTAAACTCCGCTCCAGGGCTTAGGTGGGTTGGGGATGGAGAGGACACCCCATGTCCCGCCTGTGAACACAGATGTGCAATGTGTGTGCCTAGGAGGAATGACGAGTGTGCAATGGTATCGGATGCGGGTCTGGGGCCTGTGTGTGCAGCTGTGGGAAGGTGTGTAAAGGGCAAGAGACCCTCCAGCCCTCAGGCATCAGGAGAGGAGGTGAGGACATAGAGAGGGGAGAGGGTGTCCTCTCACGGAGCCCAATCTGTAAGTCCAAGCCGCCCGAGGCACCTGCCCACAGCCTGAGAGACAGTCCTGGGCACCTCCCCAGCCCAGCACAGACCGGCCTCCTCTCACGGCCCATCCCACATACCAACAGGCGACTTCCGTGAACCTGGGCCGGTACTGGACCAGCAGGGAGCCCCCTCCCCGAATGCAAGCCACCCCTGCAGCCCTAACAGCTCCCTCTCTCCCCTCTCACACCCACAGGCCCCGAGGGGCCAGGCCCCAGCGTGCTCAGTCCCAGGGACAGATCCTCCAACCCAACCCCGTCCCAGACAGGTGTCGTCCTTGGTCCTGCCAAGGCCCCCAGCTCCCACCCTCTGCGCCTGTCTGACCATCTCACAACTTGTGGGCTCCAGGCCTGACTCTCAGAGGAGTGAGAGCCACGCCTGTATGCATGGCTGGCCAAGCAGCTGCCGGGCCCTGGGACTCAGACATGCGCCCTCCATTGCCCAGCTCTGTGGACTCCCTTGTCCCTTGTCTAGCCACCGCCCGGCTCCAGACATACCCCAAGAATGGCCCCTCCCCCCAAAAGTTCCATCACTCCTCTAGGCATGGACTCCCAAGCTCAGCAGGTAATTAACGGAGGCCTCCACTCACCATCTGCAGGTGTGGGGTGCACTGATGTGAAGTGGGTCCCAGGTTTGTCTGAAAAAGAAAACAAATCTCCAAGTTAGGCCCTTATGAGCAGGCCCTTCCCAAGCCAGTCCCTTCACACTACCTGTGGGGTCACTCCTGCCTGCCCATCCCTTCCCTGGCCCCACCCTGAGCCCTGAGGACTGGCAGAGGCCAGGGGTGGACAGAGGCAGAGGCCCCTGCTCATGTTTGGTCTCCAGCTGCACCGTCAGGCCTGGCAGGAGTCAGCGGGGCCCCTGCTGCAGGCGGTGGCAGCCACCTGCTTGCTAGGCGAGCCCCGTCCACACTGCCACAACCCCACTCCCAGCATAGCCACCTGGCCCCTTCCTCCCGCCCCCGAGAAAGTTGTTCCTGCCACTCAGGACGATGTCCAGCCCCCCAAGAGCCCAAGGAACGGCGTCCAGGGACCAGGAATCCAGAATGGCCCATCCTGTCCCAGAAGATGCAGGTGGCTCCTCTGAGCTTCACCCCAGCTGGCAACCTGTCGGTGACCCTGCCTGCCGACCAGGCCTTGGCACTGGGGCGGGAGCTCGGCCCCAGGGCAGGGCCCCTCGGCGGGTGGCCACCGTGCAGCCACGTACAGCCGTTGAGGAGCAGCAGCACGGCGAGGCCCAGCGTGGCGGTGGCCAGCAGGATCAGGCAGGCGTTGCAGGGGATCATGAGGTAGCGCACCAGCAGGGAGACCCCAGGCTGCCGCTGCGGGTCCCGCTCCAGCGCCAGCGGAGGCATGGCCTGGGCTCCTGGGCCTCCCCTCCTGGGGTGTGAGGGCCTCACTGGGCGCTCCTGGGCCTCTCCAGGGCGACTCCCCCCATTCTGAAAGTCCTGGGACAGCTGACCGCAGCTGTGCGCTCCAAGTTCAGCTCCAGCCAGTCTGGGGGCACCTAGCCCCCTCCACACCCTCCAGGCTCATGAGGGAGGTGTGCAGAACTCCCCCGCGGTAAAATCCCAAATTGGGGCTCAGAGGGAGGCAGAGGAGGGATTGAGGGGCAGTGGCCACCCCTGCTGTCCACAACCCATGCCCGCGGCCGGCGTCGCCAGCAGCTCCCTGCAGGGCTGTCTTCTGGAGCCGGCGGCGGCGCGGAGCCTGGTTCCTCTCAGTCCTGTCCTGCCAGAGGCTTTAACCTGTCCAGGGGCTGCCGGTGGGGAGGCCCTCGGAGGCGCGGGGGCGGGGCGGCCGCCCTCCTCCCCCCAAGGCGCGGAGGGTCCTGGCTGCCTGGTCCTGGCAGAGGCGGGGGAGGGCGCGGAGGGTCCTGGCGGAGGCGGGGCGGGGAGAGGGTGCGGAGAGTCCTGGTTGCTGGGTCCCTGGCGGAGGCAGCGGCGGGGACAGGGCCGGAGGGTCCTGGCTGCCTGGTCCTGGCAGAGGCGGGGAGAGGGCGCGGAGGGCGCTGGCGGAGGGTCCTGGCGGCCGGGCCCCTGGCAGAGGCGGGGGAGGGCGCGGAGGGTCCTGGCAGAGGCGGGGCGGGGAGAGGGCGCGGAGAGTCCTGGTTGCTGGGTCCCTGGCGGAGGCGGCGGCGGGGACAGGGCCGGAGGGTCCTGGCAGAGGCAGCGGCGCGCGATGGCACAGCGGGAGGAGCGTGCGCGTCCCCGGCAGAGAATAAAGCGCCGCCGCCCGGCAGAGGCAGAGGCAGGCCGCGCCCGGCTCCCGCCTCCAGGCGAGCCGTCCAGCTCCCCTCGCCCTCCCCGGGCTGAGGCCGTGAATGCGGGGCGAGGGGCCTCGGAGGGCGGAGCAGACAAAGGAAGATGCGCCTGGGGACCCCGGGTCCTCCCCCAGGTCCTCGGGGAGGCGCGGCGCAGAGACGGGCGGCGGCGGCGGACGGGAAGGAGGGCGGAGGCGGCACAAAGGGATCGCGGGCAGGCGGGGCAGGGGTCGGGCAGGGGCAGTGGCTAGGAGGAGACGGGGTAGGGGCAGAGGTGGGTGCGGGGAGAGGAGGAGGCAGGTGCTGGGAGGGGTGGGTGAAGGGTGAGGGGGGCGCTGCCAGGGGCAGGAGGCAGGGGTCGGGCAGGGGCAGTGGCTGGGAGGAGACGGGTAGGGGCAGAGGTGGGGTTAGGGGCAGAGGTGGGGGCTGGGCAGAGGTGGGTGCGGGGAGAGGAGGGGGCAGGTGCTGGGCGGGGTGGGGTGGGGTGAGTGGGGCGCTGTCAGAGGCAGGAGGGGCAGCAGCTGGGGCTGCGGCGGCCAGGGCCCCGTCCCTTCGCTCCAGGAGCTGGGCTGGGCTGGGCGGTGCACTGGGCGGTGCAGTGTGAGGTCTGAGCCCTCGGAGGGGAGGGGAGCTCGGGTCTGCAGAGGGGCCCTTTCTGGGCGGCTGTCGGGATCACTGGGCCGGTGCGTGTCTCTGTCCATCCCCCCCACCCCCCGCCCCGCCTTGTGTGCGGAGGACCCTCAAGCACAGACACACAGAAGGGAGTGGAGGCGGCCCCATGGGCCCACAGCGCCTAGGAATAGACCGCAGCGCCTCCAACCGCTCACGCACCCCCAGTTCTCGTCCGGAAGGTGGAGCATGCAAATGAGCTCGCGCAAATAGGGGTCAGTCAACAGTCTCACTCCCGGCGGGGTCCGCCCGCGAGTCTGAAGCGTCCCCCAGCGGCCACCCCTGGAACTTCAGGCCCGGGGTGTCACAGCCGGGCTGGGCGTGGTCAGGAGGCTCCACATCCTCCCCCAGGGGTCCCCTTCCCAAGCCCCTGTCCTGCCCCACCACTCACACCCCACCCTCTGCGGCCACAGCCCACCCACTTACACCCCGACCCTCCACCTTCTAAGTGCCCCCACCACGCCCACCGCTGCTGGCTCCCTCCATCCTGGACCTGGTCACAGGCACTGCCCCCTGCCAGGCCCTCTTGCCCCTCCTAGAGTCTGCCGGCCCTTCCTGGGGGCGGGGGGAGGGGGAGGAAGCTGAGGAGGAAAAGGGGGCCACACGATAACCCTGACCAGCTCGCCGGGGATGGTCAGAGCCTGCAACTCCCGACTAAACCAGGTCAAGGCGGGCGTCACTGCCCGGGCCTGTGCTTCCGCCTGTAGCTCCCAGGGACAAAGGTCACCCCTGCAGTTAAGATAACATACCTTGGAAATGCCAGAGAATATCTTTGCAGTCCCCTCAGGGCACACCCAGAGCAAGACGGGGATGGTTCTCGTCTGCACACCCTCTGCCTGTGCTGTGAATGTCCCTTAACGCAGTGTTTCCCAACCTTCTCTCATGATGAGAATCACCTGGTGGAGTTGTTAAAACACAGATTCCTGAATCCCAACTAAGAAGTGCTAAACTAGGATTTTTGAGAACATATAGGTAAAATTGCATACCTAACTTAGTGCTCTGTATATAACATCTGTCTTAGAGCACTAGTTAAGTATACAATTTTACCTATATGTTCCCAAAAATCCTAGTTTAGCACTTCTTAGTTGGGATTCAGGAATCTGTGTTTTAACAACTCCACCAGGTGATTCTCATCATGAGAGAAGGTTGGGAAACACTGCCTTAACGGCCTTGCACACACCACCGTACAAGTCCGTGTCTCCGTTCTGCTCTACCCAACCCCACAGGTGTTACCCACCCGGACTTCACCTTGCCCCCCTCCCCCCTTCTCCTGTGATTCTGTGACTCTAACGTATAAAACAAGCTGTAAAACTCACTCCAGAGCGTTTTCTCAATCCTTTGAGATTTTGTTTCCCTGCAATTGACGTCAGCCTGGTTCAAATAAACTCATAAAAACGCTCTACAGGTTTGGACGTTTCTCACAGTGACAGAGCAGTCTCCAGCATATGGGTCCCTTTTCTTTTGGTGTCAGGCCACACCCCGCCCCATCCCAGCATCCCTCCTGGCCAGTTAGTTCCTCCTATGGCCACTGACCGACTCCCTGCCCCAGCTGAAAAGACATTAAGGGCATCCCTCACCCCACACTTAGTCACAGCCAGCCTATCACACCCACAGTCACGTTCACGCTCAGACCCTGAGCCGGGCCTGGGGAGGGGCATGTGTGTTTGCTGTCCGAAGGTCTCCTTCCAGACAAATGGCTGTGGCATGGCCACCAGTATCACCCCGTCCTCTGAGATCTCATCTCGGCCCTAAGCACACCCAGTTCCCTGGGGTCCCTCTCCCCAGACCCTTCCTGGCACCACCACCACCACGGGGCAACTGCCACCTACCGCTGTGCCTCCAGCCAGAACCCTCCCCCAAGGGCGTCCCACCTGCCAGATATCCAGCTGCCTCACCTGCAGGCCCTGGGGTCCCCCCCATCACTCCCTTCGGTCAGGAGGGCTCCTCCACACACTCCGCCTTCCTCACTGCGGCCACCTGCTGCCAGCGCCCATTCTGCCAGGCCCATCCCTGACTCCTTCCGTCCTTCAGCAGGCACACGGATGCCACACCCCACACGGGGTCAGCCCCCCAGTCAGGGTCCTCATCTCCCCCAGCAGAGGTCTTCAAACTCTTGGAACCCAAGGATCCAATAAAACATCACAGGAAACGCCAATCAGAGTGGCTCCCCTACCCAATGCCCGGCAGACCCAGAGCAACAACCCCTCCAGCCCCTGGCGATCCTAGCCCTCAGCTGCCTCCCTCTCCTCAGGGGCCTCCCACCTGCCCCGCCCCTCACCTCGCTGGACCTTGGCACTGCCCACACCACACTGATAGTGCCTGTGGCTCCTCCAGCACCACCCTGGACTGGGAGCACCCAGGGCAGGGTCTGACTTTTTACCTCAGGGCACGGCTTGGCCGGGAGCCCAGGGTCACACACATTCCCATTTGCTTCTCTCGTAGCCCCCCAGGACTGGATCCGCATCCCTTGGCTCAGAGATGGCCCCTCAGACAACACCAGGGTGCCCAGGGCCCACGGGGGACACACACACAGGCCCTGTTTGCTGCTGCCACTGCAACTGGGGACTCCGTGAAGTGGGAGGGGAAAAACCAGGCTGTGGGAAGGATAAGCCTGGGATCAGAGGGAGCCCAGGGGGGCTGGCAGGGACCCTGGGAGCTGCCAAGGAGAGGCTGGCCAACCAGCCAACTCTGGGGTGGGGCTTGGGGCCGGCATGTCCCGGCGGGGGGGGGGGGGGGGGGACGGCCAGGCTGCCTGGTCCCTCCCAGCCCAGCCCCAGCCCGAGCCCCCCACAGGGGCTGGCGGTCTTCAGAGACAAAGGGCCATTGAGGCCCCAGACCCAGCTGGGGGAGGGGAATTCAGGCGACCAAAGCTATTTTGGGATCTTCAGACTCAATCTTTCAGCCCAGACCAGCCCAGACGGCTCACGCCCCACAAAGGAATAGAGAGGGTGCTCAGAGCCAGGAATCAGCCCCCTGGACTCTGGGCTCACACAGAGCAACATGCAACCACACACACATGTACACACATTCTGTGTTCGAGGTGTCACACAGGCACACACACACCCACTCAAGTTTGCATGGGCACTGGTGTCAGCTGCATGGGTGCACACGTGTGTCCCTCACTCACCGGTGTACATACACACTTGGGCAACTCACACACACATTCACCTTCATGCAACACTACTGGGTCCGCATCCACATAGCACACATACACACGTGTGCACACGCACAGGCTCTGGTTACTTCTCTGGCCCCGAAAAGGAAGGTGGGGGATGGGGTCTAGAAGGACAGAGTCCAGCCCCTGGCAACCTGCAGGCCCCTTTCTCATGCAGATGACCCTGGCTTCATCCTGAGGGAGAGGATGGATGGGGTGGGGGTGGCGGAGCTCTCCTCTCTGGGGCAGGCACGTCTCACTTGTGCACACACACCACTAAATGCGCTCGCACGTCACAGGTGTCTGGCTGTCTCGATGGAGGAGGGGCGGAGGAGGGAAAAGGCCCGAGCAGAGCAGACCCCTCCCCAACTGCCCCTTCAGGGCCTCCCGGTGTCCGGTCTCAGGCTGCGGCAGGCCCCTCCCCCAGCCGGAGCAGACAATTGGCGGTTCACAACAGGACACAGCTGCTGGACCCAGGCCAGCCCCTCGGGAGGAGGTGGCCTCCAGCCCAGGCCTAGATCACAGCCGCAGGTGAGGCTGGAGTGCTCACGTTTGACTCCAGGGGCTGTGAGTTAGCTCGCTCTGCAGGATGGTGGGATTAAACGAGGTTTGGAAGCAGCTCAGCAGGACCAGCTCATAGGGCTGGGAGCGGGGAAGGCAGCTGCAGGCACTGCCGCACCCCTCCCTCGCTCTCTCTCCCTCCCCCGCTCCCCCGCTGGTCTGAGCTCCTCCTGGAGGGGCTAAATGCTGGAGGCGTGTCCAGAGTCCCGAAAATTCTCAGCTCAGGTTACCCAGTGGCAGTGGTGCACTAGGTTGGAGGGTCTGAGGGGTGATATTTGCAGAGACCTGAATCAGGGGGAGAGGGGTGTGCACAGCCCTGGAGGGGGAGCCCTCAGACAGGCAACGACTTGTGCCCAGGTGAGAACAGGCTCAGGAGGCTGCAGGAGCTGGGCAGAGCCAGTGTGGTGAAGACCCAGGGTGAGGGAGCCTGCACAGAGCCGCTAGGGGGCGCCAGCGGAACAGAGGAGGGGGAAGGAGGCCATGGGAGAAAGGTAGGGATGGGGTGGGGCTGACCCCCCCCCCCCCCCCCCCCCCGCCCCTTACCGTCAGAACTGCTCCAAGCACATCTCCAGAAGGAAAGAGAAAGCTGGGGAGCAAGGGAGGTGCCAGGTGTGGTCAGTGAGTCAGTGGTGAGTGGGGAGGGTTTTTCTGCGGGACCCAGCTGTGTGGCCACGGTGACACACAGCCCAGCACCAGGGTCTAAGTAGGGTGTGAGGGAGCACTTCCTGGAGGTGGCAGCCAGCTGGGCGTCAGGATGAAGAGGGGTTGCAGACAGACCCAGGGAGGAGAGAGCTGAAGAGAGGCACAGACAGGCGGGACAGGGAGGTTCTGGGGCCACCAGGTGCGGATGGACGAAAGGGGTGTGTGCTAATGGGACCAGCGGCCAAGGTGCCAGCTGTCAGGTGGAAGGCTGGCTCAGCAGGAGGAGTGGCTCAGTTCCCATCCAGGCCTGGCAGTGAGCTGAGGGTTCCCAGCCCTCTCCCCTGCACCACGCCCTCCATTGCCCTTCACCCACACTCCAGGGGCCACCCGCGGCTCACCTCATCCCACTCTTTCTGCCCAGAATGTGCTTCCCCCTGCACACACCTGCCTCCTTGGGAGGCACATCCGGAGCCGGCAGGGGTGTGTGCAGGTGACAGCAGCCACCCCTCCCAGTGGCCCTTTGAGGATCTGCTGGGGGTGGTGGGTGGGAATGTGGGTGAGAAAGAAACTGTGAATGAATGAACAGACATGCTGAGCCCCCCTCCACCGGCTCCAGGAAGAGAATGGGCCCACCTTCCTCCCTACCTGCCCGGTAGGGCCACGGCTGGCCCAGTTGTGCACTGGCCTCACACCTGTGAGCACAGGGACAGGTGCCAGCACAGCGAAACCAGGCTGCCTGCTCTGCCCAGGGCCCAGCGCCTGGTGACTGACAGGGCTGCTGAGAGGAGGAGCAGGGGAAGCTCAGGCCCCCTCAGTCCAGCGACCCCACCAGAGCCCTGTGTCAGACTCAGGGTCTGGCAGGTACGTGAGGGCTCTCATGCCCTCCCACAGCCCTTTGGTCGCCAGCACTGAGGTGCAGGAGGAGGTGCCCAGCCTTTGCCAGGCGCAGGGGAGGGAGGGATGCAGACACACACAGCTGGACACTGGGGTAGACCAGGCAGCTACAGCAAGCAGAGGCTGGGACACCCAGAGGACAGAGGCTGGAGCCCTGTCCCCAAGGCCTGGCACCCTAGCAAAGGTCGCCCCTTACCAGCCCCTGGCCCTCAACAGAGCACAGGGAAACCAGGAACCACAGGCCACCTGCGGTGGCTCTGAACGGAATTCTCCTGTGTACCGATCACTGCGTCTGAGGCTGAGAGGGCATGTCACAGACATACACATGCACATGCGCACGCTGCACAGCTGAAGGGAGCTCTCCCTCTCCATGCAGCTCTCCATGGGAGGCATGAGGGAGGGGCTAGGAGGGGCCTCTGCCCCTTCCCAGGCCCAGCTGCCAGTGCCCCGCAGGGGGCCTTCCTCAGAGGAAGTTCCCAGGGTCTGGGGGTGTGTGGGGGGGGGTGGAGGGGGAGGGGAGCTTCTCAAGGCAGGCCTAGATCACCCTTTTCAGATCTCAGCCGCAGCCTGACTCCAACATGACCACTTCTGGGTCCCAGTGCAAACCCACAGGGTCCCAGTAGCCTCCTCAGCTGAGCTGCGTCACTGGTCAGTCCTGGGGTAACTCACTGGAGTGCTGTCCCTTTCTGAGTGAGAGGCAGGCTCTTCCTGGGTCTCTGGGTGTCAGTGCCCCTAGGGCCACTGTGGTGATGATGCCGCAGCCCCAGTGGCCTGTGGTGAGGGAGTGCTGGGGCCAGGAGGGCAAGGCAGACAGGAAGTCCATGGCCCTCCACCCAGGCTTCTGGGCAAGGGCTGAATGAGGGGCGGGGGGGCAGCTGGCCTGGTTCCCACAGGTGGAAGCTATGGGCTATGGGTGGATGGGGTGGGCAGAGCCTGTTCCTGCAGCTGTTTACCTCCCCCCTGCGGGTTGGGGGACTAGCTCTCCAGGAAGGAAGCAAAGCAGACAGACGGGGTGTGTGTGTGTGTGTGTGTGTGTGTGTGTGTGTGTGTGTGTGTGGAGGTGGAGGGGGCAGCGGGGGTGCTGCCTGGCCTGGATGCCCAGGGAATGACGAGGATGGCGCTGCCTGACCTGAGGTCCCAGGTCTGGCGCGCTCCCCCTTCCCCCACCCAGACTTCCTGGGGCAGTCCCTGCACTTCCTGCCCCAACGTGCAGCCCCAGACCTGGCCAGCTGGCTCCAGGCCTCAGCTGCCTCACCTGAGCAGCACAGGCCCCAGCACCCGGCGGCGGTGAGCCTACAGGCAGGCCCCACCAGAATGCTCGGTCCAGCACCCCCGTGTGACAGAGCGAGGGCGGGAGGGCAGTTTCAAAACAATTTTTCCCCATTTCCAGTTGTGGGGAGAATGGAGGCTGGGCTCGTCTCTCGGTGGGGAACAAGGGGGTGGGTCGGTATGGAAAAAGCCAAGCAGTATTTCCACCACCTCAGCCCAAAGGGAAGCGACGAGGTCACAGGCCTTAGCTGCCCAGGGAGCACACGCCGCCCGCCAGCACCAGGACCACCTGGAGCCCGGCCCGCACACGTCCAGTCCTTTGACGGCAGCCCGTTGTTCAGCCACTGGGGGCGCCCACTGTGCCTTCCTACCGGACGCCAGGTGGAAGCACCCGCCCCACCTGGGCAGGCCGCCCCCAGCTCCCAGCCTCTGGAGGAAAGGAGAGGCGGGCGGGCAGCCTCTAGCCCCGACCTGCCCCTTCCAGGCCCGGCTGGGGGAGGGGCCAGGCAGGGGGCTGGGTGGGGCCTGGAGGGGGCAGGGTGGGAACCTACAGAGCAGAGGGTAGGAGAGTAAGAGAGGGAGCCGTGAACAGGAAGAAATCACCTCCCGTCAGCGGGGAAGAATGTGAAGGGGGTGGGACAGGCCCAGGAACCGCAAGGGGTGCAGAGATTAAGAGCCAGGCAGCGGGAGGGGGCGGGGGGCGGGGGGGTGGGGGCAGCTCAGAAACGTCCCGGACAGCTGGCTACCTGCCTGACGGGCAGATGGAGGGTCAGTTCCTGACATGCAGGGCCCACTCCTCTACAGCACCGCTGCCCAGAGAGTGATCGCCAGGACCCGGGTCTCAGGGCTGGGCAGGGCCAGCACCAGACTCCCTTCGACCTGTCCCTGTGCCAGGCCCCTGTCCCTGTGCCAGGCCCCGCGGGGGCAGACAACACTTCCTTTCTCTGCTCCCGGCTCCTACGGGGGAGGGGAGGGCCGCCGGCTGCCTTGCCGGCCTTTGGCCAGCCTGTGTCGTCCCGGGGGCTGCAGGGGAGGCCAGGACTAGCCTCATGTGGTGGAGTAAGTGGGCAGTGCCCTGACCAGGACAAGGTGGCCGAGGCTGGAGGAGATGCTTGCTCAGCTGCCAGCCTGGGCAGGCTCGGCGTGGGGGTGGCTGTCAGTGGAGGAGGCCAGGCCACACCCCCCACAAAGCAGCAGGGGGGAGGAGTCTCCTGGAAGAGGCTGTCCCGGGCTGCAGGCCTCCCTCACCCAAAGGTGGCGCAGAGGGAGGGACACATACCTGTCTCAGTTATGCCAGGAATGTGGTTCCCCAGGTCAGAACTGGAGGAGTGCCTTCCGGGGGCAGAGGCTGGGGAAGGGGCCTGAGCAGCAGAGCCAGGAAGGCGCTGCAGGTCCCAGAGAGACACTGCGGAAGGCAGGGCCCAGCAGAGCTGGGGACAGGTGTGCTGACAGCAGCAGGTGCCCCAGTACCCAGGCCGGGGGGAGGACCTTGGCTGCTCTGGGCCTTGCAGGGGTGAAGTGTGCTAGGGACAAGTGAGACCTGGTGGTCTTGGGGCGACCTCCACAGATCAGTGGCTGCTCAGACTTCGCCCTGGGCCCTGGGGGGCCCTGGAAGCAAAATGGGGTCAGTCTGACAGGGAAGGGCCAGCTTATCGCAGGCCTTGGCTCTTCACTAGGCTGAGGCCTGGGTTCCTGGAGCCTGGGGTGGGATCTGTGGTTCTCATCTCCTACAGAACAGGAGGTGGCCCCTCCTCCCACCCACCCAGCCTGAGGGACTGGGCACAAGGTTGTTCCTTCCCCAGCCTGGCCCTAGCTCCAGGGACCTGGTCCCTCAGGCTTCAGGGCACTCAGGGGAGACACCCCCCTCATCTAAGCCAGGACTGTGATGTATCAGCCCTGCCCCAGCGCCCAGCCCACAGCCCTCAGCGCCTTCCTTGGCTTCTAAAGCAGATCCATGTGGCCCAGCTCAAATCCAGAGCCTGCAGTGGGAGGCTCCTCAGTCTGGGCCCTCCCCTCCCAGCTCCCGGCCTCCACCCACAAGGCTCCAAGCCATTTCCTTTCCCTTCATCTCCAGGAACTCCTTCCCCCTGCGGACCTTCCCCCTACGGAGGAGCCTACCTCAGGGGGTCTGTCTGGTGGCTCAGCCCTCCTGGGCACTCACCCCTCTACTGCACACTGGCCAGAGCCTGGGTCCTGCCCCTCAGCGTTGGTTGCCAGGGCAGGCAGCACACAGTAGGTCAAGTCTCAGTCCTAGCTGGGGGCTCTCCCTGTGAGCCCTCCTGTCCAGCTGTCTCTCTGCCCAGCCTGGTGTGTCCAGAGTCGGGTTGGTGTGGGTGGGGCTCTGGCAGGATGGCCAATCTCGCTGTGCCCGTGGTGGCCCTCACACCACAAGCCTTCTGACCCCACATCAGGCCTCAGTTACTGGTCACAGACCCCCGGGCTGGACCCACCCAGCAGTATACTTAACGGCTGACCCTGGAGATGCTTCCCTGTCGAGGGAGAGGGCATTTTCTGTCCTGTCCCTGGCCCTCTCTTCAGCCTCTCCTTAGCCCTCCTGCCCCTCCCCCCACAACAGGGCATCACATCACACAGATGCCCGATCTCCACGTCTCACTCCCATCTTTTCCCTCAACCACAAGCTTCCAGAGTGAGGCCAGCGTCTCAAGTCCTTGCCAGGGAGGAGGACAGCCAGGCTAAGACCCTCAGTCCAGCCAGTGCTGGCAAGGGACTAGGACACCCAGCCCTGCTGGCTCCTCTGTGTGACGCTGTGGCCGGGGACCACGAGGCAGCCCCAGAAGCAGCCAACCACAGTCTGGGCAAGACATCATGGGGCTCCCGCCCACTTGGGTCTGCCTCCCGAGCACAGTCCTCTCCAGGCCAGATGAGTCCACCATCCAGGACCTCACAAAAAACAAGCCAGCACCACAGCACTAAGTTGGGTAGAAGGGGGACTTCCCTACTGGCCAAAAGAGCCAATCAGAGGGACAGGGTCACCTTCCCAGGGCAGGAAGTAACAGACCCCTCCTACTGCCCTGGGGAGAAACATTCTCACCCCCCCCACCCCCCATACATCCCTTCCTAGGCAGCCAAGAGGGGACAGGCAGGATGTGGGGACACCGGCTCTCTCCCTGCCACATTCCTCAGCCAAGGATCTCAACTCCTAACTGGGACTATACTGGGATGAAGGGGGGTGAGGGGAGAGAGCCCTGGTCATGTGACTCCTGCTCACCTCCCAGAGACTGTGGTGGGGGAGGGATGCTCTCAGGCCATTCAGAATAGATGTGTGGGGACAGACGATAAGAAAAAGCTCCCCACCCCGATAACGGAGTCCCACACCCCATCCAACCCATAGAAGCCCTCACCCCACAGAGCTGCCCCTTCCCAGAAATGACAGGCCTTGGAACACATAAGGGGGCTGTGCCCCATCTATAGGCCCCACCCCCAAGGGATTGCTCAACATCCGGGCCCTGTCTAGACAGATGTTTGGGCCTCTGCAGGAACATGAACAGCTGGTGTTCATTCACCTGGTCCCAGCCTCTCCTCGAGAAAAGGACCCTCTGCGAGGTGCAGAGCGGGGCGGGGGGGGGGGGGGGGGGGGGGTAAGAGAGGGAGGCCTGTCCCTTTGCAGGGCTGGGACTTGCTCAGCTCAAGACAAAAGATGGTGGCATTGTGGAGGTTTTGGGGAGCACTGCTAATGACCTGGAGATGGCAGACACAGCCGAGGAGCAGGGGAGCTGCAAGGAGGTCAGACCCCGAGAGTTTGCTCCAGCCTACAGCACGCTCCCCTCGGGCCCCCTCGGCCGCCCTGGCCCCGCGCACCTTCCACACAGTGCTCCACCTCCTCCAGGTTCCGCAGGGTGATGCGCATGAGGCTGGAGTTGAGCATCAGCTCGTTCTTGTGGGCTGGCCACAGGTACGGGGGTGCAGGGTTCACAAAGAAGATCCTGGTGTCCCCAGTGGACACCTGGTTGTCACAGATGAGGGGGTCTCCAAAGCCGCCAATCACCACCTTGTTGCCACCATCCATCAGGCTCTCCTGAGTCACCACGTCTTTGCCCTTCAAGTACCGCCAGACACGGACCTGGGGGAGAATGGGGGGCAGGTCTCAGCGATCCACTCCCACTGGGAAGAGGAGGCCGGAGGCAAACGGCAGGCTGGGGCGTCTGGGCCTTTTCCTCCAGGAAACAGCTCCCAACCCCCAGGTCTAACTGACCCAGCCACCCCACTCCAATGTGCCATGTCAGCTCCGGCCGGATATGGAAGGGGACCCCCTGGCCTGGGCTGCCCGCCCTCCATGCCTTACTCTCCCATCTGCCCACCCCTCCTCTGGCCTGCCCTGGACGGGGCCTGAGCCGCTCTCATGGATGACAGGCTTTCAGGGCCACAAGCTCTGAGCTGGGGCTCTGGGCCAGCTGCATTCTTTGCAGCCCTGTGGGTGGGCTAGACACCCCCTCCCAGGAGATAAAAGACCCCTCCTCCCGCCAGGCTCCCGCAGTGAGTGCAGGAAAGGCAGCCGAGAACCACAAAATCAAGTTTGGGCAGCACAGGGCAGCCCCACCCTCCTGCTCTGCTCTGCGGGCCCCGAGGGCACCTTCTCCGACAAACTGTGCCCTGGGAGGCTCGCAGTCCACAGGGATGGGGAATGGGGGTGGCAGGAGGGTGGCAGGAGAGGCAGGCTGAACAACGGGCTGCCCTCAAAGGAACAGGTCCCCCGACAGGAGCCAGCTCCCTGAGGAATGGCCTCTCTTCAGGAGCTGGGGGTCGGCTGCTGGAATGGGGGATGAAAGACAATGGTGGCCAGTTCACCTGCCTATGCCCCCCTGCTGGGAGCCTAGGATCTGCAGGGACCCCTCCACCCTCCAGGGGCCTGGGTGAGCCCGGCCCAGCCCTCCCCCTCCCACCTCCAGACACACAGTAGGCTCAGAAGGACAAAACCAGCAGGGGGAGGGCCGGCAGCTTTCATCGCCTCCCCCCACCCCAGCCACACCCAGGAGCGGCGGGGAGGAAGTCGGGAAAATCCTGCAGGGACTTGGCAAAGTGCCCCGAGGTGGAGGGGAGGGGGCCCAGCGGGGAGCCCGGCGGTAGCCCTCACAGGCCCAGCCAAACGGAGCTGCGGCCCGCTCCCATCTCCCAGCAGGAGGAATGATCCGGTTTCTGGTCGGGGAGGCAGTTTGAGGGGCCCGATGTGGGGAGGGGCCTGGGTCCCCGAGCACACCCTGGGAATGGATTGTGGTGTAAAACCCACCGTCCTGCCCCGGGGCTGCGGGGTCCCACTGAGGAGAGAGCCCCAAGCCCCCTCGCGTGGCCGGGGGATGCGGTTCTCCCAGGAGCGGATGAGGCACCTGCCCCTGCCCGGCCGCCCCCACGCGCACTGGAGCTCAGTAACGGCCCCGCCCCCCCTCAGCGCCGGCCCCACACCCGCACTCAGCACCCCCCCGGGGTCCCCGAGGGGGAGGTGAGAAACCCCCTCTCCCGACCACCCCTCCAGCCCCGGGAAAGCCCTGGGGGCGAGCCCTGACCCAGAGGAACCCCACTCCGCCCGGGCAGAGAGCGCCGTCCCCCCGGCCCCGGCCCTTCCCGGGCGGGTGGGGAGGGGGCGCCCCTCCGCGGGCGGCGCGGCGGGCAGCGGGCGGAGGGCGGCCGGGACCGGCCCGGCCTGGGCGCCGCTCGCTGGGGCTGCGGCGGAACTTTCCCCGCGGCGCCTGCGAGTTCCCGGGACCCGCGCCCCACCCGGGGGCTCGGCGGTCGCCAAGGCAGCGGGCGCTGCGGCGTCTGGGCCGGTTCCCACGGCCGGGCGGGGGTCTCCGCGGCGGCCGGGCATCGGGGGCGGGCCTCGGGCTCGGGACCGGGATCGCGGACCGGAGCCCCCAGCCCGGGCTCGGGGCCCGCGGGGCTCCGGGCCGGCGTGCCGGCGGGGCCCACCTTGCACGAGTACGTGAGCTGCACCGGGTCCACGTTGAGGATCTCCTCCACGGTGCCCGTGAGCACCACGTTCGCCTCCTCCTCCCGCCGCTCCAGCGCGCGCTCCGGGCACGTCCCGTCGGCGCCGGGCAGGGGGCACGCGGCCGCCACCAGGAGCAGCAGCAGCGGCGGCAGCGGGGCCGGGCCGGACGGCCGCAGGCTGGCCATGGCGGGCCGAGGGCGCGGAAGGCCGGAGCGAGCGCGGGCCGGGCCGCGCCGGGGACCGGACTGGACAGGACGGGACGCAGCTCCCGGGAGGCGGTGGGAGCGGGCGGCCGGGGGCGGGGCGGGGCGGGGCCCGGGGAGCACCGCCCCCGCCGCTCCCGCCCCCTCGCCGCCCCCGCGCCGCCCCGCCGCCCGGCGCCCCGACCCGCGCCGGCCCCGCGAACAAAGCGCCGGAGGAGGCCGGGCCGGGACAAGGGGCGGCGGGGCCGGGACAGGGGGCGGCGGGGCCGGGACAGGGGGCGGCGGGGCCGGGACAAGGGGCGGCCGGGCCGGGCCGGGCGGGGAGGGCGGGCCAGAGGGCGGCCGGGGTGCCGTGTGCCCCCCGCGGACGGACGGCCCTCCCCCGGCGCGCGCCCCCGCCCCGGCACTGCGGCAGGAGCCGGGTTAATGCACAATCGGGAGGCGACGTGACGGGACTTCCAAGGGGCTCCAGGCCACTCCGGGCCGGGCGGCGGGGGCTCCCCGGCCGCGGGGAGGGGCTGGCAGCTGCCGGGACCCCGCCGCGCTGGAGCCCTGCAGACCAGGGAGCCTGCGGGGGGACCCAGCCCCCAGCGGACCCCGGACGGAAGCTCGGCGGGGCCGGGACCCCCGCGGGCTCGGGAGGGGCGGCAATTCCATAGGCCACGCCCCCCGCGGCTGAGGGCCAATGCGGTCCGGCGCAGCGCCGATTGGTCAAAGCTGATCGCAGACCCGCCTACCTCCCGGTCCTGGGTCCGCTCTGGCCTTTATGCAGGGCGGAGGGCGCCCCCTGCTGTCCAGCGGCGGCAATTGCGGGTCACTGGTTGCGGGGGGGGGGGCGGCCACGCCCCCTTCCAGCTCTCAGAGGGCGCTGCTCCCGCCGGCCAAGTGCAGGGACAAACTGCGATCGATCCAGAACGTCCAAACTGGAGCCTGGCCTGGCTGACTATGGAGGGGAAGGGGCAGGGGAAAGGGAGGAGGCCCCTAACCTTCTAACAGGGCTGGATCTGAGGTGCCCCCTCACCAAGCCTGCCACAGAGCTCGGGGCCAGGAGCTAGGAAGGGGTAGCTGTGCAGAGGCCCCTCTGGAGGATCCTACTTCTCCAGACCCTGGGGGGGTTCAGGAAAGGAGGGTGGCATCAAGCTGTGTGCTTACACTTGCTGACTTGAAGTAGAGGTGAGAGTGGGGCCCAGGAAGTGTGGCTGGAACCTGGAGAGCCGCCCCTCCCCCCCGCCCCCCCGGCCCACGCATCCGTCCTAGGCAAGGCAGACCTGAGGCTGCTCCCCACCCCTCGGCCCAAATAGAGACTCCCACAGTCCGGAGAGGGGACGCTGGGTCTCCAGCCAAATAAATTCCTCCGAAGAATCTGAAAGCTGAGGTCTGAGTGTCCCCAGAACCTCGGATTTTGGCCCAGAGAGGTGTCTGTTCTGTCTCGGATTTCGGCCCAGAGAGGTGTCTGTTCTGTCACATCCATCTTGCCTGTGTCCAAGGCTGGCTCAGCCTGGCTCCTGTGGGCTCATCTGGGAAACGGAGAGCATCTGGTGTGCACGCACCGCAGCCTGTGCCAGGCGGTGCTCCCCAAAGCTCTTCTGCAGGCGTCCCCCACCCAGGCACCCTTCCCTCTGGCCACGGTGACCTCTCCAGAGTGAAACCCCGAAAGCAGGTGCATGTGTTTGCTTTGAACAGGCTCCACATGTCTTCAGGCCCTGTCCACACCCTTCCAGACCAATGCAGACTGGACAGAGTGGGCTGGTGGGTCCCGAAGGACAGAGAGGCCCGGAGCCCCCTCCCAGCTTACCCAGGCAGGCCCTAGGACTCTCCTCCCCCACCGCTGCCAGGGGTGCTGATCTCAGTGGGGATATGGCCTTGTGGCCTTTGGGTCCTGGCCTGGCCTCCACCGTGTTGTCTCCCCCCCACCCCCTGCTGTCTGCTGACCCAGATGTTGGGTGGGGCCAGGTGTGCAGAGCCTGACCATGCTTAACCTGGGCCAGGGATGGACACCAGTGAGGCCCTTTTCTTTCCCTAGAAGTTAATTTCCCAAAGGTGTGGGAAAGCACCTTCAGTCTCTCTGCAAGGTGGGCGTATGGGAGAATGTTGTTACTGGGTGATCCTACTCAGCTCTGGGCTGTGACCACCCAAAGACCCTGGGTCTGCTTGCCTTCCTCTTCCTCCCCCTCTCCCCCAGCGGAAGCGAGAGTGCCAGGGCAGGTGTGAGGAAAGACCCAGAGGCAGCCAGTATCTTTGCATCAACGTTTATTATGGGCCCTCCTGGCCAGGGACTGGCTGGTGTGGCTCTCAGCGCTGCCCTCCTGGTCCCTCCGTGCCGCCCCGAAGGCGCAGATTCATCTGCACGGTGCAGTGGGCTGTGAGGCCGTACTCCCCCAGCTGCTTCTCATCATCCAGGGGCACCCCCTGGAAATTCAGCCAGAACTGGTGGACACTCGTTCTCTCCCGGTCAGCCACCTGCTGCTTGAATTCGGCCACCTTCTGCGTCAGCAGGACGTCGTAGGCGCTGGTGTGGCCCCTCTCGTTCCTCACCAGGATGCTCAGGGGCTTGTCGCAGCTCTGCACCACCAGCACAACCTCGCTGCCAGAGCTCAGGCCCTGGCGGGCCAGGGGAACCCCGTCCTGCAGCACTTCAGTGCTTGCCTGGACCACCAGGCGCTGCCGGAAGGCAGGCACTTGGGTCTCCTTGGTGATCAGCTCCTTCAGTTCCGACAACAGCATGGAGTCCCTCATGGGCACCCGGAATTCCTTGCTCAGCATCTTCACCCTCAGGTAGCCACCCTGTGGACATCACATGGAGCTCAGAAACCCTGGCACCACTACACACAAGACCTTGGTCGCAGGGCAAGCTCCTAGGGCCCCGGACTCTGCTCCCTCCTGTGTCCTCTCCACCCACCAGGAGAGACCTCAAGTGCAGCACAAGAGGGGATTCCTAGAGGAACAGCCAGCCTCCTGTGACCATCTACTTTATCTCGCTTCACTAGCTTATATGTCCCCCAAGGGACCTGGAAGCAGCCACTGGGCAGAACCCACCTTCCAAGACCCAGACCCTGGTGTCAGGAGGAGCCCTGGCGTCAACCTAGGAACCTGGGAGCTTAGAGCCACTCTGCTTGCCTGGCACAAGGAGGGAGAGGATAAGGGACTGGTGCCCAGCCCACCTGCCCAGCCTGTCACCCGCCTCACCATGGCTGTGGGCTCTGATGCCTGGTCCTCCTCAGGCCGAGACGGCAAGGATGATGATGCGCTGGCTCTCTCAGCTCCAGCTCCTCTCCGGCAGGCGCTGGCAGCTCACCCCTTTTCTGAGCCCGAGCCTCACACGTCAGAGGGTGTGTCTGGGAGCAGCCTACCAGCCACTGATTCAGCTTCAGTTTCAGTTTCCGTTTCCCAAAGGCTAGCCTGGGAGCCAGTGGTGGAAACAGAGCCGGAGCAGAACAGTAAGGAATCCTTGGAGGGACCTCCCACCCACCTGGTGGGACACAATGTGTGCCCCCTCCCCAGGAGTGTGCATTCCAGCCCCCCCCACCAATGGCCTGCACAAAACAACAAAAGCCATAACAACATGAAGTAATGATGGGAAAGTTTCACTTTCCATTTACCAACTTTCGAAAGTAACAAACTTGGAAAATCTTATCACGGTTAATTCAGAAATAACATAAAATAATGATAACCCAAACTACCCAGGGATGGTCACCAATATTTGTTCAGATTTTTTTTTTTTAATGAAAGAGATGTATCTTTTATTTTCTACAAAAATGAACTTGTGGACATTATTGACAAAGTGAAAAGACTACCCACAGAAATGGGAGAAAATATTTGCAAATCATGTCAGATAAGGATCTACTATCCATAATATAAAAAGAAATCTTACAACTCAACAACAAAAATATTACTCAATTAAAAATTGCATGAATAGCATGTTTCTTTTTTTTCTTTTTTTTTTAAATATATTTTTTATTGATTTTGTACAGAGAGGAAGGGAGAGAGATTGAGAGTTAGAAATGTTAACGAAAAAACCATTGAAACCTGTAAAGAATTTTTTAATGAGTTTATTTGAGCCAAAACTGTCGACAATTGCCGGGAAGCAAAACCTCAACGGATTGAGATAATGCTCCGAAGAATGGCGAGTTACATTTCTCTATTTATACACCGAAATCAAAGGAGGGACATAGGTGGGTTACATGAAATTCATTGGTGATGGAGTAAGGAGGCGGGAGAAAGCAAAGTGGTGGGAAACTCCTGGGATTGGATAAAAAGTAAAATGATGGACGTGTACTCAGGTGAGTGCAGGAACAATTAACATGATAAAGAAGGAATTTGAGGCATCTGTCCTGGCGCCCACCACATTTGGTTGTTCCCCAGGGGCCCCGGAAAAAAGGGAAGTTACAAGTTACCCAGACATCTCACAGATATGTTATCTTAGAGGCAAAGAGGCAAATGGGCTCAGTAAAAAGATCAAAGTTGATCTTTGTCTGGGAAAATATCTGTGACATGACTACCTACTATAACCTGTTAGATATTTAATTTTCAAACCATCTTTTGTGGTTATCTTAGATCTCTGGGTTTGCAAGACTGCCACGCAGGCCTTCCCTGAGCTGGTCAGGTTAGCATGTGGCTTTTTTCTTTCACAGAAACATCGATGAGAGAAAGTCATCGATCAGCTGCCTCCTGCACACCCCCCACTGGGGATATGCCCACAACCAAGGTACATGCCCCTGACCGGAATCGAACCAGGGACCCTTCAGTCCCCAAGCCGATGCTCTATCCATTGAGCCAAACCGGTTTCGGCATGAATAGCATGTTTCCAAAAGAAATATACAAATGGGCACAGCCTCATGAAAATATGCTCAATATCATTGGGCATTAGGGAAATGCTAAAGCCACGAGATATGATACACCCACTAGCATGACTATAAATCATAAATAATAAAAGTGTAATATGCTAATTAGACCAGATGCCCTTCCAGGCAAAGCTGGGACTGTGAGGGAAGCCCTGGTCCCGGGTGCCAGAGGGAAGACGGTGCAGCCAGCTGCCAGCCAGGGGAAGGAAGGCCTACTCTTGCACAAATTTTGTGCACTGGGCCTCTAGCAATTAATAATAGAACAAGTGTTAATGAGGATGTAGAAAAACTGGAACTTTCACACATTGCTGATGAAATGGCGCAGCCACTATGGAAAAACAGACGTTCCTCAAAGAGTTAAACAGCCCTGATTGGTGTCTGCGTTGGTCAGAGGGGCATCCTGTGCACCAAAGGGTCTGGTTCAACTCCCAGGCAGGGCACTTACCCAGGTTTTGGTTTTGGGTTTGATCCTGGGTCAGGGTGAGTACTGGTGGCAACCAATCCATGTTCCTTTCTCTCTCTCTCCCCCTTTCCCTCTCCATTTCTCTCTCTTTTGAATCAATGAAAAATATACCCTCTAGTGAGGGTTACAACAACAAAAAGTCAAAGAGTAGCAAAAAGAAAGTGTTTTGAATATTGATTTTTTAGAGAGAGAGAAGGGAGAGGGATAGAGAAATAGAGAGAGGAACATCACTGATCGGCGGCCTCCGGCACACCCCCTACTGGGGATCAAGTCCAAAACCTAATGAAAATCAACTAGTGACTTGGTTCCTGGGTTGACATTCAACCGCTGAGCCACACTGGCTGGGCTGAATATAAATCTTTTTTTTTTTTTTACAGAGAGGAAGGGAGAGGGATAGAGAGTTAGAAACATCAATGAGAGAGAATCATCGATCAGCTGCCTCTTGCACACCCCCTACTGGGGATGTGCCCATAACCAAGGTACATGCCCTTGACCAGAATCGAACCCAGGACCTTTCAGTCTGCAGGCCGACGCTCTATCCACTGAGCCAAACCAGTTTTGGCAACTTTTCATATACTTGACTAGAGGCCTGGTGCATGAATTTGTGCACAGGAGTAGTCCCTCAGCCTGGATCAGGCCAGCAGGGGAAGGGAGGGGACTCTGGGAGGGTGGTGGGCCTTGGAAGGTTGGCTGTGGGAGTGCACTGACCACCAGGGTCAGCTCCTGCATTGAGCATCTGCCCCCTGGTGGTCAGTACGCCTCACAGCAACTGGTTGACCAGTCCTTTGGTAGTTCAGTCGCTTATATATATATTGTATGTTGAAGACTTGCACATATATAACAACAGCAGCGACCAAACACCTTCCCAAGTACTTCTCAGTCCTCACCACTGACCCCTGCACACTTGGCCCAGGGCACCATCTCCTCTCACCTGGGCTACTGCAGGTACAGTGGTGCTGCTTCTATCCCTCCAGAGTGATAAGTTGGCGCACACAGGAACACTGGCCATTCGGGCTCCTCATTTCCTTTCCTCTGGCACTTGGCTCGCTCTTGCCCCAGTTCCTGGCACTGCCTATCCCTCTGTCTGGAATGTCCCCTGCACCTCACCCCACCCCCCAAGATGCAGATGGCTCACTTCCTGCACCTCCTTCAAGTCACAGGCCTGAGGAGACCCTGGGTGGGAGGCCTCCCTTCCTCTCTGGAAAGGGTCTAGGCAGCACCTCCTGCCTCAGTCTCCCCCCTGTCCCATTCTCTTGTCTGCCTCCTGGGCACTAACAGCTATCGCTGACATATGTCCACTTCTATGTTCTGGGTGCTATCAAAGTAGGATCTCAGTCATCTTCCTAATGACCCCTGGAAAAATAGAAAGATAACCTATTGCACAGGAGAGGAAACAGTTAGGGTTCGGGTTAGGGTTAGAGTTAGGCACATGAGCCCAGCTGACAACTCTAAGGGAAAGAAAGCTCAAGAACAGGGCTCTCAGGCCAGTCTTTCCTGTCTGAACATCTGCCTATCTTGTCTCTTTGGGCGGCTGGGGTAGTCCAGAACCCCCTAGACTGGTCCCAGCACCCCCCCTCCAGGAAGTGCGGGTCCCCAGCTTCTCCCCAAGGCGCCTAGAAGGAGGTCCAGGTGGCCCCTGGGGTGGAGTGGGGGCTTCAGGTCTGGGAGATCTCCTTGCCAGGAGGACTAGTCTGAGCAGGCCCTGGACCCATCAGCGCTGCCAGGAGGTTCTCGGTGGGCAGGGTCCCCTCCGCGGATCTGTCTGTGCCCCGCGTCTTCCCAGAGCCCTGCCTAGCTCCACTGGCTCCTCTGGGCAGTAGAAGGTGGGGGTGGGGATAGCCTCACCTTGGTGAGCAGCAGCTGGGCCTGAGGCCAGTCCGGAGGCCTGCACCCCGAACCCCTGTGTAGACACGTGTGTCGCAGGAGGATCTGAGCATCTCCCCCAACACCTGGCGCCCCAGACTGACCGCCAAGGGGCCGGCTTGGCTCCGGGATGCTAGAAGGCTTCTGGAGGCGGAGGCGAGCGGGACTTTGCTTTGCAGGGCCTGACGGATCCCCGGCGGGTGCTGGGGCAGGACCTCCATGGACACCACCACTATGTAGGCTCCCAGCAGGCGAGGGGACCCTTCGGCGTAGATAGTTGGCTCTCTCTGGATCAGAAAAGCCCCTTGAGGCCCCCCTCCCCTCTGGAGCCCTTCCACGCAGCGTAGCAGTCTTTTTTTTTAATATATATTTTATTGATTCTTTACGTAGGGGTGTCGAACTCAATCAGAGAAGGGGCCAAAATCTAAAATCCAGCCTAAATCGCGGGCCGAATGGTTTACTGAACAGTCATAAACTGACAATGTCATAAACTGACAGCGGAGTGCAGTGATGACAGCGCGGTGCGGGCCACATTGCAAGGCCTGGCGGGCTGAATTTGGCCCGAGGGCCTTGTGTTTGACATATGTGCTTTACAGAGAAGAAGAGAGAGGGATAGAGAGTTAGAAACGTCGATGAGAGAGTATCATCAATCAGCTGCCTCTTGTACACCCCCTGCTGGGGATGTGCCCACAACCAAGGTACATGCCCTTGACCGGAATCGAACCCGGGACCTTTCAGTCTGAGCCAAACCGGTTTCGGCCAGCCTAGCAGTCTTGCATGCCGCCTACTTTCCCAAAGACCCCGGACCATCCAGTGGAAGAAGGGCTTCTGCTCTCCCAGCAGCCCAGGCCCCCAGGTCTGTCTGTCTCTTACAGGGAGCATGATTCTGGCCGGCTGCCTGCCTCCCACCGGTTAGAAGTCCCAAGGCCAGGCCGGCTTGTGGGCCTTGGAAAACATGGGAAACAGGCCAGAGACCCCGAGGATTCAAGACTAGAGCGTCCCTGCCACACAGTTCAAAATGAAAACAACGTCAGACACGAAATCAGGCCTAGCCCAGCCCTGGCCAGTTGGGCTCAGTGGATAGATAGAGCGACGGCCTGCAGACTGAAGGGTCTGGAGGTTCGGTTCCGGTCGTGCCCTGGGTTGCAGGCTGGATCCCAGGTATGGAACCTGCAGGAGGCAGCAGATGCACGATTCTCTCTCATCATTGATACTTTGTTGTCTCTCTTCCTCTATTTTTAGAAATAGAGGAAGTATCTCATCATTGATACTTCTGTGTCTCTCTTCCTCTATTTTTAGAAAAGAAAGTAAGCATAGCCCTGCTTTCCTCACTTTGCCTCTTTAAAATAAACAAAACCGTAGCTATTGTCCCTCCACGTTGCTGGTGGGGCTGACCCTGACATCACCAGCCTCATGAGTCACCCCATTGGCTCGCGTCACCCCTACCTTCACCCTGAGACAATCATCTCTGATTATCTGGGACCTCGCAGCCTCTCCTGGCCAGGTTTACGTCAGTCTGATGCCGTCATCTGTCTGAAGCCTCACCCTCACTGGGCTTGTGCCGTCATTTATTGTGCTGGGATCCACCCTGACTGCTATGACCTTTGTCAGCGCCCTCCCTCCTGCCCAGGGGCTGGGTCCCACGCCCACGGGTTACGGGCCATTCGTGGGCGCTGCAGGCGGCGGCATTCAGGGCGATGCCCGGCTGTGCGGAGGCCCCAGGCCCGGCGGGACCGGGATGGCGGAGCAGGAAGGGGGGTGCTGGTCGAGGTGCGTCCGCCCCCCGGACTCGGTTCCCCTCGAGGATTTCCCTTTCGGACTTCCCGCTCGGGGGAAGGTGGGCCTCGCGACTCCGCCCGGGTCCCCAGCCCGGCGCCCGGGGGGCCTCCCGCCCGAGCGCCGCTCGAGGGGGCGGCACCCCGGTTTCCCGCTCGGCCCGGAGGCGGGGCCGGAGGCGGGAGCGGGTGAGGCCCAGCTCCCTCCCTTTTGTCCCCGCGCGGCGGCCGGGGGCCACGGTGACTGACGCGGCGGCCGGGGGCCCAGGGTGACTGACGGTTGCCGCGGGCGGCGGGGGCGGGGCCCACGGTTACTGACGGTTGCTGGGGCCGGCGGGGGCGGGGCCCACGGTGACTGACGGTTGCCGCGGGCGGCGGGGGCGGGGCCCACGGTGACTGACGGTTGCTGGGGCCGGCGGGGGCGGGGCCCACGGTGACTGACGGTTGTTGGGGCCGGCGGGGGCGGGGCCCACGGTGACTGACGGTTGCCGGGGCCGGCGGGGGCGGGGCCCACTGTGACTGACGGTTGCCGCGGGCGGCGGGGGCGGGGCCCACGGTGACCGACGGTTGCCGGGGCCGGCGGGGGCGGGGCCCGGCGGAGGGCGGGGCGGCCGCTCATTGGCGGCGCGAGTGTGGGAAAGAGCGCGGAGCGGGGTTCACACGCCGCGGGGGGCGCTTCCTGAAATAGCGGGAAGCGGCCGCGGGGCCTGGAGCTGCAGGACTGGACGGGGCGCCGCGCCCGCCGGCCCCGGGGCGCACGGCTCGCCATGCCGGCGGACACGCCGGGGAGGCCGGGGACCTCGCCGCGGGCAGCCGCGCTCGCCAGCGCCAGCCGAACCCCAAGCCGGCTCCGGGATGCGGCCGCGCACCGGAAGGTGGGACCGGGTCGGGCCTGGGCGGGAGGCGCCTGGGGGGACGGATGGACACGGGACTCAGCCACGGCCCACGGCCCGACCTGCAGTCCTCCAAGCCGGTCATGGAGAAGCGGCGCCGAGCGCGAATCAACGAGAGCCTCGCCCAGCTCAAGGCCCTGCTCCTGGACGCGCTCAGGAAGGAGGTGAGTCGGGAGGAGCGAGATGGGGGTCCGAGGCGCGGACCTGCGTCGGGGCACTGCGGGTGCAGCCGTTCACACCGGCTCCGCCCCCAGAGCGCCCGCCACTCGAAGCTGGAGAAGGCGGACATCCTGGAGATGACCGTGAGGCACCTGCGGAGCCTGCGGCGCGGGCCGGCGGCAGGTGAGACGCGGTGGGAGTGGGAGGGGCGGTGCGCGGGGCCGCCCGGCGAACCCCCGCCTGTCCCGCTGCCTCCAGCCGCGCCGCGCGCCGACGCCGCCGTCCTGAGCAAGTACCGCGCCGGCTTCAGCGAGTGCCTGGCCGAGGTGCACCGCTTCCTGGCCGCCTGCGAGGACGTCCCGGCCGACGTGCGCTCCCGCCTGCTCGGCCACCTGGCGGCCTGCCTGGGCCACATGGGGCCGCCGAGCCGCTCCGCGCCCCTGGCCCCCGCTTCGGAGGGCCCCACGCCAGAGGCCTACGTGGGCCGCCCGCCGCTGCCGGGCTTCGATGGCCCCTTCCCCCCGCTGCGCCCCGAACCGGCCTCGGCGCCGCCGCTCCTGCCGGGCCTGACCCGCGCGCCCCGCGCCGCCCCCTCGGCGGGGCTGCCGGGCCGCAGTGCGCCCTGGAGGCCGTGGCTGCGGTGAGCGTCCCGTCCCGAGCCGCGGCTTTGCTGAGGCTGTAACGAGGATATTCATCTCCAGCGGCTGCAGTGAGAGTTTTGTGTTTGTTCTGTCTTTTCTGGGGAGGATCTAGTCTGGCAGCGCGTGTGGCACCAGCGCTCAGCGGCCAAGCTCCGTGCGGGTCCCGCCCCCTCCCAGGCCCCGCCCTTTCTCAGGCCCCGCCCCCTTCCCAGGCCCCGCCCTCTGACTGGTGCGCCCCGGGGCCTCTTGGGCCCGCACTTGTGTGGGAGCCAGCGGTCCGTCTTGGAGTGGGAGGGGTTGTGAAGTCTGAAGGGGACAGTCATCACGTTTTCCAGAACACACCCGAGTGTTGGGAAGCGCCAGTCCAGTCACTGGGCAATATTTTTAAGGCGCCTGGTGCACCTCCTGCTTTGTTCTCACGTTTACCGTCAGTCCCCTCCGGGAACCGCGCCCTAGGCCAGTCTCCCCAGCAGTGGGGACCAGCTGGAGAGGGCATCTGAGTCCCGGGCAGGCAACTGCAGCGAGGCTGGCACAAGCACTTAGTCCGGGGCTCAGGGAGTGCGCTCCCACCGAAGTCCAATCCTGCTGTGTGTCTGGCCTTGCCCTGGGACCACCCCACCACACACACACACACACACACACACACACACACAGTGAGAAAGGACTGGGGGGTTCATCCTGAGTAAGCGTCCATCCTGAGGAACTGCGTGCGTCAGCGCTGCAATACAAGATTGCAACGCTAGGTGGCGTTGGACACTGGGCCAGGAGGGCCTGAGCTCCATGTGCAATGAGGGGGTGGTCCCAGGTACTTAGCTGGGACTGGAAGCGCCTGAGGCGGAGCCAAGATTCATTTCAGATGGTTGCCTGCCTGCCTGCCTGCCCCGCCAGGGCCTATCCAGGAGGAGGGTGAGTCACTGTCTGAGGCTGGCCTGCCCCTCCTTCACGGCTCCCACATCGGTGCCCCCCTGGCGGGGAATCTCCTAGTCCCCACCAGGCCAGTCCTCCCTGCTCTCTGCTGCCTTGCACTCGTGTCCCTGAGAGTCAGGGCTGGGTCAGTGGCTTAGGATGGTGGCAGTGGCCTGGACACACACACTCAGTAGGCCTGGGTTGCAGAGGGTCTGTACTGGGGGAGGGGAGCTCGGGGAGGGGAAGGCCTGGGGTTTGGGGTGTGCAGCCTCAGTGGGGAGGGGGAAAGTCAGGGCCTGCTCAGAGCTGAGCTCGTCACTTGGAACCACTCAGTCCACACTGACTTAATCGGTTAATTTGCATGAACGCTGAAGTTAGGTTTGGTGAAGGTAGTCATCCCAGTTTGGTTAGGAAGGTCTGAGAAGCAGACTGAGCTGAGGCGGCCCCATGGGGAGGGCCTGGGGGGAGGGCAGCACCAAGGCTGTCCCTTTCTAACAACTGAGGGCAGCTGGCTCTCTGGAACAACACCCTGGACTCCGGCTGTGGGAGGAAGCCCTCCCCTCAGGACACCTGCCTAGGCCAGTGGAGAGCTGCGGCCCAGCCTATGGTGGGAGCTGGAGCCCGAACCATGGAGTGCTGTCCCTACCAGGTCTATCTCCCACCGGCTATTTTTATCTTGGTTTTTGTCTTGCAGACACTTCCTGCCAAGTAGTGATGAAACACCTCAGGCCTGGCATGTGGAGGGGCAGGGAGGGGCCAGAACTCCTCCTGGGGAGCGGGTATGTGCCTTAGTCACTCCCCACCATGGCAGGCAGCGTCTTGTTCTCCAGTCTTTGGCCTCCTTCCAGCTGGTTCCTGCAAGGGCTGTGGGTCAATAAATGCTTGCTGAGTTAATGTGCACTCTCAGCCGATCCGCCTGCTCTGGGTGTTGGACCCTGTCAGTCCCTTTCCGTATGTCTGTCTGCCTGTAGGGCCAGGGCTTGGGGACCAGACAGTGACAGCAAATCATAGGTGTGAGCTCAGGAGAAAGAACCAGCCCAGGAGATTTTCTTTAAAAAAAAAAAAAAAAAAAAATATATATATATATATATATATATATATATATATATATATATATATATATATATATTTTATTGATTTTTTTACAGAGAGAAAGAGAGAGGGATAGAGAGTTAGAAACATTGATGAGAGAATCATCGATCAGCTGCCTCTTGCACACCCCCCGCAACCAAGGTACATGCCCTTGACTGGAATCGAACCCAGGATCTTTCAGTCTGCAGGCTGACGCTCTATCCACTGAGCCAAACCGGTTTCAGCAAGCCCAGGAGATTTTCGATGGGGGACAGGCTGGAGCAACCCCCACTGTGGTGCCGACTCGCTTCAGGCACCAGCAGCTTCCTCCCTTCTGTGGGGACATTTGCTCCCCAAAGCTGGGCTGGGCTGTCCATCTCTGCCCCCTGGAGCCCTGGGGGTTCACCCTCCTGGGATGCACTCATTGGGCAAAGAATCCGCCCTGGGCTTGCAGTCTCCCCGAGGCCCCCAGGGACCTCCTGGTATTCAGCTCCCGCAGAAGTGACGGACTGTCTCTTCAGGATAAGGTTGCAAGTGCTGCCTGCTCTCTGTCTGTCTGTCTGACTGACAGTGTTCACTCTGGGGAGAACAGCTGTGCTTTGCTGTGAAGAAGGCAACCCAGAGTGGTCTCGAGACCTGCAGTCACTGCCATGACAGTCGGCTCAGTGACAGGTCCTCTGGCACCAGCCAGCCCTCAGACAAACCCCAGTTGCAGCGACAGTCAGGGCTGCTCCTGGGAGTCCCTGAGCCAGAATCCCGGAGCCCCTACTGGACTCCTGGCCTTCAGACACTGAATGGAGAATGAATGCTGGTCATTAATAATTTAGGTTAATCTGTTATGCTAAATTGGTAACAAGAAATTTTATATAAAATCTAAGATAAATGTAAATAATGATAGCAATAAACACATGCCCATGGCCAGCCAGGATGACCCCTGCTGAGCTCTTGCAAGGATGGAACTGTGGGGGAGGACTGGAGTGGGAGTGGGAATAGACACAGCCCTGCAGCTCAGCTGATGAGCAGTGGGGCTTGGCCTGACTGATCTGGAAGTAAGTTCGAAGTGAGCCTCAATGGTGGATGCAGCCCCTGCCACGTGGTTGCTGAGCAGCCACAGCTCATGCCACCCCTGTGCGTCCAGGCAGGGCTGGGGGCACTTCTGTGGCAGTAACTGGTGGAGCACCCTCAATTGGAACAGGGGTTGAGGGTGCACAGGCCTCAGGCGTCAACTAAAGACAGCACAGCCACAAACATGTCCACGCCACAAAGACCCTTCTGCAGCCTGGTAGCCAGGGTTACCAACTCAACTCAATAATAATAAAAAAGATTTAAAAAACCCACTTAAAAATGCATGAAGAATCTGAATAGACAGTAAGCACATGAAAAGGTGCTCAGCATCATTGTCCATCGGGGAAATTTAAATCAAAACCACAAAGAGATGCCGCTTCACACTAAGATTGCTATAATTAAAGAGACAGTAATAAATGTTAGGAGCTTGTGGAGAAATTGAAACATGTTTTTGGTAAGAATGTAGAATGGGACTGACCAGTGTGGCTCAGTGGTTGAACATCAACTATGAACCAGGAGGTCATGGTTTGATTCCTGGTCTGGGCACATGCTTGGGTTGTGGGCTTGGTCCCCAGTGTGGGGCATGCTAGGTGATTCTCATCATTGATGTTTCTCTCCCTCTCCCTTCCTTTCTGAATATCAATTAAAAAAAATTTTTTTTTAAGTATAATGGTGCAGCCACTTAATTTTTTAAAATAAATATTGTTGAAAGAATTATATATGTCCCTCCCCCCACCTCCTCCAGCCTGCCCCCACCCACCCCAGGCCTTCACCACCCTATTGTCTGTGTCCATGGGTTAGGTGCAGCCACTTTAGAAAAAGTCTGGAAGTTCCTAAAAGATTAACTGTAGGGTTACCATGTGGTAATTCCATTCCTGGGCCTGGACTCACAATAAATGAAAACAAATGTGCACAGAAAAGCATGTGCAGTATTTTATGTAATAAAAGCTTAATGTGCAGATGGACCGGAATGACTGGTCACTATGACACGCACTGACCACCAGGAGGCAGACACTCAATGCAGGAGCTGCCAAAGCAACCCTCAGCTTCCCCCAAGTGGGACACAGGCCCCACCACCCCCCCAGAGTAACTATCCACCAAATAGCATCCAACGCCATGGTGCAAAATTATTAAAAAGGTTAACTGTTGCTACAAAATTATTAAAAAGGTCAACTACAGCTGAAGCCAGTGTCATTGACAGAATGTATCTGAAGACCAACTATTGGCACAACATACCTCTGAAGCTGAAAGAAAGCGACATCGTAGACAGAATATGTCTGAAGAACAGTCCTCGACAAGTACTACCAATACTGGTAGGAAGTGCCTTCATAGCGAAAATGAGGTAAATGAGGGTGCAATTATCAAACACATTCTGGTGGAATGACTGTCACACGTCAATGTTGCCTATCCCTAAATTTCTCCAGTGAAAAACCATCTGATGAAAAATTTACTCAGTGTTGTAGCAAAGGCAAAGTTTGTCCAAATGACATAAGTTTTCCAGAATACCTGATATATTTTTAAAAATTAATGATAAACGAAGATTCTGACAGTAAAATTTTAATGGAAAATATTTGTTGTTATATCATGTTATTGTTTTTTATTAATCAATTTATATTTATTTTCATGTACATTTTACTAATTTCATCTCTTGATACTGCTATTATAGAGAAAGGATGAATAGCAATATTAAAATATTTCTTCTAATTAATTTTCTGTCAATGTGCATGAATTCATGCACTGGGCCACTAGTTATTCACAATAGCCAAGAAGTCAACATAATCCAAATGTCTGTCATCTGACAAACTGAATGGATAAATAAGTGTGTATAGCCATGCAAATGAATGTTATTTGACAATAAAAAGGTATGAAGTACTGAAACATGCTACATACAACATGGATGAACCTCGAGAATACTATGCTCAGTGAAAGAAACCGGACACATAAGACCACATATTGTATGATCCCTTTTATCTGACATGTTTAGAATATGTGAATTGACAGAAACTACATCAGTGATTTTCTGGAGCTGGGGGGAGGTTGAGGGGAATGGGGGGGGGGCTCTTGTGGAGTGATGGAAATGTTCTAAATTTGATTATAATAATGGCTGCACAACTAAATACCATTTATCATTTACTTTAAATAGATGGATTGTATGATGTGTGAATCATGTATTGATAAACCTGCTGACCTCCTCTCTACAGAAATAGCCATAGAGAGAAAGTTCTAAGAGCTGCTAGAGAAAAAAGAAGCGTTATACACAGAGGGACAAAGATAAAATGACGGCAGATTTCTTGTTGGAAAAATGCATGTGAGGAGACGGTGGAACATCTTTAAAGTACTAAAAATGAAAACTATCCCTTAGAACTCTGTAAGTAGACCCACCCCTTCCTATGCAGTTGGTTGATCATCAACAAAGGTGCAAAGGTAATTCCCTGGAGAACTAAGAGTGTTTTCAATTATTGGACCAGGAAAAAGTAGACATCTATATACAAATAAAATCACCCGGAACCATGCCTCACACTATAGGCACAGATGAACTCAAAACAAATCATAGTTCTGAATGCAAAACCCGAAACTATAAAACTTTCTTGAGAAAACTTAAAACATTTTTGTGACCTTTGGTTAGGCAATGATTTCCTAGATCCGATACAAAAAAAAAAAAAAAAAAAAATCCACGGAAGAAAAATGGATAAATTTAAAAATATATATTTTTATTGATTTCATAGAGGAAGGGAGAGAGAGTTAGAAACATCAACGATGAGAGAGAATCATCAATCAGCTGTCTCCTGCACACACCACACTGGGGATCAAGCCCGCAACCTGGGTCAACCCAGGTTGATAGGTTGACGCTCAACCATTGAGCCATGCTGCTGGGGCACCGATAAATTTTTTAACTTCTGCTCCTCAAGAGACATTGTTAAGAAAATGAAAAGATGCCGAAACCGGATTGGCTCAGTGGATAGAGCGTCAGCCTGCAGACTGAAGGGTCCCAGGTTTGATTCCAGTCAAGGGCATGTATCGATATTATACTTTGGCTGCAGGCACATCCCCAATAGGGGGTGTGCTGGAGGCAGCTGATCGATGTCTCTCTCTCATAGATGTTTCTAGCTATCCCTCTCCCTTCCTCTCTATAAAAAAATCAATTAAATCAATTAAAAAGAAAAAGAAAAGCCATAGAGTAGCAGGAAACATTTGCAAATCACACATCTGATGAAGAAGATTCAAAGATCTCTCAGGAGTCAGCAATAAGAAAAGAACTCACCCAGTTAAGAAAATGGGCAAGAGATCTGAGTCATCGTACAGAAGAAACTTATGGCAGAAGCAAAACTAAACATGAAGGCGTGCTCCGCATCACTAGTCAGCAAGGAAGTTCAGGTCCCAGCCAGTGAGGCACCTGGACGTGTACCGATGACAGAAGACGGGCCACGCCTGTCATCGAGGATGTGCCTCACACACTGTTGCTGGGAGTGACAGCTAATCCTATTGGAAGACAGTCTAGCACTTTCTTAGAAAGTGAAGGGTATTCTTGACCTGTGACCCCATCTTACATATTTACCCAAGAGAAATGGAAGCCCACCTCTACCCAAGACCCAGACACAGCTTTATATAGACTATTACCAAACCAGAGATAATCCAGAGGTCCATCAGAGGGTGAACGGAAATACCAACAGTGTAGCCAACAACAGGACACTCCACATTAATAAGTACACCTACGGATGTACACACTGGTGTGTACGGATCTCAAAATAATTATGCCGAGTGACAGACACCAGACGAGTCTTCCTGTCATGGGAGGGAACCAACGCCTGACCCATTTGCATAAAATTCCCAGGGGAGGCGGTTCCAGGCAGAGGAACCTTCAGGGATGACGGGCCCTTCACTCTGTGGATCGAGGTGAGGGCTTCCTGGGTGTATACCTGCCGAATCACAGCGGATTTTACACTTTAAATATGTGAAGTTTGTCGTGTATATATTATACCTCATTAAAATGATTACAATTTTTAAAGTAAAAAGCCCGTAATCTGTGGAAAGCATTTAAGAGTGTCCGGCATGGAATAGCTGCTCATTGAAAGTTGGCTCTTGTTTTGGGGTATTTACAGTCTCACAGGGGCTACAAACCTTCAAAAGGGGGGCGTGGCACCCCAAGAAGTGTACAGCCCTCCCCCACCCCCTACCCCACAGTGCTCTGCTGGCTTCCCGTGGGGGTCTTGTGTCCTCTGGTGGCCGCCAGGGGTAGCGCAGGCTGCCGTTCACTGCCTCTTTCTGATACTGCTTCCCACTGTGGCTTTGCGTTCCATCCAGAGAATCGCTCCCTCCCGCCCAGGTGCTGGTCTCCGCAGAGACAAGCCTCCATGGAGCAGCTGTGTCAGTGTCCCAATGACCTGCGGTAGAGCTCTCCTGTTTCCCTTGCGGCCAGGCCTCCCCAGGGCCAAGCAGGTCTCCGAACAGCTGGTTTTCAAAAGGCCTTCTCCTTGCATGGCCTCCAACCTTGCCCACCGCACTCCTCAGAGCCTCGGAGCCAGCCTCCCTGCCTCCTGTGATCCTGTATTTTCTCCTTCCAGGGCCGCCAGCAGTTGTCAAAGAGCGCTCCCCTGGTGGGAGCCCGTGTTTGCCTGGACATGCAGTCCACATATGTGTGTGCCACAGAGTGAGACCCGGCCCTGGGTGTCCACAAGAAACAAAGTGACAGGACACCCCATCACCCACCATCCTGGGGGCTTCAGCACCAGCTGGGTCGCAGGTCCGATGGGAGAGGTAAGGTAGTGAGGCTTTAAAAGGGAACAAGCCACCTTCTCCACACCTGCAAGGCTTTGGGGAAGGCAGGGAACTCAAGGGGACAGAAAAGTGATCACCACCAAGGAAACTGTGGACAACTTGGACTGTGCTAAAATTTGAATTTTATCCCTTTAAGTTGCTGTTCATCCAAAATAAAGTAAAATAAATTTCTGTTCATCCAAAGGCATCGTGAAGAAACTGAAAAAGTGAGACAAAGAGAGAGATAATCAAAGTGCAAACATTTAATAAGATGCATATCCAAAGTGTGTGAAAGCTCCCACAAACGAGTAAGGAAAAGGCCTGGAGAGTGGAGAAAGCCCTGAGGAGACGCTTTGGATGGCCAGAGCCTTACTGTTATCGAGGAGGTGTGTGCCCGGAGGAGGCAGGTGTGGGCACACCGTCCCAGACTGTCTGGCCCCTGGTGAATGCAGGACCCCCCAGGAGGACCGCCGGCAGGCCCACCGCCTCTGACCCTTGCACTCTACAAAACCACGGACACACATTTGCCAAAAGGATATTCCTGGCCGGTCACCACATCGCTGTTGATTATTAGCTGCAAATGGAAAACAACCTAAGCCTCGGCCCAGGAGGCGCTTTTTGGTGAGCGCCTGGCGGGCCCTGACGGCCCAGCCCCCAGTCCCCAGCTCCAGGGATAGGGAAAGAAATGACCGTGAGATAACACACTTTGTACAGATTGGTCTCTGCCCCAGTTCTTGGCACCGAGCTCTGGAAACCCTGTCATGTCCTGGATGGCAGGAGCACCAGCAGAATCTCGTCCCGTGAGCAGCTCTGGTGAGCCCTGCATTCCCGAGAGCGGGGACAGGCTGAACTCAGAGTGAATGACCGACCCCAGGTAGTCTGCTGTCTACCCGGGGGGCTGGAGTGAGTGGGAAGGCAGCTGCTGGTTGGTGGCACCCAGGACACGGAAGCCCTGCCCCTTCCACTTGCCACGCCCAACGCATCACTTCCATCCGTGATCATCTGTGTCCATTGTCACATCTATTTATAATCGGCTGGCAAATGTGGTGTTTCCCTGAGTTCTGTGAGCCACCCAGCTACGGAGCCCAATCCAAGGGGCAGCAGCCATGGGAACCTCTGATTTGTGCCAAGTCAGACAGATGTCCGGGGCCTGGAGTCCAAGGGGCAGCCTTGTGGGACAAAGCCCTTAAGCTGGGATCTGAGTCTCTATGGCAGGCAGACGGCGCCAGGATGCACTGAAATTGGTGTGCGAAATCCCCACGCCTGGACCTGGTGCAGAGCTCTGGGTGACCAGGAAGGAGCCCCACAGAGACACAGGCGTGGACGGGCTCGGAGGGTGACCTTCCCGGGCCAGCCTCACCTGCCCCGGAGCAAGAGCCTTCCCGTGAGGCGCCTGGCGGTGGCCACGCCATGCGCTCACTCGCCATTTGTTCCCTGGAGTGCTTCCTGAACACCTGTCACATGGAATCGTTTGCCGACACTCAGTGCCCATTCTGGCAAATCCTTGCAATGCCTCCACTGTCGCCCTCGCAGCTCAGTCCTGCTGTCCCCGCTGTCCCCGCTGTCCGCGCCCCCAGGCCTGTCCCTCGGCCTCACAGGGCTTTCCTCCCATGACGCGGGCTGTTGGGAATGGTCTTCCCTGTGTGCCCATATGCTGTCTGCCCCGCTGCTCCCTCCTGTGCTCTCAGTGGGGAGGCCGATGCGTCGCCTGACCTGCCCAGGGAAAGGCAGCGCAGCCCCAAGCCCAGAAGGTCAGGAGCCCGGCCCACAGCAGGGGCCTTGGGACCCAACGCTGCCACTCGCTGGCTGTGTGGCTTACCCTCTCTGTGCCATACCCAACTCTGCTGTGAAAGAGGGTCCTCCTGGCACCCCGACCCCACCAGGAAGGTGTCCCTCAGGGTGAACAGTGTTTGGCAAAGTGCTCAGGGGGGTCCTGGCAGGACCTGCTGCTCGCCAGCTGTGTCAGAGGCATGTCCCCCCCCCACTCCTGGGGACTGGCTCACCTGGGGTGGTGGCATCTGATCACCGTTCCTCACCCCTGCCTGGGGTCCCATCCCCAGGAGCCTATGTGGGAAGATGCTGGTAGTAGTGACCCCCTTTTCCTTCCTCACCTCTCCAGGGGCCCAGGGGCCATGCCCATTTGGGGTGCCCTCCAACTGGAAGCCTTCAACAACTCCACATGCCCCCCACACTCCCCACAGGATGGGTAGTGCTGCGGGGGGAGGTGTCTGCACCGATCTCCTCCAGAGGACCTGGAGGAACATTCTGGAATCCATCATTTCCCACCGTGTCACTCTATTCCCTCCGTTCCCCACATGCATTAGGACAAAGCTCTAAGACTCAGAGGTTCTGGACTGGCCTTGGGGGGACAGAGGGTGGGGGAATGGGGGGCGGAAAAAGTCCCCCCAGCAGTGGGGTCCCTTTAAGAAGAAGGAGCAGCTTTCAGCCAGGCAAAGAGAAGCCACGTGCTGATTGCTGGTCAGCATTCTCTGGCCAGAGTCCGACCTGACCAGGAAGGTGTCCCTCACGTAGCTGGAGGCCCCTCAAATGCCATCTATTTGTGGCCTGGGCCCTGCTGGCAGGCTGGAGACATGTGACCCTGGGATGGGTATTTTTGGCTGTGGGGGTGGGGCTGCATGGCGAGCCAGCACCAGGCCATGGACAGGCAGCTTAGACGCCCAGCGCTGCTGCTTGGCTGCTGCAGGGTCTCAGGTACGGCAACAGCAGCCCCTCATTCCCGCCCTGAGGGGTTCCCGAGGCAGACAGCCCCCAGGGACCTTCCCTAAAGCTAGAGAGGAGGGTGAGGTTCAGGGTCAGTAAGCCGCCTCAGTGCCTGGGGTCCAGCATCTCCATCGCAGAGACAGAAGGGCAGTCCACAGGGGTTGAGGGGTTGGAGACGCTCCAGCCAGGGTCACCTTGGGTCACTGAGACGGGGCAGGGGGAGGGGCACATCTGAGTCGGGGACACAGACCCTAAGGATGACCGCGGCGAGCAGGAGCTCCTTTCTGTTCTGGGGCCTCCTCCCGAGGCTCCTGCTGGGGACCCGCGAGCACTCCGGCCAGCACCAGCGTGACCAGCGTGCGCTCAGAGGAAACCCAGCAGCCTGTCCCAGCCAAGGCTAGTGGAAGGTCATCACCCAAGGCTGGTCACCTGCTGGATATTGTGGCCACGCCCCCATGGCCAAATGCCACCTGGGGCATGCTGGGACAGTCCAGGACTCCCCACAGCCACGTCGGCCTGTCCAGAGGAAAGTTGGAGGGTAAGGCCGACCCAGCTGAGCAGGAGATGCTTGGAGACGTGAAGGAAAGCCACTTCTGGGGTTGAAAGATCTACTCTCGAGGATCCTACTTCTTCGTGTCCCTCACTGATCCAGAGCGCGTTTGGTGGAAGGAATGTGACCACGTGTCGGAGAGTTGCCACGGGGGCTCAGTTTGGAAGCAGAGACGGTGGGGCTGTAGCTGTTTGGACCTGGAGGAAGCAGCCAGCTGCCGTCTGCATCCTGCTCTGCTGGCCTGCAGGTCGGAGATGCCAGCCCAGTGCTGAGCCAGGCGGAGAGGTGCTGGCAGGCAGGCAGGGGGTGAAGACCCCGGATCTGCTGCTCACGTGTCCTGCTGCCCGAAATGGAGAACTTCCAGTACAGTGTCCAGCTGAGTGACCAGGACTGGGCTGAGTTCTCAGCCACCGCCGAGGAGTGTGGCCTCCTGCAGGCTAGCCTGGCCTCTGGGGATGAGCTGCTGTCCAGTGACATTGACCAAGGGGACAGCAGCGGCAGCAGTCCCCCTGGGCCTCGGCCCCTGCTCGGGGGGAGTGGCTGGCCTGGCTTCGAGGAGGAGGACCAGGCGGCCACGAAGCAGCTGGTCAGCAGGTCTTGGCAGGAGCCCACCCTGGCCCTGGGGGCCGGTCAGCAGATGCCCAGCACGTCAGCACAGTCAGAACCCCGGCCGTCCCTCAGCTCGGGCGCCGCCTCTCCCGGCCAGAGCGTGTCCCTCCAAGGGCTAGTGCCTTCCAAAGAAGAGATGCAGAGGCTTCTGCAGGGGCCAGCCCCCCGGGACCCTGCCCCTCGACCCCCTGGTGAGCCTCCTCCAAGCCCCGAGTCCCCAGGCCGCAGCCCTCTGCCCCAGCGGCTCCCCAGCAGTCCCGGAGCCCTACCCCGAAGCCCCAGCAGAAAGAAGAGGCGAGCTGCGGGTGCCAAGGGGGGTGGGCGCTCGAGTGCCGCGGGCTCTGCTCCCACCTCCCCGCTGGGCTCCCCACTGCTCCCCGAGGCCAGGCCCAAGGCGGGCCGAGGCCCAGCTGGGTCCGGGGGGCAGGGCCCTTCAGCTGGGTCGGCCGAGCTGACAGCAGGAGCCGGGCAGGACGAGCGGGGCCTGGAGTCTGCAGGAGCCCCTGAGCAGGTGGCCTGGCCAGGACTGGATTTGTCTACACCTGTCCTCACGACTGAGCAAGGTACGGACCCACTCAGCATGACCCCTGGAGCTGGGCCACTCGCTGTGGCCACACCTGCCCCAGAACCTGGTCCAGATTTCTTAATGGCTAAGTCAGACCCAGCTCTGTCTACACCCACCTCCAAGCCTCATCCTGACACAGCTCCGTCTGCACCCACCTCCAAGCCTCATTCTAACACAGCTCCGTCTATACCAGTCTCCAAGCCTCATTCTAACACGCCTCTGTCTACACCTGCCTCCAAGCCTCATCCTGATATGGCTCCGTCTACACCCACCTCCAAGCCTCATCCTGACAAGGCTCTGTCTACACCCGCCTGCGAGCCTCATTCTAACATGGCTCTGTCTACACCCACCTCCAAGCCTCATCCTGATATGGCTCCGTCTACACCTGCCTCCAAGCCTCATCCTGATATGGCTCCATCTGCACCCACCTCCAAGCCTCATCCTGACACAGCTCCGTCTGCACCCACCTCCAAGCCTCATCCTGACAAGTCTCCGTCTACACCCGCCTGCGAGCCTCATTCTAACATGGCTCTGTCTACACCCATCTCCAAGCCTCATCCTGACACAGCTCCGTCTACACCCTCCTGTGAGCCTCATCCTGACAAGGCTCCATCTACACCCGCCTCCAAGCCTCATTCTAACACGGCTCCGTCTACACCCATCTCCAAGCCTCATCCTGACACAGCTCCGTCTACACCCTCCTGTGAGCCTCATCCTGACAAGGCTCCATCTTCACCCGCCTCCAAGCCTCATTCTAACACGGCTCCGTCTACACCCATCTCCAAGCCTCATCCTGACACAGCTCTGTCTGCACCTGCCTCCGAGCCTCATTCTAACACGGCTCCATCTATACCCGCCTGTGAGCCTAGACTGGATGTGGCCCTGACCCCACCGGGCAGAAAGGTCAAGCCACAGGTGGACTCATCCGCACCTGCCTCCAAGGCAGAGTCTGATGTGGGTGCACCCACCCTGGCCCCCACCCCCCAGGCCAGGCCTGACACAATGGGGGCCAAGGGCGCCCCACAGGCCAAGCTGGATTTGGGCTCAGCAGGGTCTTCAGGAGGGCGCCAAGAGAAGCCCAGAGGGGGGCCCTCCGAGGGTGCCCCTGGACACCCCTCGGGGGCGCCCCCCGCAGGGCCTGTCCCAGGCAGGAAGAAGAAAGTGCGGTTCTCTGTGTCTGAGCCCAGCCCCCAGGAGCCAGGGTCAGAGGAGGCCACGCGCCCCCTCTCGCCAGCCACAGCCGGGCCCTCAGCCCCCAGGCTGGCCGCAGGGGGCCGTGGGGGGCCCGGAGCTTGGGATGCAGTGGCCGTTGGGCCCAGGCTTCCCCAGCCTCGGATCCTGAAGCACCTGCCCCCCACCGCCGCCTTTGGCTCGGGGGGGCCTGGGTATAAAAGCTGTTTTGCCGTGACTGTCCCTGAGGCCTACGAGTTCTTTTTTTGTGACACCATTGAGGAGGTGGATGAAGAGGCTGAGGAGGAGGCAGAGGCTGGCGAGGCCCAAATGCAGTGGCCAGAAGTGTGTGAGTTCTTCTTCCGGGACAGCCGAGCCAAGAGGTCTGGGCCCCGGGGGGGCCACTCCCCGGCCCCGGCCCCAGAGGCCAAGCCCGTGCCAGCCCCTCTGCCCGGAGACCCTGAGCCCATCTCCTTCCCGGAGGCCTACGAACACTTCCTTGGGGAGGACAAGCTGGAGGGCGTGCTGGGGCCTGCTGCCCTCCTCCAGCTGCAGGCCCAGGAGGCCCCCACCACGGGGCCCCAGGAGGCGCAGCCTGGCCCTGCACCGGAGCCCAGCCCAGCGGCCATAGAGCAGCTCGACCTGGTGCTCAGGCAAGCAGGTGCGTGTCTCGTGGGCCCCATGGCCTGTCCAGGTCCTGGGAACACACTGTCCAGGGATGTCAGCCAGGAGGCCACAGCGGGGGTGGGAGAGGCAGGCCAGGAGGTTGGTCTAGGCCAGGGGGAGGCCTCAAGGAGGATCTTAGAAGGAAGGAGCAGTTTCTAGCCATCCCAGGACACAGTCCAGGTGGGGAAGCCCAGGTCAGTCAAGGGTTTGGCTGTGCAACGACCGTCACCCTGAGTTCAGGCCCAGATGGCTTGACATCCTTGCCCCCGGCCTCCTGCAGGGCAGGCACTGGGCACTCACTGGACTTGGTCTCACATTCCTTCATGAAGGTAGTTTAGGAACAGGAAGTGGTGCCCAGAGGCAACTGGCCCAAGTTGACCTGACTCAGCTGTGCCACACGCTGCCTGTGTCTTGGAACAGAGGCATCACGGGGAAGATGTGACTCAGACATGTCCAGGCTAGTCATGTCTCCAGACAGACATGTGCAGGACAGACGTGTCTCTAGACAGACATGTCCCAGGATAGACGAATCTGAGGGGAGCAGCTGGAGCTCAGACTGTGCTTTTCTTTCCTAGGGGAGTCCTGGGGTCCCCTTGCCTCGTTTACCTTCAGCCAGAAGGACATGTGCCTGGTGTTTGTAGCCTTTGCCACCTGGGCTGTGAGAACCTCAGATCTGCACACCCCAGACGCCTGGAAAACAGGTTTGAGGGCCCTGGGGGGGTTGGGGGTGGTGCCCAGAAGTCAAGTGGAGGGGCCAGCAGGGGTCAGGGTGCTTGGGAGACACAAATTTCTTCCCTGACCTTGCTCCTCTTGTTGCTGACCCACTGCTCACCCCACTGGCTTCCTCTCACCCTTCGAGGCCAGCCCTGCAGGTGCAAGTGGTGACCAGGCCAGGAGCCGGCACCCAGGCAGCTCTTGCTTCCCTTGCAGTTCTGCTGGCCAACATTGGCACCATCTCTGCCATCCGCTACTTCCGCCGGCAGGTGAGGCAGGGACGCCGAAGCCCCAGCCCCTAGGAGCCAGACTCAGCCCAGGAAGTCGCAGGACCAGGAAATGGCCACAGGTGCTCAGGCCGAGGTGCTGCCCTCTGGCCTTGCCCTTGGACCTTTGTGTTACGCGGCAGCATCTAGAAGGAGCCAGTGTCCTTGGTCCTGGCTGTTTTGGACTCCACCCGAGGCTCAGGCCAGTGGCCGAAGCCGAGGCTGTGCCCGCACCTGGGAGGGGAGACTGGGAAGGTGGGGTGGCTGGGGTGCAGCAGGGAACGGGTTAGGAAGGTGGCCAGATTAGCAAATAAGCAGAGTGTCCAGTAAAGCTGGAAGTTCAGACAGGCGGTCTGAGAGAGCTTACACTAAGAAATTACTTGTGGTTTCTCCAAAATCACATGGAACCCGGCCTTTGTATTTGGTCTGGTTAGCAAGTTAGAGGGTGAGAGGTGGGATGGAGCAGGCAATCAGCGGGTGTCCAAGCACCTGGGGAAGGGGCAGGCGCGGGGCGGGGCTGGCAGGGCCTTTTTGGCCTGTTGGAACCCTGAACCCAAGGGCCTGTGCCAAGGTCTCCTGGCTGCTGCCCGAGACAAGGAGCAGGTACTTGGAGGGGCTTCAGGAAGGTGAACCCAGTGGCCCCTGTGGGTGGGGGTCTGTAGGGCAGAGCCTGGAGCCCCTCCTTGGAAGAGTCCTGGATGAGGTTCCAAGCAGAGTTTCATGGAGTCAGGCTGAGAAATGGGACACTGAGCTTGTCCCGGGGCTGAGAGGAGCCACAGGGAGGGCAAAAGGGGGGGCAGGGGCAGCTGGGTATCTGGAAGGGCAGCTGGAAGGGTATCCAGACAGATAGTGAGCATAGGTCCCGGGGCCACAGGGCCTCCTGGCTGTGAGTAAAGAACGTGTGGACACAGACAAATAAAATCTTCTCTTCTTTCTTCTTTAGTCGTTTGTCCCTTTCTCCTGAGCAAGGCCACCCACCCACATGGGCAGCCTCCTACCTCTGACCTTGCTGACCTTGGTTCCTCATGACCTCTGACCTCACATACTCTGACTCTCCATAACCCAACTTCCTCAGCCCTCTGACCTTCACCTTCATCCCTGCTCCGTTCTCCCACTCCCAGGTGAAGCCCCTCAAGCCTCTCCCTCACTCTTTCCCTGGGGGCCAAGGCTCAGCCCCTCTGGGCATCCTGCCCTCGTCTGTGGTTCGGGGCACTAGGCAGGGCGTCCTGGGGAGAAGCTGTCCCCCCAGCCCCTCCAGATCCTAGAAAACTCAGGGTTCTGGAGATCCCCCTCCGCCCCTTGGGGTCAGACCCTGACTGGCTATCGGGTGGAGGTGGTTGGCTGGAGGCCCCACCGAGAAAGCCCAGGCCTTGCTGGAGAACCCCCAGAGTCGACATCGGCAGGTGGGCCTGAGAAGCGGCTCAGATCCACTGGGTGAGTCCCCCCTCAGCCTCAGGCGCTTCTCGGGGCCTCCGCTGGCGGGAGGGAGATACAGCCTGGTCCCAGATTTTGTCACAGCTCCTGGGGGGTCCGCCGTCTGGTGGGAGAGCAGAGGTGTGTGTGTCTTCAGGAAGTGCCGCCCGAGCTCCCCCCAGAAGGAGACAGGGCCTCTCACTCACCTGGGGGAGGCAATGGGGGGTCGGGCGAAACTTCCCTGGGAGGAGAGACCTGGGAACCCCAAACACAAGTGTGAGAGCCATGCCCTGGGGAAGGGCTTGGAGACCAGCCCAAGAGCTGCCCCAGTATCCAGCTCTGTATCTCCTACTCCTGGGGGGTCCCCCAGGGCCCACAGAACCCTTGCCCAGGAGGGGGCGGCTACTCACGAGCTGAGGAGAGTCTGGGGGCCGGGGCCCGTGGCCCTTGATGGAACCCCGGTGCCGCTGAGAGGCCCGGGGCTGCAGGGCTCCCTTCCTGGAGAGCAAGTGGGGGCTGGAGACTCCAGAGCTGGGGTTGGAGAGAGGCACAGACACGGGCACGGAGGGGAACGGGCTCGAGGGTTCGGGTCCGAGCGAGCTCTTCATTGCAGCGAGGAACTGCCAGGGAAGTGTCGGTGAGTGACTGAGGCCCTGGGCTGGGCCTGGCAGAGTTGAGGGACCCCTGTCCGCAACCTCCTGTCGCCTCTTGTGGCCTGAGCAGACCTCAGGCTTCCTCTAAACCTCAGACCCAGGGGAAGGAGCATAGTCTAGACCAGCTGTCGCCAACCAGTGGCCCGTGGAGGTCCGAAAGGTTGGCGACCACTGGTCTAGACTCCAAGCAGCAGGCTATGGCACATCTGGCCCTTCTGTCCCCAGCAGGGCACTGACCTCACCCAGGCCCCGGACGTCTCTGACTTTGTGGTGGGCGGTGGCAGGTGGTGTGTAGGGGTCGGCGTAGAGGGGGGAATGAGGTGCCTCCGGGGAGTGGTCTGAGTTCTCCGGGCCACCCTCCAGGCTCGGCCTGGTCAGCTGCAGGCAAGAGGTAGAAGAGACAGGGTTCCAGTAGCGGACCACCCCATGGCCTCCCTCCTCAAGAGAGGCTCCTAGGTGGTTCCAGGACCTTCCGGGCCCAGGAGGTAGAGGCCAGGGAGGTGCAGGCAGAGGAGAGCCAGGCTCAGGGCTGGGTCAGTGTCTGGGCCCACCTTGGTCAGGTCCAGGTGCAGCGGAGTGGCTGGGCCAGGCCTCTCACACTGGGCCTTGCTCCTGGGTGACCGACTGCTGCCGCCCCGTCTTAGCTCTGCCTTCTGCCCACTGACGCTGGTCCAGCCAGGGTTGGCCTGGTCCTGCGGGAAACAGGACCTTCCAGAAGGTTCCCGGGGCCCTCTCCCACACAAACCTCTGAGTCCCCTTCCCCAGGAGTTGGCTTTCTGTGAGGGAGGGTGCATGCAGCTACCTGACACCCCATCACAAGCTCACCTCATGGCCCCTGCCCCTACCCCCAGACACTCACAGATACAGGCTGGGAAGGGCAGCCAGCTCTGGATGGAACTGAGCACTCGGGGAGGGAACGGCTGGTGCGGTTAGAGTGGGGTGCTGGGTACCCCGAGTCCCAGCTGGTCTGTCCATCTGAGGAGAGTGAGCCTCGGCCACTGCCCAGGACCTAGGTAGGGGGTAGGGGGTAGTAAGCCCTGTGGCAGGATCCCTCTCCCCACTGACCCACATCCAGTCACACCCTCTGCCCTTCTGTTTCATCACTGCCCCCCAGGACCTGCTGACCCTCACCTGGGGGGATGCCCGCAGCCCCGGGAAGCCCTCCGGGCCGGGCAGCAGGGGCGCTCCCTCCCGGTGGGAGATGGTCTGCAGGCAGAGCAGCCAGTGGCTGTAGTCCTCGTAGCTGGCGCATAGCACCCGGATGGTATTGATGAGGGGGCCTGGCACACAGACACCGTGAGCGTCCCCAGGCCCAGGGCAGAGCCGGGAGCCGCAGGCACCCTCCCTCCCAGGCCCAGTCAGAGCCCACCTTCAATCAGGAAGGAGCGGATCTGCTTCTCCTTCTCTTCCAGGTTGATGTGGATGGCGCTGAGTGGAAGCTCTCCCTGTGGGGCAGTGAGGGAGGTGGGCCTTCGCCTGGGGGTAACCCTGGGGCTCTGCCTGGGCCCATCACTCCCCTCGCCCTCCAGAGATGGGGATACTGGGCAGGGTGAGGCAAGGCCAAGGCCGACAGCCCTGAGGGATGTGGGCTCCCCATCTGCCCCAGGGGCATCTCCCTGCCTCCCATCGGCCTCTGGGTGGGGACCTCATCAACCAATGGCAGACACAGACGCATGCTCGTGGGGACGGGTCCCCTCCGTCACTGCTGACTGGGAGGGACGTTGGGGGGACTGGAGCCCCCATGGTGCTTCTCGGCAACTGAAGACCATGGTCACCCCCAGGTTATGTGGCCAAGGACCCTCCACAGTGACACAGGTGCCTGGGCAGGGCCCCTCTTGCTCACATCAGAGCTGAGACCAGACTGACCAGGGCAGCAGGCTGGTAGGTGGGGCCAGGATGCTCTGTCCCAACTGGCCCCGAAATACAGGTTCCTCCTGAGCCGCCGCCCCCTCCCACCCCTACACACAGGTGCCTCCCTGGGGCGGGTTCCAGTGGGAGGACCTACCTTAAAGCAAAGCCCGTCTGCTTCCTCTGAGAAAATGGCCAGGGAAGTCGAGTACAGGACCAGGATCCGGTCCCATCGCTCCTGGCGGGGGTCAAGGGCAGAGTGGGGTGCAGCAAGGGCCTGGCCCCACCTGCTGCCTCCACCCTCCCTCACCCCTCACCCCTCAGCCTGTGTCCCCACCCACCTGTGATGGCAGATGCTGCAGCTTGACCCTTGAGGCGCAGATGGCACTGCCCACCACTTGGCGACCCCATGCGGTGCGCAGCTGGGTCAGCCTGTGCTGCAGACTCCAGGGGAGCTGGTCTTCAGGGGGCCCCTGGGAAACAGGGGTCAGGGCAGGCAGGCAGGGGGGCTGGGAAAGGGGGTTGGGGGATGTGGTACTGACCTGCGGGGGTGCTGAGTGGCAGCGCTGCAGCCCTCTCAGGAGGGCCATCTGCTTTTCCAGATGGTAGAGCCAGCGGCCCAGCTCAGCCTGGCTGGGGCAGACCACCAGCAGGGGGGCAGGCAGTGGGCCTGTGGGTGGAGAGCAGGGGGGCTGGGCCGGCACCCCCAGGAGAGGCCCCTCCCCAGGACCCTCCCGCAGACCCCAGGGCTGCTAACCAGGACCTGCTGCACTCCCCCCAGCCAGGCACACGGCCATGTGCCCATTGGAAGAAAAGAGGATCTCTCAACACTCAGGGTCCTGCCAATGCCCTTGGGTCTGGCCAGAGGGAGCTTTGAGGGAGCCAGGTGCTCCTCAACTGCCCTGGGGGGCACCCTTAGCCCTCTCCCCCTCCTGGGCGGAACTGCTCATGCCCACACACCTGTGATCTGGAAGGCATGCTCTCTGGAGCCCTCCATCGGGCAGATGCTCAGCTCCACCAGCGGTAACAGCCCCTGCCAGAGCCCGGCAGGATCGGAGGCTGAGCACCCCCAGGCGCCATGGCCCCTCAGGGGCTCCCTCCCTGTCCCCCCAGCCTCCTCCCTGTGCCCAGGTCCCTCACCTGGAAAGTGAGTCCCTCGGAACCGTGGGCCTGGAAGTAGAGGTGGGAAGGAAACAGCTCCAGGTAGCAGTCGCTGACATCCTGGGGGAGCAGGGCTGCTGGCTGAGCACCGGTGGAGGGGGGGGAGGTAGGCTGCAGGCTGGGTCCGACCCCCACCCAGCCCGGCCCCCACCTGGCTATGCTGGAATCTCAGTTGGACCTTGGCATAGTGCACAACCTTGCCCAGGTTCCTCACAGGCACCCTGCGCCGTCCCTTCTTGAAAACGCTCAGGAACGGCTGGTCCAGGTGTTCTTGCTGGCTCTCCAGGCCCGGGAGGTCCTGCAAGGAGCACCGCTCAGGGGGGGGGCCTGAACTCCAGTACACACGCACATACAAACACACACACACACACACACACACACACCACCTCACTTCGAGTCGTGGAATCACACAGCCAGTGGTGGAGACAGTGATGTTTGGACTCAAAGGAGATTCCCAAGCTGTGTACCCTTATTTTGGTTATTCAGCCCCTAAGTCTGGTTGGTCACAGTATTTTGGTGTCTGAATGAGACAGTACTCAAAACTCTCCTGGCCCAGCTGATGTGGCTTAGTGGCTGAGCATCAACCTATGAACCAGGAGGTCATAGTTTGATTTCCGGTCTGGGAACATGCTTGGATTTTGGGCTCCATCCCCAGTGTGGGATGTGCAGGAGGCAGCTGATCAATGATTCTCTTTCATCATTGATGTTTCTCTCTTCCTCTCCCTTCCTCTCTGAAATCAATAAAAATATACATACTTAAAAGTCTTCCTGAGTCTTCCATTGACTGGAAAATGTTTGACCTGGTTCTAAAAAAGCGGGGAGAGGATGCCTGATGTGTTTGCCAGCCCCTCTGCAGCCCATGTTGAGTCAGTGTGACGCCTGTGAACATGGAGCTTGGAAGGGAGCCGTGACCTTGATCTCCTGACGTAACGTAGTGGAGGCCCAAATGTGCCCAGACATGCTGCCTAGCCCTGGGCCGGACGGGCTTCCTGCCTGGCAACGGCTGAGGGGTCGTTGAGGACCCGCCCCCTCCCTGCCTCCTCCTCACATCAGGCACATGCCCAGCGCAGAGCCTCCCAGTTTGCTGACCCTCTGCCTGGGACCACCTCCTCACCTCCTCAGGGAGCAGCTCAAGCCGCCGCCTCCTCGGTGACACCCTGTCTGCCCCTCCAACTTCCCACCCCCCTGACCGCTCTCCACCCCTCAGTGCTAACCTCATCTTCCTCATAATAATACCTTGTGCTCATTTGTCTGGCCATCTGGCTCTGTGTCACAGGGATAGGAACACCCTGAGAACAGGGGTTTGGTCTGTTTTGGCCACTGCCGTATTGTCCGGGCCAGGACAGGTCTGAGGTTTGCTGGAGGTTCAGTGCCTGCCAGCGCACACACACAGCCAATTCTGGGGCACAGAGAGGCCTCCACAAATGGGAGCTTGATCATCAGACTGGGAGTCAGACAGGGCTGTGGCTGGAGGGGGCTCTGTGGAGGGCCATGTTTCCTCCAGGAGCTGGCAGGGGCCGCCTCCCAGGCTGCCATGCCCTGGCCAAGCCAAGCCGCCCCTTACTTAGACAAGCCCAGGAATGTGCACAGACAGACGCGCAGCTTCCTGGCCTCCCTGCCTCTGGGTGGGGCCTCCTGCACCCACACCCAGTTCGGGGAATGATGCCGGGATGGGACTGTGAAAAATAGGCCACAGAGCAGGAAGGGCTGCGAAACTGGCCCTGTGGCCCGGACTCAGCCTTAGGGTCCAGGGAGGAGTCAGCTCAAAGCCACCACAGAGAGCCGACTTCTCTGGGGCCCCATCTCCTGACACAACATGCCGGTGCCCTGTCCAGCCACCCCCAGTCCTGGCAAGAGTACCGTCACACCTGGAGGAGTCCACCCAGCCCTACAATGTGTGGGCCTGGACAGCAGGAGCTAAGGTCCGAGGCGGGGCCACGCGGGACCCCATCCCTCTGAGGGAGCACGTTGCTGAAGCCAGTCCTTGCCCCAGGGAGCCCTGGACCTCAGGGGGAATGGAGGGGCCCGCCTGCCGGGCACACATTGAGAAGGTGGTGGTGGAATCCCACACCAGCATAGGGACCAATCGAGGCATGCAGGGCGGAGCCCTGGCCCAAGCCCCTGGCACAGTTACACCTGTTTCTCCTACACCCTCTCCTGGAATGACAACTTGGGGGTCACTTCCCTCACAAGCTAGGACGCATGCCAGTCATCGGGACGCTGGGTGTCTCTCCCCGACAGGGGCTGGGCAGAGGGCGGGTGATTTTCAGCTCAACTGTGCCAGTCCTTGCAGTACGGCCCTGGGAGTGGGGGTGAGGGCCCACAGGGCATTGCTATGGGAGGGGGCAGTGGTGGGTGCTGGATTTTGGGGGTCACCTTGGAAGAAACTGAGTCCTGGAATAAGTGTGAGGCTGGCTCACTGCCACCCAAGCCCCTTACTCAGAGTAAGGAGCCGACAGGGTGGGATTCACAACCACAGTAGGGACAACACAACATCCAGGCCCACACAGAACAGCTCAGAGACACGTGCTTGGTCCAACCCAAAGGTGCCTGGGCACGCTGGCCAGTCCCCGCCCAGCTGCAGACCCCGAGCTCGAGCTCGAGCTCGCAGCCGGGCCACTCTCAGAGGCCCCGCCCCCGCCCAGCTGGGGCCGGCGCTGCTCACCCACTGACTCAGAGTTGGCCCCAGTTTCGCTCTCAGCTCAGACTTTCGGCCAGACCAGCTTCTAGGGCGGGGCTGCTCCTACTTCCTCACCTGCTTCTAGGTTTGACGCCCCTCGGGGCTGCCCCTGGGGGCCCTGGGCAGAGCAGACACGGTCCCTCGCCCGCCCCCCCCCCCCCCCCCCCCGTCCCGCCCCGCCCCGGCGGCCGCACCGCGCAGGGCACGCCCACCGCTCACCGTCCCCGGGATGTAGCAGAAGATCTTGTCGGCCGCGGTGTCCCCGTCGTCCGGACTGGCCTCGGAGCCAAACAGGCCGGCCAGCTTCCTGGTGCCATCCTCTCTGCGGACAAAGGGAGGGGCTCACAGCCTGGCCCCAGGCGAGTAGAGGCGACCCTGAGACCCAGCCTCAAGCCGCGCCCCCTCACCTGCTGCCCTTCAGCGAGGGCTTTCTGGAGAAGGAGGCCCTGAGCCTCCTGGAAGCCTGGGGCACGCAGTGGCTGTTCCCCATGGGCGGCGGTGGCGGCTGGCCTGGTGAGCAGAGCGACAGGTCTGGGTCCCTGGGTCCTGAGCCTCTTGCCCCCACCTCCTGGGGCGGGGCTGACACAGGCTGAGGGTGGAGCCTCTCTGGGCAGGTCGGCTCCTACCTGGGCCCAGCCTTTCAGTCCTCAGCCCTGGGTCCTCTGCATAAGAAGGCAGTCCTGGGCGGTACCGGGAGGCCTCCCCAGCCCAGCCCAGGGCCCCAACTCAGCCTCCCACTTGTAAAGGACGGGCCTCCAAGGCCTGGCCTCTGAGCGCGCACCCTGCCTGAACCTCGGCTGGGGTGTCTGGGGCTAGAGCTCGGGGAGACAGGGACCCCGTCGAGGCACCCCACGTGAGCATACATCCTGTTTCCACCTCAATGCCAACCTGAGTCACCAGTGACTGTAGCGGGGGGTGTGGAGGAGGAGATGTGTGCTTGCTGGAGAAATAAGTCCAAGTGAGGGAAGGGAAAGCCAGGACCGCCCCCCACCTCGCTTGCCTTGGTTCAGGCCTCACTCTGCGCCACGGTCAGGGTCCCATAGGCTTAACCAGAACCCGGGAAGGAAGGAGGCTGTGGGTGGACTTCCGAGGCATGTGGGACAGGCTTGGTAGACCTGGGGCCACACAGGACCAGGCTGAGGGGCCAGGGTCAGCCTCTCGTCCGGGACATCGCAGCGCTGCCCCAGCTGGACCCGATGGTGCCACCTCCAAGGCCCCGGATGCCAATGCCATTCCTTAGCCCAACTGTATACCCACCCCTAGACCTTCCCGGTCACTCAAGACAGAACCCCAAAAGGCAGAGACCACACTGGACACAGGCCCAGAGCCCAAGGAACACGTTTATTGTCCGAGGCAGCTCATATTGCTGAGGGGTCTGTGGCACTCGCGGTGCCAGCTCAGTGCAGGGTCCAGGAGACACCATGTCCACAGGCAGGAAGCCCCTCCCCCGCAGGCTTCCGCAGCACGCCTTGCCCTGTGAGGCCAGGGCCTGTGCAAAGCGGAGGCTGGGGGTCTGCACCTGCTCAGAAGGCCCCCTCCCCACCCACTGTTCTGCATCTACCCCTGGGTCCCCCCAGGTCTGCAGAGTCCGAGTTGGCCCTGACCCACATCCCTTGAGTGTCCACCCCCAGTGAGGCCGGAGGACACCCGGATGGCATCTTGGTCCCAGAGACACAGAAACTTCCAGAGCAATCGTATGAACTGGTAGCTGTGGCACTACTCATCATCAATAAATAATGAATAAGTTAACGCACGCATAAATACACACACATACATAAATGGACACTGTGGCATGGACACGGACACGTGGACAGACAGTACAGGGCGTCCTTGGTGGGGAGCCCAACCCCGATGCACAGGTGAGGGCAGGGAGGCGCTGGGCCCCCTGTGGGGCTTAAGGCATGTGGGAGGCTGCGGGCAAGCCTCTGTGAGTCCCGCGTGGGTCAGAGGCTGGTGGACGACACGGACAGGGTGGGCGAGGACGGGGGCGGGAAGTTGAGCAGCTCCAGCACCGCCACGCCCACGCTGCTGCGCCGCGTGAACATGCAGGACGCAGACACCCACTTGTTGGTCCTCGGGTTGTACTTCTCGATGGAGTTGAGGCTGGAGCTGCCGTCGTTGCCCCCCACAGCATACAGCCAGCCGTCCATGGCCACCAGGTCGTGGGTGCTCCTGGGGCGGGACAGCCGGGAGTGAGACGGCAGATGGGCCCGGGCCAAGGCAGAAGCCTCTGGGGTGGGGCTGCAGGCTGAGCTGGGAGGTGCGGGGTGGGGAGCACTACTAGGGCTGAGCCCGGGCAGGGAGGGGGACCACACCACACAGGGTATCTGTGAGGGGCCCCCCGAGCTGTGTCCCAGCACACCTTCGGATGTTCATGGGCGCCACACTCTCCCAGGCGCCGGCCTTGGGGCTGTATCTCTCCACAGAGTTGAGGCAGCTGGTGCCGTCGTTGCCGCCAGCCACGTAGAGCGCTCCCTCCAGCACCGCCACGCCGGCCGAGCTGCGCCGGCTCAGCATGGAGGCCACCGGCGTCCACGTGTTCGCCTGTGGTGAGGGGACCCGCTGGGCATACCTACTGCCAGCCTCCCTCCACCTGCCCAGCACTCTGCCCCCTCCAGGCCAGGTGTCTGTGGGACGGGGGGGAGGGGGGGTGGATCTAAAGGTCTGAGGCTCTGGGGGTGCGGGTGGCCAGAGTGCTGACCTCAGACAGCACCTGGGGAGGGGAACACCTGTGAATGGGGTGTTTCGCACCTGGGGCTCATACTTCTCCACAGTGGCCAGGTGCGAGGAGCTGTCGTAACCGCCCACTGCATACAGGTTGCCATCTGCAGAGAGTCAACATGACCGTGGCCGGCCTGCTGTGTGTGGGGTCTCCAGGACGGGGCAGGCAGGGGTGGGCGCCACGGCAAGCGAGCCCTGTCACCCACCAAGCATAGCAACACGGACATATCGTCTGCGGGTGCTCATGGCGGCGACGGACGTCCACGTTCCCGTCAGGGGGTCATAGCGCTCGGCACTGTGGACAACAGGACGGCTGCTGGCCTTGGGCGGTAGCAGACCAGGGCTGCCCCGCCCCCAGAGGACGGGAAGTCAGAGACTGACCCCAGAGTCTCACTGGAACAGGAAGCGGGCCTGCTGGGTGTGCATGGCCCCCGGTGCCTGGGCCCTTTTGTGCCCGTGTCCACCCGGGCCCACCCCAGAGAGGAGCAGAAGGGACAGGTGGCTGGCACAGAGAACAGGCCTAGGGGACTTGAGGCAGACGGGATCCCGCTTTGCTCCCCCTGAAGTATGACCTCTGCAGTCCCGATGCAGCACACCTGCGGCAGAGCCACCACCCTGCCCCGACCCCGCCACTACCTGTTGAGGCACGAGGCCCCGTCGTAGCCACCGGCTGCGTACAGGAGCCCGTGCAGGGTAGCCACACCCAGGCAGCTGCGCCTCGTGCCCATGGACACCTCGGGCTGCCAGGTGTTGGTCACAGGGTCGTACGACTCTACGGTGGCCAGGTCTGAAGTCCCGTCGTAACTAGGAGAGGGGTCCGCTCCGGTCAGGGCTGGCCCAGTGGACACACATGGGCCCTCACCCAAGAGCAGCCTCCACACCTACCCGCCCACTGCATACAACCGGTTCCCGACTGCCGCCACGCCCACTCGGGCTCGGCGTGTGGACATGGAGGCCACCACATGCCAACGGTCCGTGCGTGTGTCGTAGGCCTCACAGTCGCCATGGATGGCGAACAGGCTCCCGCCACCTGGGGAGGGGTAGGGGAGGGGTCAGGATGAGGGGCTCAGGGAGGTAACGGGCTGAGGGGCTCTGGCACAGCTCAAGGTGGAGGGTACGGGGGCTCCAAGGGTGTGGACAGGGATCTGAGTGGGTCACACCGCATGGGGCCCTCCAAAGGTGGACGGAGGAGCCGCATAGGTGGGTGCAGGATGTGACCGGCACAGGTGGGACGGGCTAGTGTTGGGCTCGCGGATAGAAGGGCCAGACAGAGAGGTGAGGGAGAGGGAAGGGAGGTGGGGACCGAGCAGGTGGGCGTACCCACAGCGAAGAGCACGGGGCCAGCACCCTCGCAGCGTCGGGGCCGAGTGCGGCTCGTGCCCAGGACACCTCTCTGCTCTGGCAGCAGGTGGAACTTGAGGGCCTCGATGAGCAGGTCCTTGCAGTCAGGGTGGTGCCTCACCAAGCTCTCAGCATCCACATGGCCCAGGAGGAAGTCCCGGCTCAGCAGGGGCAGACGCACACACTTCATCAGCTGCGGTGCAGGAGCACCATGGTCAGGCAGCAGGCAGAACCCACGGGCACACTTCCTCCTAGCAGTGAGACCCCCCCGGACACCTGTCTACTGTCCACCGGACACTTCTCGGGACATGTGCCTGCAACACCCTGGACGCGGAGGAGCCCAGGTGCGCCCGGGTCCTCAGACACCGCACCCCCTCCTGACACAGCGGCCCCGGGGCTGGCCTCACCCGCGGGACGTGCTGCCTCCGGGCATCCACGTCGTGCTTGACCCAGCTCAGGACGGCCCGGTACACATCCTCCTCTGAAGGCACGTTCAGGCTGTCGCTAGAGACCAGTTCCAGCACCTGGGGGTAGGGACCCTCGACCTGAAATCTGGGGAGGGCCTTGGGGGCCCACGGAGCCCTGATGATGCCTGGGAAGGAGAGTCCAATGGGGGCCCAGTGTTCCTATGAGGAGGGGCCAAGTGGGGTCAGGAACCACAGACCCAGTTCCTGGGTGCCCAGGCCCAGAGCAAAGAAGAAGGCTTGGGTGGGGTCAGAAGATGGGGGCAGGGGATGTGTCAGAGGCAGGGGGTGGGGCTGGGAATAAGGGTCAGGGGGCAGAGGCCTGGGCCTTTAGGGCCCAAATGATGGGGGTTGAAGAGTCCAAGGGCTGGGTGCTTTCTGGGGTCCAGGGACTGGGTCATGGCCCAAGCTGCACCCCAGCTGGCACGTTACCTGCTTTAGTGGCAACAGCATGAACTCCTCGGTCTTGGCCACGTCCACGAAGTGCTGCAGCACGTACCTGTGTGCTGCCTTGAGCAGGTCGCTGCACGAGTGTGTGTCGGCAAAGCCCCGGATGCCCAGGCAGTTGGAGGGGTCAAGCTGACTCAGCAGGAACTTGCAGCAGGCGTCACGGACGCCATTCAGCTGCAGAAGGCTGGCAGCAGGGAGCAGAGTCTGTGGGTGAGGAGGGACAGAAGGCCGGGGAGCAGCGACAGAGAAACAGGTGAGGACAGCTGAGGCAGGAGACCAGGTGGGACACAGGTCGGGAGGGGAAAGCACCTCACCTGCACGTTGCCTTCGCCCACCACAATCTCAGCCGTGTATGCAAACTGCACCAGTTGGTCCAAGGCCTGAGGGTCGATGTCATGCAAGGTCACGTGGGTCTGGCGGCTCTCGCTCATCTCATCTGTGGGGATGGTGGGTCAGGCCAGTCCCCCTGGGAGACCGGAAGGGCCCCTGGTGCCCACTGGCGGGTGGTACTTGCTTGTGAACATGGCGTGGAAGTAGGGGCTGCAGGAGGCCAGCACCACCTTGTGAGCTCGGATCTCCTTGGCGGCCACGTGCAAAACGATGTCACACAGGAGGCCACGCTGTCGCATGCGGCTCATGGCAACGAAGGCATCGTGGTAGTGCCGCTTGGAGTTGTGGGACACGGTGTGGCCCTCCCGGCTCAGCAGCTGCATGCCCTCCATGGGGGCTGTGGGCCGGGTCTGCCGGGCCCGTGCACGCTCTGCCTCGGTGCTGCAGACGGGCAGTGCCGGGTCAGGACCGGGGCACCAGGAGGCCACTCCTCCCCCAGGGCCATACCTGGCACCTGCAAGGACCTCCCCTGCGGCCTAGGCTCACCTACCTGCTCCCTCACTTCCAGGAGTCTCCCACATCCCGCTTGAGGTCGGGGTGTTGGGCCTGTACAGCCTCTCTGCCCACCCCTCCTTGGGCACCAGCCCCCATGTGCTCAGGCCTCCTCAGAACCGGCTTTGCTCTGTCCATGGCCAGCCTTTCCCGCCCCTTCGGGGCGTTAGATCAAGGAGTCGGGTGCCCGCAGCCCCGCTGGCACAGGAAGTGCCCGGAATGAAACTGGTCAGTGGCTCGGGCGGCTGAAGCGGACCCCTAAGCCCACCGGCCAGGCGTGACCTCACTGAACCCTCCAAAGGCTTCGCCCGGCCAGCCTACCCCCCGCCCCCCTTCTGCAGACTAGCGGCGCGGCCGGCACTCAAGGGCAGCGGGCGGCGGGGGGGCTGAGCCTCCGGGAGCCGCCGCCGCCGGGACCCCGGCCCCGCGGGGCGCGTGGATACGCGGAGGGGCAGCTGGACCCACCGCCGGGGGCCGTCCCCTCACCGCAGCCCGCCAGGTCGGCGCGCCCCGCCCTTCTCCTCCCGGACCCGCTAGACGCCCGCAGGCCCGCGGTCCCCGGTCCCGCACTCACGCGGGCGGCTGCGGCGGCGGCGGCGGCGCCTCGGGCCCCGGCCCCGGGCTGCCGTGCTCCGGGCTCTGCGTTCTGCCGGCCGGGCGCTCGCTGCGCGGCTGCATGGGCTCGGCCGCCGGACCCGCGATCCGCGGAGGACGCCAGACGAACGGCCGGGACCGCTGAGGGCTGCGCGGCGGCGGCGGCGGCTGCTCGGGTCTCCGGCTCCCGCCGCTGCCTGCAGCCGTTGTTTCTCGGCGCCGCCCGCCCAGCCTCCCGCGTTCCCGCAGCTGCGGGCGCGCAGCGTGGAACGCGAATCCTCTCCACGTCCCGGCGCCACGCCCGCCCGCTCCCCCGGGAGGCGCCCGCCCCACCCCAGCCCCGTCTGCCGCTTCTATTCCAGATGCTTCCCGGCCTGCCGCTCCCGCTAACCATCCAAGAAGCCCCCACCACCCACACAAGCCCCAGACCTGGAGCTGGGCGCGGGCTGCGGGGTGGGGGTGGGAGGAGCAGGGCTGTGGGATCCACCGTGGGGGTCTGGCGGGAAGGAGGGCACAAGCCTTCCTTAAGGCAACCTTCCAGCCTTCCAGCCTCTGGGCCTTTGCACATCAGCACTGGAAAGGGGCAGTCCCCGCCCCCGCCCCCGGGGGCCGTGGCCTTAGGCACAGTGTTCACAGTGCATTCACAGCAGAGGGGAGTCGCTGGACTGAAGTACCAAGCCTAGTACTTTCGGCGGATTTGGGCAAACTGCCTTGAATAAGAGCGCTTTCCACCCACCCCCTTCCCCACCACGGAGACTAAGGGACCGTCCCGTGGAGCGGAAACTGCTCTCCTGGCTCTGACCCTCCTTGGTCGGGCGAGGCCAGTCTGGCCACAGGGTGTCCTGAATCTTTTGGCGAACTGCTCACCTAAGCATCACCGTTTCTATTTTGCTTTATTTTTCCTACCAGAGTTAGGGTTTTTATTGCTGATTTGTAAGAGGTCTCTCTAGAGGGGTCCTCAGTGGTGCATTTTGTCCGTTGTCCATGCATTGACATCCTCACAGGCACGTGATTACGGAGCCCTGGGGAGGCTGTGACCCGCTGGGCCGTGGGCCCCAGGCCCCTTGATGCCAGGTCCGTAGGGTCATCACTGCCTCTTACGGAGAAGAAGCGTGAGCGGCGCGTCCCGCCCAGTGCCCGAGCGGAGGCGCGCGGGAGCCGTGACCGAACCGGGCCTGAGCCGGAGCCGCCGCCTCCGCGCGACCCTGGAGCTGGGCGCCCGCGGCACCGAGGACGTGCACACGCCCTCCCGCTCGCAGACCGCAGGGACCGCGGCTGGAGAACCGCAGAGCCAGCGTGCGGGGCGGGGCAAGGGGTGGGGCCTGCGGCGGAAGTGTGGCTGGCGCGCGGCATTCTGGGGCCGGAAGCGGAGCTCACGATGCCACCGGAGCGCATGGCGGCGGTGCGGGGCAGCAAGCGGTGAGTTGAGAGTCTGGGACCGATGAGGCTTCCCCGCGGCGCTCCAGTCCACAGGGGCCCCTCTGCGTCCCTCCGTGTCCGGGCAGCGGGGCGGGCACCGGGCTGGCGGGCGCTCGTGATTCCGGTGTCGGGCCCGCAGGCGCCTGGCGGAGCTGACGGTGGATGAGTTCCTGGCCTCGGGTTTTGACTCCGAGTCCGAGTCGGAGCCTGAAGCAGTCGAGGAAGCCGAGGCGCGGGCGGCGCGCGGAGCCTCCCGGAACCCGGACGGGCCAGGCGGAAGCCCCTCCGCCAGGTGAGCGGGGCGTGTCCCCGGGCGTGTGCGCTGCATCCCTTTCGTCGTCCCGGTGCCCCAACCGCGGGGTGCTGGCTATTCCTGGGGCCTCAGCATTGAGGTCTGGGGACTGATGGCCCCTGCCCCGCACTCTCGGGCTTGTTTACTCTTTCACCGGATGCTTACCGAGCGGCCGCTCGGTGCCTGCCCGAGCCTGGTTTGGAGGCGGGCATAGGCCGGCCCGGGAGGCCCCCTTAGGCTGGGTAGAGAGAGCCAGGAAGTGCAGGGATAGACAGAAAGGGGAAGCTGGAGCGTGGCTGGCATCTTGTGCTAAGTGGAGTGAGAAGGTCGTTGGAAGAGGTGATAGATAACCAAAGACCTAAGGGAGCCGGCGGCGCCGCCGGTAGGGGAAGCGTGTCCTAGTGTTGCAGGCGCAGGACAGCCGGGCCGGGTTGGGAGCGGGCCTCCCGCGAAGGTGAGTGTGGCTGTGGCAGGAGAGGGGTGGACCTGGAGAGGTGATGGTGGGGCCCTTTCTAAGGTGTCCCAGTAACAAGGGAAGTCGCAGGGATTTGTGCTGAGAGTGAAGGAATGGCACGTGACATATGAGAGCCACGTGGGCTGCTGTAGACGCAGGGATGGGTACTGAAAGATGGTGCTGGTTAGAGAAGAGGTGGGAGGGGTTTTGAAGATATTGCTGGTGGGAGCTCCTGACAGAGCGCATGCTGGGAATGGGAGACAGACAGAGGTTGACCTTTCACCTGAGTGCCTGGAAGGTAGAGTTGCCACCACTGAGGTAAAGCAGGGGTGGGTAGAGCAAGTTTGGGGAGCCCTAGGTTCAGTGTTGTGCATGTTGGGTTTGAAATGCACCTACTGAAATGTAGGCTGTGGGATGTGTGAGCTTGGAGCTTGCGACTCAGAGCGATCTTAAAACCTACCCCCTAGAAATCCCCTGCCTTCGTTGTGGGTAGCTGTTGTGAGGGAGCAGGTTAGCCCCCTGTCTTCCCAGAGGAGGTCAGGAAGCTGGTAGTGGGAAGTCCAGGAAGCCTTACCTCCCACCCCTACGGGCTCTGCCCATCCATCTGACTGGGTGACTGACCCCCATCTCCCCAGCCTACGTAAAGGCCGGGCATCTGAGCACAAGGACCAGCTTTCTCGGCTGAAGGACAAAGACCCCGAGTTCTACAAGTTCCTGCAGGAGAACGACCAGAGCCTGCTGAACTTCAGCGACTCGGACGGCTCTGAGGATGGAGAGGAGCAGCTGCACTCCCTGCCCGACATGCTGGAAGTGAGGGCCCGGACAGAGCTGGATGGGGGCAGAGGGCACACTCCTGGCCTCTACATCCTGCTCTAGCCCGGCCCTCTGTCTGGCGCAGGAAGCCAGTGAGGAGGAAGGCGAGGAGGACAAGGATGGGGCCTCCAGAGGATCGAAGGGGAAGAAGAGGGATTCTACCCCAGTGACCCTGGCCATGGTCGAGAGATGGAAGCAGGCAGCGAAAGTGAGAAATGGCTGGACACCCCCCGCTCCCCGTGTGTGTGTGTGTGTGTGTGTGTGTGTGTGTGTGATTAGGAGTTGGCCTGACTCGGTTGAGTCACATGGTACTGTGCAGAAGGGAGGTCCCCTCCTAGAAACCAACTACTTCGCATAGCTCTTCCTCAGGCGAGGAGGCTCCAGGGCTGCGTTGTCTCCTCAGTCAGATCCTAGCGGCTGTGCCTGCTCCTTTGCTCTCAGTTTCTCTCTTTGGCTCCTTGCTCCCTGAAGTCTCTGTGCCTTTGGTAGTTGGTCAAGTCAGGCCTCTTCTTCTGAGGGTCTGGCCGTGGTTTCTGTAGGGAAAGGAAGGGATGGAAAGGGAGAACTACAGAAGCTGTGCACAGCTGGCCATTGTCCAGATCCGGGACCCTCAGCCCCTCCCCTGTGGTCCCTGAGCTGGGCTCCCTGCCCGCCCAGGAGGATTCTGAACTCTGTTTATTCCTGGCACATGGAACACTCACCCCACCTCTGCCTTGTGTGAGAATGAGGGTGAGGGGTGCCGTTCTCTCCTGGGAGCTGCTGGCTGCCTCTCCCTCTGTCCAGCACAGCCGATGGCTCCCTTAACCTTCTGGGTTCTGTTGCCCCTTTAGCAACACCTAACTCCAAAGCTGTTCCATGAAGTTGTGCAGGCGTTCCGAGCAGCTGTGGCTACCACCCAAGGAGACCCAGAGGGTGCTGAGGCCATTAAATTCCAGGTCACAGACAGTGCTGGTGAGCTGGGGCCAGGGGACCTGGGATACAGGCTCTCTGTTCCATCTGCTGTCCTGTAAACAGCATTTCTGGTCCCTTCATTGCAGTGTTCAATGCTCTGGTCACCTTCTGCATCAGAGACCTCTTTGGATGCCTCCAGAAGCTGCTATTTCGAAAAGTTACAAAGGACAGCAGCAGGTGAGGGGGGATAGGGTGGGGTACCCAGGGCCCTGCAGTGTGGGAAAAGCAGAGATCTGGGACCTGGCAGTTCCCTTCGGGCCCAGCTGGCACAGAGGGATGTTGGGGACAGCAGGCTCCCTCTGGGCTCTGGAGATAGGCTCGGCTCCCAGGGCCTGTTGGAGTGGCCCTTTCCTTTTCTCTTCCTGAGAAGGGACATTCTTGGCCCAGAATTTCTCGGGGACCACAAACTGCTTCCTTTTGTTCACGATTTTCCCCTGTCAGAATTCTTTCTCCCTCTCCCTCCTCCCCTCTCCCTCGCTATTTCCCTTCCTCCCCTCCTCCTTTTCTCTCCCTCTTTCCTTCTCTTTCTCTATTCTTTTCATCTTCCTCTTTGGATGAACAGTCTTGTTCACTCTTGTTCAGCTGCTGGGTGTGTCTCCTGGGGGGTCCTGGTGGATGGTGGTTTTGAGAACCTTACCTTCCAGGTTAAGAGTTAGAAGTAGATCGAGCAGAGAAGCTGTATTCAGAGGAGGGAGGAGGGCAGCAGATTGGTAGAACAGGGGTTACTTGGAGCAGGGAGGGCCACATGGCCCAAATGCCTTTCAAAGGAAGAAAGAGGTGTCCAGAGAGAGGCCCTCTGTCATCACCTGAGCCTGGTGGTGGTGGTCAGGCTGGCCTGATGGACTGAGGTGGTTGGGCCGAGTGGAGGCACCCTGTCTGTGCAGGGTATGGCGGAAGGGGACTGGCAGTGGGTGTGCGGCAGCAGAGGCAGTGCTGGTGGTGCCCTCCTGGGAAGGAGGCCGCTGGCTGCCCCTGGGGGAGGAGGTGGAAAGAACTGCCTCCTGGGCAGAGGGAGCCGCCATGGTGCCCCTGGCCTTTGGCCCTTCATGTACTTCAGCAGGTGGTTTTTAAAAAATATGTTTTATTGGTTTTTAGATAGAGAAACATTGATGACAGAGACTCGTCTGTCAGCTGCCTCCCTCACGTCCCTATCTGGGATTGAGCCTGCAACCCACCCGTTGGTCTATGGATGTCACTCAACCCACTGAGCCACACCAGCCAATTCAGGGTTTTTGTTGTTGTTAATCCTCACAAGAGGGTATCTTTCCATTGATTTTTTAGAGAGAATGGAAGGGACGGGTAGAGACAGAGAGAACCGTTGGTGTGAGAAAGAAAGATATATCAATTGGTTGCTTCCCACACTAACTCTGCACCCCGACTGGGGCCGAGAACTGAGCCTGCAACTGAGGTACATGCCCTTGACTAGAGGAATTGAACCCAGGACTCTTAAGTCTGCAGGCTGATGCTCTATCCACTAAGGGAACCGGCCAGGGCGACTTTGATTTTTTTTTTAAAGCTTGTTCGGGCCACAGAAAACCTGGTTGCAATGGTGGTGGTTAGCACCTGGGTGTATGCCCTCTGGGAACCCTGGGGAAGTGGCAGTCTATCCCTCATGCATTGGTCATGGCCACTCTCGAGAGGGTCTCCCCACAGGGCCCTGTGTCCTGTGCATGGACAGAATGTAAACGGGGGTGTCTAAGGTTTTGGTCTCATTTGGTGGGGTGGGGTGGTCTCTGCAGGTTGCTGCAGCCATCCAGTAGCCCGCTGTGGGGGAAGCTCCGGCTGGACGTCAAGGCTTACCTGAGCTCAGTCATACAGGTGTGGTGTCCATGGAGGGTGGGGCGCTGCTGGGTCACCAGGGCCTGGCCACGGGCAGTGGTCTGGTCCTTCTCTGTATCTCCATGTGGTGGGTTTGGTGGTGCTGACCTCCTGCTCCCCCAGCTCGTGGCCTGTGTGGCAGAGGCGACGGTGGCGGCAGCGCTCCTGCAGCACATCAGCAGCTCCGTGCCCTACTTCCTGACCTTCCCCAAGCAGTGCCGCATGCTGCTCAAGGTGGGCATACCCCGTTGACGTGCTCAAGTGCATGTGGCTGCCCTTAAGCATAACCCCAAACCGGCAACACAGATGGGCGTGTGGGAACAGGTTCTGAGCCGAGGCTGCTTTCCAGCCATGACCATGGACGCCTCTGGCCGGACTTGGGGAGGCCGGGGCCGGCTGTGACCTCTCGCTCGTTGCAGAGGATGGTGGTCCTGTGGAGCACGGGCGAAGAGACAGTCCGAGTGTTGGCCTTCCTGGTCCTCATCAGAGTCTGCCGGCACAAAAAAGACACCTTCCTGAGCCCCGTCCTGAAGGTAGTGTGGCCGGCGCTTCCCACCCCTGGGTTGAAAGGCTCAGCCTGAGGGGCTGGCAGGCTGCCTTCGTGGTCAGCACCTCTCACAGGGGCTGGCTCGAGGCAGACCCAGGTCTTTGTCACCTTTTCTCCCTGGGAAGGGGTGGTGACAATGATGGCCTCCTGCCCCGGCCCCGCCTCTGTGGACTACAGTGTGCAGCTGTTCCCTCAGTGCACAAGGACATCGGTGTGGAGAGGGGCAGGGACCCTGGTGCCCGGCTCCAAACGAGGGTGGCCTGCCTCGCATGGAACTTCCAGATCCCCTTGCATAGGCCTGGCAGCAGGCTCCTCCTCTCAGTCCCTCATGGTCCCTTTGCTGGTCCTCAGACTCGTTCCTGCTGGAGCTCACCCTCCCTAGGTAGTGGGACCTCCCTCTGACCGCAGACTCTGTGCCCAAGGTTTTGGGTACATCCTTGCGGAAACTGAGCAGCAGCAGGGGCCCCAGGAGAGGGTCTGCAGCAGACACGGCCGGACTGTGGCTCTGAGAGGCAGTAGCTCTGAGGGTCAGACCCAGGTATTGTGGTGGGGCCTTGGGGCCTGGGAGCTCAGGCAGCTGTGACTGGTCTTCCGGCAGCAAATGTACATCACGTACGTAAGGAACTGCAAGTTCACCTCCCCCAGCACGCTGCCCCTCATCAGCTTCATGCAGCGGACACTGACCGAGCTGCTGGCGCTGGACACCAGCGTTGCCTACCAGCATGCCTTCCTGTACATCCGCCAGCTCGCCATCCACCTCCGCAACGCCATGACCATGCGCAAGAAGGTGTGTGGCCGGGCTGGACAGGGTCCTGGCTGTGGGGTTGGGAGGGGCACAGCCTGCTGGGGCCTGTGCACATGGCGCAGAGGAGGGCCTGGGCCCTGGGGACCCTGTTGACCTGGGGGCTTCCCTGCAGGAGACACACCAGTCTGTGTACAACTGGCAGTTCATGCATTGCCTGCAGTTGTGGTGCCGTGTCCTCAGCACCATCTGCCCCAGCGACACCCTCCAGCCCTTGATCTACCCCCTCGCCCAGGTTGTCCTCGGCTGCATCAAGTGAGTCTGAGTGTGTGGGGCCCTGAGGCCTGGAGGGCAAATCACAGGCTTCCTGCAGGGGTCCTCTCCCAGGTGGCCAGGTCTCTAGGGAGGGTCTGTGCTGCGGTCTGTTACTCAGTGACATCCGTGGAGGGGCTGGGCTGGAGCTGCCTACGGCCTGTACCCTGCGTGGGGGTACACCCAGGCTTGGGTAGCTCAGCTTCCCGGTGGCTTGCACTGTGAGTGCCTCCCTTGTGTCTCTGTCTGAGGACGTAGCAGTGTGCATTCTTGGAGAGGGCCACGTGCAGTTTGAAGGGGATTGGGTTCATTCTCACAGGGTTCTTGGACAGAGCAGGTGGGGTCTGGTGTGTGGAGTCCTGGATGTCGTATTGGGCATGGGTCTCAGCAGAGAATGGAGGAGCTGTGCGGGCCTGGTGGCTGTTGGCCAGGAGGGGGCAGCCCTGTCCTGAAGGAGAGTTGAAAGCTGGGATGAGAGGCTTGAATGAATGATCCCTACAAACACATTTAACTGAAACAAAGTTAGACCTGGTTGGGTGTCCCTTCAGCCCCATAACTGAGCAAGGAGTCAAGTCCTGAAGGCCTGTGTCTTGCCCTGTTCTGTCAGTAATCCGGTGGGGCAGGTGTGGCCAGTGACCCTGAGGGGTGATAGGGAGGATCCCTGCTGCAGCTGGGGCTCCATGGGAAAGGTCAGGGCAGTGCCAGGAGGGTGGGGCGGGCTTGTGGGATCCCGGGGGGCTGGGCCTTGTCTGACTCCCATCCTCTTGCTCCTAGGCTGGTCCCCACCGCACGCTTCTACCCGTTGCGCATGCACTGCGTGCGCATCCTAACGCTGCTCTCCGAGGGCACCGGCACCTTCATCCCTGTGCTGCCCTTCATCCTCGAGGTGAGTGGGCAGGGCCAGGTGCTGCAAGGGCATCGCTGTCCTGCATAGGCTGGTGGCATGTGTTAATTGGCAAGAGCAGCAGTGAGGACAAGGAAGCTGCCTTGTGGGGTGGACCAGAGGTGCTGGTTTTAAGGCACAGACCTGGGTCAATCTGGGCATTTGTCCGAGATGAGTGCGAGCGGGAGATCCAGGCCGGAAACCCAGGTCTAATTCCAAGGCTGCATCTGCCCTCTGCACGTCCCCATGTGTGTGCACAAGTGTGTGCATCTGCGTTGCATGCTCACACAAGCTCAGGCCAGAAATCACTCGTGGTTAGGCCCCAACCCAGGAAGCAAGCACCCTGCCCTCCCGGGGACCACTTTGTTATCCACGCATCATGGCTGCTTTTCATCTGGAGCTGACCTGAGCTCAGCTCTGTGGAGTCTCTTGTTGGGGGTGCCTTTCCCAGTTGGGCTCCCCCAATCTCGGCCCATGTGCCCCTCAGGAACTCATCCCGATCACCCCTGAGGCAGGGACAGAAGATTCACGCTCATAGAATGAACCCCCCCTGCCCCCACCTCCCTAGCGCTGGTATCCTGGGGAGAGGTGCCCAGCTAGAGGCCAGTGGGTTGCCTTACTCTCCTGACGGGGGGGCGGGGGCTCCTCCCCGAGGCAGGACCCACACAGAACACAGCCTGCCCTCTGTAGAGGATGCAGTGGCAAGGTTGCCAGCTCCCGCCTGAGACCTCGTGCCCCTCGGTGTGTAGCTCCTGGGGATGCAGCACTCAGGCCGGGTTGTAGGGGAGGGTCAGCAGCAGCAGTAGGAGGCCGGGGCCTGGGCACACCATTGGCCAGGGTTCCACTCTGGGGGGCGAACAGCTCTTGGGCCAGGGGGATCTGTGGGGCTGCAGGTCTGGTGTGGGTAGGGTGCAGTGGGATGTGGGCACTGCAGTCTGGCTGAAGAGGCCGTCGGTCCTGCAGGTTTTCCAGCAGGTTGACTTCAACAGGAAGCCGGGACGGATGAGTTCCAAGCCCATCAACTTCACTGTGATCCTGAAGTTGTCCAAGGTCAACCTGCAGGAGAAGGCTTACCGGGTGAGGCTGGCCTCCAGGGAGGGGTTAGGGAGGGAGTGCCCCAGGAGGGGCCACCGCAGGATGTCAGAGGACGCAGGTCAGCATCCTGAGTGACCATGGAGGCAAGAGGAGTGTGGACAGGAAGGGCTCGCTGCCCGGTGTAGGTTATGCGTAGACTCTCGTAGGCTCCCAGGGTCAGGGAGCAGACACCTGTGGGCCCAGCCCCATGAACCTGAGTGAAGCTGTAGCTCCCCACCTCTTCCTGCCTTGGGAGGGAGCTGGCATTCAGCCTGTGAGGGAGGTGCCTGAGCTCCTCTCCCGTTGCTCCTCAGGACGGGCTGGTGGAGCAGCTGTATGACCTCACCCTCGAGTACCTGCACAGCCAGGCCCATAGCATTGCCTTCCCCGAACTCGCGCTGCCCGCCATCCTGCAGGTGAGTGCTCATTGTCCGGTTGCCCTGCCCAGATCTCTCTGTGACCTACTGTGAGGCTGACTAGACTGTTTTAATGGCCTCAGCTCCCTGTATACACAGGGGCGGAAGAAGGCAGTCTTCTGGGTGTCAGCCACAGAGCCAGTGGTGGGACGCTGGCCTGGGTGACTACCAGGATCCCAGGCCTGCCACAGCCCAGGGACAGATGGCCTGGAGTCTTTCCTGGGACGGAGTGGGCTGGTCTCCTGACTGCATGCCTCCCCTGTGGTCCTGTGTATGGTGTGAAAGTAGGGCTGCCTCAGCTTCCTTCAGGCCATCGGGGGCAGGGGTGCGTCCACCCTCCCGGAAGCCCCTGATGGCTCTCTCTGGAGTCCTTTGCTTTTTAGCCTAGATGTTCCTGTTTCAGGGAGGCACAGGCCGCCCTGGGGTGGGGCTGCCTCCACCCAGTGCATTGGCTTAGAGGCCCAACAGGACATGGGTTTGGGTGGGCAAGGCTCTATTTCCAGGCTTGAAGCTCCACAGGTTGGCACTTTTTTTTTTTGTAAAGAGCCAGGCTTTGTGATTTACACAACTGCTCGATTCTGCTGTCGAAGGAAAAAACCCACAAGTGGCCAAAATTGGTTTGGCTCAGTGGATGGAGTGTCGGCCTGTGGACTGAGGGGTCCTGGATTTGATTCCGGTCAAGGGCATGCACCTTGGTTGCGGGCACATCCCCGGTAGGGGGTATGCAGGAGGTAGCTGATCAATGTTTATCATCAATGTTTCTAACTCTCTACCCCTCTCTCTTCCTCTCTGTAAAAAATCAATAAAATATATTCAAACAAACAAACAAAGACCCCACAGGTGTGTAAATGAATGAGTGGCTGTGCCAGAACAGCTTCATGTACGGGGGATCCGAGGGGCCAAGCCTTGGTTCTCAGATGGCTCCACCCCACGGCTCCACTTGTTCGGGCACACGTGGGGGGTGGGCCCCTGGATGTGTGCAGAGCAGCCCTGTGTGGAGCTGGCCGAGCCCCTCTTCCTTCTGCAGCTGAAGTCCTTCCTCCGAGAATGCAAGGTGGCCAACTACTGCCGGCAGGTGCGCCAGCTGCTGGAGAAGGTGCAGGAGAATGCAGACCACATCTGCAGCCTCCGCCAGAGAGCCTCCTTCGGCGTGGCCAACCGGCAGGCCGTGGTCAGTGAGGAGGACACCGAGTATGGCTGGGGCTTGGGGCTTTGCCAAGGATGGGACATGACCCAAACCGTTTCCCACAGGATGACTGGGAGAAGCAGATCCGAGAGGAGGGGACTCCGCTCACCAAGTACTACAGCCACTGGCGGAAACTGAGGGACCGAGAGATCCAGCTGGAAATCAGTGGCAAAGAGCGGGTATGGGCTGAGAGGGTGTCGGAGCCTGGGCCTGCCTGGCTGGATTGTTCTGAGATGAGGACCTAGCACCCTGGCTATGACTTTAAGACGGGATGGGAGTGGAGCCTGTTCGGAACAATGTCTGCAAGGGCGGGGGCTGCCCTGAAGGATGCGGCGGTGACCTGGATGGGACTTAAAGGCCAGTGGGTGGCTGGGGCCTCCTCCCTCACCTGGCAGGTAGTTGTCCAGGAATCCTAGGGATGCTCACTAGGTTTTGGGAGGAAAAGTGGCCCAGCAGGTATTTGTGTGGAGGAAGAAAACAGGACACCGGGTCTAGGTGTGGAGTCGGAACGAGGGTTCTTGCTGGTAGCACGGCTGTGGCTGTGTGACCGGGCTGGTACCCAGGGCTCCAGCACACCCTCGCCTTCTGCTCTTGTTTTGGGTCTTCCAGCTGGAAGATCTGAACTTACCTGAAATAAAGCGGCGGAAGCTGGGAGACAGAAAGGATGAGGACAGGGTGGAATTTAAGGACCTCTTTGACCTGGACAGTGATGAGGATGATGCTGTGGACTTCTCAGAGAGAGGTGGGCCTGCATGGCTTGGCTTGAACAGAACTCCCAGCCACCTACTCCCACCTCTGCTCCTGTTTGCTGGGGCCACTCCGTCCTTCCCCACCACTTTGCTTTCTTTGAGGTGGGCCTCCTGGAATTGGAACATGTGTTCCTAGGCCTTGTCCCTCTCCCCACTACTCTCCAGGGCAGTTCTGAATGTTTTCCACTTGCACAAAGAAGGCCCAAGGGGAGGGTGGGTGCTGGGCTATGAGCCCAGCTACCCTCCCCTTGTGCCTCTGCTTGTGGACCCCTCCCATGGGCTCTTTCCCTTGGCCCCCAGTTACACGTAGGTCTCCTGGAGCTCAGCAGGGGATAGAGGAGGAAGACCAGGATGAAGACAAGGACGGCAGCAGTAGCGGTCAAGAAGTTAGCGACTCAGAGGGTGAGTGCTTCCTGGGGTCAGGATGCTGTGCCCTTTGAGCCCGTGTGCCCAAGGCTCCTCCCTGGGGATGTAGGGCCAGTTGCTCTGTTCCTGCTGGCCCTAGTGGCCAGCAGCAGTGGCACATATAAATTAATTAGTGCTGTGATTAATTAGTGATGAGTAACCCCCAAGTTGGCTTCTTTCTGATAAAGCAGAATTTATGTAGCCTCCTTGTCTCCCTGCAGATGGAGGCTCTGATGCAGAGTCAGGGCTGGCCCCCCGGGAGCTATGGCAACTGCTGGCCCAGGGGCCGGAGGATGAACTGGAAGACCTACAACTCTCGGAGGAGGACTGAGGGCCATGCCCTGGGCTGCGTGCAGTCCCCCATCTCACAGCAGCGTGGCCTTATGTGTGAGGCCTGGGGGTCAGTGCTCATACCCCAGGAAGGACAGTAGAAGGTGGACAGGGCTTTATTTTTACAACATAAAAGACCAGGAAGTACCAAGCACTGTGCTGATCACTGGAGTGGCAGCCTTGGTGACGGACACCTGCATTGTGGAGCATGCCCACTGCTGCACCGGAGGGTGCTGGGCACCCCTGAGGGAAGCTGAGCTCTCACCTGATATCAGGATGCTGAAATCTCACTGCAGTCCCAGTTCCCAAGGGAGCCAGGGGCCGCCTGGCCGGCGAACTGCTCGTCTTTGGTTTGTCTGCAGCACCCAGGTTGGATCCCAGGCATGTGTGCCAGGCTCTGCATCACCCCCAGAAGTCTTTGAAAACACATTCTTTTCCTCTTAAGTCACATGTTTTCTTTTAAAAGTTCTTTGTGTTTTTGCTTCCAAAACCAAAGGAAAACCAGCTGTGTGGAGGAGCATTTGTATTGCAGTGGCTGGCACTAAAGGGTGGAGGCCTGTTCAGGCCCCCCACAACTCAGCACAGAGGCTGGGAGGGGTCTGACGGCCTTGGAAGCAGAGCCACGGTCCCATTTTCTTGCTTGGGTGAAGCTTGGCCAGCGGTGGGCTGTCCCCCTCCATAGGGTGAGGGGGTCATTGCTGGAGACAGGGGCTGCTCCCCTAAGGTGAGCTCCTGCTCGGGGGCCTGCAGTGCTGGTGGCTGCAGTGGCAATGCCACCGGGAAGCTGGCCATGTAGAAGACTCGGCCCAGGCGCTTGGCCACCTATGGAGAGAGGCCTGGGTTGGGGTCTGCAGCCAGGAAGGGCCTCGTGCTGTCCCTCCAGGATGTGGGACCACCGCCCCCTGGCACGCACCTGTGCCCGGATCTTGAGAGCAGGCCCCAGCTTCAGGCCCATCGTGGTCAGGAGGTGCTCCTCGGTCAGCAGGGGCAGGGTCTCCCCATCTATCCCCTGTTCTCTGAAGACCTGGTGGAGTGAGAGCCTGTCAGCCCGAGTGGGAACTGCCTGGTTGCCCTGCAAACTCCCTCAGCCAGGCCAAGGCTGTCAGGTCAGGCTGGGGTGGCGGAGGGCTCGAGGCTTTGGAAAGTGGAGCCAAGAGGAGCCGTTTGTGAAGTTTTAGGGGAAATATTCATGTGAAAGAAAACCTGGGCATATGCCTATGTGGAAGGCACAGCACTGCGGGTGGGGATGGGAGCATGCACGGTGCCCCCTATACCCTTTGAGGAGGGGAACGGGTGAGGAGAGGCACGGGGGACAGGGGCTCAGAACCATCTTGGGCAGGTGCCCCCTCACCCGTGTGTATTCTCCACAGCCAGACAGGCCCCCCACAAAGCTGCAGACATCATCCACTGTCCACTTGCTGATGTCCTCAGGGGCGGTGGCCTCCTCCCCATCACTGAAGAGTCCCCCCGTGGCTCCTGGTTGGGAGGGGGTGTTACTAGGACTGTGGCTGCCTCTTTTCCAGATTCCCATCCATCTGCTCACCTCTGCCCTTGTCCAGATCATGACTATAAATGGGTCTTTTCCCCCCTTGGACTTTCCTAAGGGGAAGTGGGGGGGGATAGTCTCCTCCGACCCCCCCAACCCCTCCCACCTCCATTGAAGGTTCTAGATCATTGGGGTGCCCACCTGTGTGTAAGTAGGGGCTGACGCAGGGCACGTTCAAGGGCAGAGATGGGGGCAGCACGGACCCTGAGAGAAGTCCCTTCCCCTCAGAGCTGGTCCCTCCAGTTGGGTCAGGGCCCCGGCCCCCAACAGTCACCATCTCGGAGTCCTCTCCATCCGAGTCCTTGGGGGGCTCATCCTCAGAGCCATCCAGTACCCAAAGCCCAGCCCTGGCGGTATCCTTGGGCCGGGCTGAGGCCGGGCTAACGCTCCCTTTCCGAGGGGTGCGGCGGGTGGGCTCCCGAGGCGGGGTGGGGGAACCCGGGGGTCCCTGCGGGGGCAGCGCCAGCCTGGGTGTGGAGCTGGGTCTCAGCACCAGAAGGGCCTCTGCGCCTTCCGGCGGGCGCAGCGCAGATTCTGGCGCCAGCAGCTGAGGACGGTGTGCGCCCTCCAGCTCCTTTTGCCGCAGCAGCTCCGCCGACATCTCCAACCTGGCGGGAGGGAGGGAGGAGCAGCGGGGTGGGGGGGTCAGGACCCAGCGAGCGGGACGGGGCCACCTCCGGCCCAGCCAGCCCCGCCACCTACCGCGCCAGGTTCTGCTTCCGCAGGAGCTCCTGCTGCCGCGCGAGCAGCTCCGCCTGGGCCGGGGGCAGGAAGCCAAAGCCTGGGGAAGGAGACAGTCCACGGAGCGGGTGGCCGAGCGGTCCATGCCCCCCAAGCGCCTACCCCCACCCCGGCTGTCCCTGGCAGGGTTGGGTCCTAAAGGAACACTCGCGGACGCTGGTGGGGCACAGGCAAACCGTGTGGACCCGAACGCAAGGGTCCCCCCTGGACACAGCCTCCAACACCCGCCTCCTCCTCACCTGGGGTCTGGCACAGAGCCGAGGGCACCCCCAAAAAGGGAGGCCTGAGGTGGGGGCCCAGAGCGATGTGCGGAGCATTCTGGGGCGACAGCAGGGGGGCCGGCTGGGACAGCTCCCTGTGGACGGCAGGGCGGTGAGCGCCGTGCGCCCCTTCCATTCCCGGAACGCCCCGCCCCCGGCCGCGCCGCTAATTGCGGCCCCGCTGGCGGCGGGAGCGCCGCTCCCCTTCGGCCTCGGGTCGCGCGCCGCCCCCGCCCTGCCCCCGCCGGCGGCGCCAATTAATCTCGGCGGCGGCGCGGAGGCTGACCCGGCGGGCGGCGGCGGCGGCTGCGGCGGTAATTACCCGGCGCGCCGGCCCTCGCCTCCCCGTCCTCGGACCCCGCGCGGCCAGGGGCGGAGCACAATTAGCCGCGACTCGGGAGGCGGCTGCAGACGGCGCTCTGGTGGGGGCTGTGGGGAAGCGGGGAGCGGGCCAGAGGCTGAGATCGCTGCAGCTCTTCCCGCCCCATCCCTCGCTCGCTCTTCTTCAGGTCTGCCGCCCCCCTCCCCCCTTCCTGGGGCCTCCGGGCCGCAACGAGCGTCTGTGTCGCCAAAGGCTCGAGTCTGAATCGATGCTGCTGGAGGCAGGGGCCTCCGACGTCCGAGTTCTGCCTTCTGCCCCCTCTCCACAAGTCCCCCAATCTGCATCTGACGCCCTCACCTATCTGTTGGGGGATCCAGGCCCTCAGTTGTCTCGGGGGCACCTGGATTCAGCAGGTCCCACAGTTGATCAATGGAAAGAGAATCGTCCTTAGCACTCCAACCAGAGCGGGGGTCACCCCCACGCATTCTACCCCAAGAATATTTTTCTTCGGGCCTCTGCCCAGCTCAGGAGGGCCTCAGGTCCCTTCTGCACGATAAGCTATGAACCCAGGGCCAGCCCAGTGGCTGGGATGAGTCAAGGTGGCTGACAAGTATGAAGGTGCAGGCTGCCACCCTGACCTGCAGAAACCAGGTGATGTCTACCCACCCCAGCAACAAGCACCGTGACTATGGGGGCCTCTGAGATGCAGACACACCAGTACCTCTCTGAAAAGGATGGGGTGCCAGCTGGAGCACTGCCCTCTCGGTGTTGGGCCAGGCCCTGCTTCCGACGTTGACCTGTGGGCGTGGGCAGGTGGACTTCCAGGCCACTGGGGCTCCTCACAGCTGCTGCTGCCACTTCCTGCCGGACCCTCAGGAGGTCTGGGGAAGGGGCGACAACAGCAGTGACCCAGAGCCCCCTGGGCTCTCACCCCCCTACCCTGGGCAAGCGCAGGGCGCTGGCCAAGGACACCAAGACCAGAACCAGTGAGAGCACGTCCTCACACTGACCCAAAAAGACCACAGGGCAAGGGAGACAGGTCATTACGGTGCAACAGGATGCTGGGGTGGGAGTGGGAGGCACCCATCTGTCTTGGGAGGGGGCCAGGAAAGCATTTGGAAGTGATATGGGGATGTTAGTAACCAAACTGCAGTGGGAGGGGTGAAAGGGGGGGGACCCGGCAGGCAGGGGAGGCTGGGGGTGCATGAGTGTTGCTGAAATTGAGTTCAGCCGAAACCGGTTTGGCTCAGTGGTAGAGCGTCGGTCTGCGGACTGAAAGGTCCCAGGTTCGATTCCGGTCAAGGGCATGTACCTTGGTTGCGGGCACATCCCCGGTAGGGGGTGTGCAAGAGGCAGCTGATCGATGATTCTCTCTCATCAACGTTTCTAGCTCTCTATTCCTCTCTCCTCCTCTCTGTAAAAAATCAATAAAATATATTAAAAAAAGAAAAAAAAAAAAAAAGAAATTGAGCTCAGAGAGCATGGAGACCAAGGCTGCAGGAGCCTCGAGAAGGGGGGCGAGGGGGATGCCCAAGGTAGAGGGCGCCCGCTTGCTCCTGGAGGGCAGTGTGGTCTCCAACCCCAGACTGAGGCTGCGCACTCCACCCAGCGCCTGGTGCTCTCTGCTACCCATCCGCATCCCTCCAGCCTGCTCGGGGCCGGGCCTCCGAGTCCCCCCCGCGGCCCCCCCGCGTGTGCAGGCTCCCGCCGCCGCCGCCGCCGCCTGTTTATAAATTAATTACCCGAAAAGCGGAGGTGGGCCCTGCCCGGGCCGGGTGCCAGCCCGCAGAGCCCAGCCGGCGCGGCCGCCTGCATCGATCCCAGCGGGGCCTCCGCGCCCCCGCGCGCTGGCGGCCGGGTTATTTACAGTCGGCTCCGCAGCGGGGGCGGCGGCGCGGGCCGTGATTGACAGCCCAGCTCGCGGCACTGCTCCCCGGCGGCCGGCGCCCCCTCCCCCGCGCAGGCCAGCCGAGCCGGCCCCAGGCAGGGCAGGGAAAGCAATTAAAAAGAAAGATTTTTAAATTATTAACATTTGGTGAATAATTCAGGCTCTCGGTGCCTCGCTGCCCTGGGGGACAGTGCCTGTGTGAGGAGAGGAAGTCCTGCCCCCTCTCCTAGCACCCCCCACCCATCTTCCAGCCACAACAGCCAAGCTCCGCAGACTGGGGGCTGGGGTCAGGATGCAGCTGGGCAGGGTGCTGAGGTGTGACCTCGCGATGGTGGGTGGGACTCCCAAGCTGAGAGCTGAGACGGACAGATGGTCAGGGCTGTGGACAGGGTGGGGCATGGGGAGGGACAGGCGCCTCCAGCCAGGCTTCTGAGTACCAGTGCGGTCCTCCTGGATCCACCAGGGAAGTTCCTAAGGCTGCTGCTCCCCCTCGTTCCCCTCCCCCCTCCCCCTTTCACCCCCCTCCTCCGCCCTCCCCCTCCCCCTTCCCCTTTCCCCCCTCCCCCTCCCCCTCCCTCCTTTCCCTCAGGCAGGCCCAGGGCTCCCTGGAGGAGGCCCTGACACTGCGGCACCCTCCAGCTGGAGTGGAGGCCTGCAGTGGAGACAGGGACAGGACTGCCTGCATGGATGGCAGGGGCATCAGCCCCCACTCCCACTCAGGCTCACAGTGAAATGATAGTGTCTGCATGTGGCGAGGGTGTGTGTGGCCCTGCAGGTGAGAGAGTGGGGCCGAAGGGGGCACACAGGTGGGGGGTAGGGGTGGGGCCGCAGGGGACCTGTTAGTGGGGTCCTTCTTCAGGCAGATGGAGGAGAGTCATGTCTCTGCCCACCTCCAGGGAGCTTGCTTATGAGGCCCTGCACCCAGTGCAGCCTTGTTAGCAGCCAAAGACCCCAGGGTTTCTTTTCAGGGCGAGTGTCAGCCTCCACGGGCAGGGAGAGCCAGCACAGTAGGGGGACACTTGGGAAGGGACACATACCAGGGCTGGGGAGGCCCAAGTGGTAGAGACGCTGCGGGTCCTCAAAGGTGCTGGCCTCACTCAGGGCGCACATGAGCCGGCGGTAGTGATCCTCGGGGGCCATGCTGGGCCCCAGCTCTGACAGCAGCAGAGTCTCTGGTGGGGGGAGCACATGGGGAGGCGTCTCCTTCGGTACCGCCCCAGTGGAGAGGTTGGGCTGACCCCACCCTGTGCAGGGTCTCCGTATACCCCCCCTTCCTGTGACCTGCCCCCGCCACCTCCACCCCCATGGGGCTCCCACCTTGGGGGGACTTGCTTCGAGCCTTCTTCTCCAAAGGGCAGTCAGTGCTGATGTGGGGGGAGCGGCCTAGCCTCTTGCCCAACAGGTCACCTGGGGGAGGGTAGAGTGAGCCCCACTCTGTATCTCGGGGCTTGGAGGGATGGAGATTGAGAAGAGCAGGGAGGGAGAGGGACGACCCAGGCTCAGTAATTCCAGCCTCTGGCCCTGTCCAGCCCCAGGTCAACCCAGAACCACACCCATCACTGCTCAGGATGTCTGTAGGTCCTGGCCACATCAAGGCCCTGCCTAGCCAAGCTCCAGGCCTCTAGCCAGAGGACAGTGCTGGCCCTGGGCTCTGGGTGTGTGTGTGTGTGTGATGGCACATTTCTGGTAATAGCCTCAGGTGGCAACTCAGGACCCCACAGGCACCCTGCTGCCCCCACCCAGCCAGATGGTTGTCCAGTGCAAGTGTAGGCCTGCTCACCACCTGCCAGAGAGGGAGAAGAGGCTCCTGTGCTACTCCCAGGACAGGGATGAGGACTGCCCCACACTCTTTCTGCTCATGGAGGCCTGGGGATGGGGTGCAGGAGCTGCCACCTCTGTGACCCAGGGCCGCCAGGACACCTCGGAGAAGGGACACTGCCATCAGCTCCAGAGCCTAACTCCTTTTCCTTATTCCCTTAATCTGTCATTTTTATCAGCCCAGGAAGTGCGGCGCGATCAATCTCCACTTTACAGCTGACAGAATGGTGCTAATAACTTATTGATCTTGGCCACCTTGCTGCCACTGGCCTGTCCCGTGGCTCAGCCCAGGCCCTGCCCCATCCTTACCTCAGGGGCCTGGCAGGATGGAGGCACAGCCAGCACGAGACCCCTAGGGAAGCCCAGTGGACAGCCGGTGGCCTCAGCGTCTCAGGTAGGAGGGCTGCATATCCAACTATGGCTGGCCTGAGCTTGGGCCTGGGCTGGGTCCACACCCCAACCTGCACATAACCCAGGGCTCTCACCTCCCTGTGACCTGCTTCCCATTGTCCACAGTGGAACCCCCCACCCCTTTCTATATAGGCGGGGAGAGGTCCCCGCGTGGTGGCTACATAAGGCCCTGCCAGAGGGCCAGGTGACTAGTCTGCAACGAGGGCCACATTTATGCAGAGACACAACCTATATCCAGAAGCAGGCGCCAACCACAAGGTGCTGCCCCCACCCACCTGAACCCCCCCCACCCAGTCCTCCCGACCTTCCCACTCAGGGGCCAGGGAGGGGCTGGGGCTGTGGGGACAGGACTAGCAGTGGTATCTGGGGTAGAGCAGATAAAGACAGGCAGGTGACCCCACGCCAGGGCCACAGGAACAGAGGGAGGCAAAGGGTACTACAGCTCCGAGGAGGGGTCGAGACCTTGGTGAAACCTGGATCCAGTGCACAGGTGGCACTTCCTGCAGAGCAGTGGTGACCTCGGCACAAAGTGGGAGTGAGGACACCCTGACCCAGCCATGCAGGGCCCCAGCACAGCCTGGCTGGGGCTGGGCACACGTGTGGTGCAGGCGCCCTGCTGTCCAGGGTGGGCCCCCTGGCTCAGAATATCTCAATCATCACAGGGCTCCGGAGGCTCTGCCGATCGATGGGGCAATTAGATTTTATCAGCCGCCTGCTCAGCAGCCTCCAGCGTGGCTCTAGAAGCAGTCCCCACCCAGGCCCTTCCCAGGCACAGGCATGTGGGCGGGGGGGTGGGGGGGCACTAATAGGACGCTCTGGGGGCCCAGGATGCTGGCACCCCTGCCCAGCCTACCTGAGAACTGCAGCCACTGCTGGAAACTTCCCTGCCCAGGGCTCCTAGGACAGCCAGGGACCCTGCCAGCTCCTTTCCCAGCCCACAGCCCCTCTCTCTTGAGCTGCTGCCCCTCACAGAGCCACCCCGCTTAGGTGAACCCAGAGCTCCTGGGCCAGCACCTTCCTACCCAGCCTTCCTGCTCAGTGAGGGACCCTTCCCTCTTGGGACCCCGTGTGCTGTGGGGCTGGAGGGTGCTCAGTGCATGCCATTTGCAGGTGTGCCTTTCTGAGCCTCTGAGAGACCCGCAGATCCCTGACCGTCCTTGCCTCTGCTCACAGCGGCAGACAGAGGCCTCGCCACTCCAAGCCCACCGCAGCAGCAGCCACCATGGAGCCACTGCCTCCGCCCCCGTCTGCCCTGCTGGCCGGGATTAACACAATTACCATCACATGCAGCCCCAGGGGACAGCCGGCCTCGCCACCTCCCTCCTCCTCCACTGGCCTCCCTGGCTGCCTGCCAAGGCTGGGGGGGGGGGGGCGGGGGCGGCATCCAGGCCACTGAACAGATACTGGAAGGGTGGCGGCAAGGGCTGTCCTCAGGCGAAGCTGCTGTGGCCCTGGCAGCCCCCTCCTGGCCCCTGGTGCTCCCGGATCCTCACCTGGACCTCCCAGGCCTATCTCCACACCGCTTCTCTGGAATTCACAGCGGCTCTGATGCTCAGGCATAACGAGGTGGCTGCTGCGATGCAGGCTGGATAGGAGTGTGGGAAGGTCGCTCTCCTGGCTGCAGCAAGGCAAGATGGGGAAGGTGGGACCCATGAGGCAGGGTGCCAGACCAAGCTTGAGTGTGGTCATGTACAGCATCAGGGGGCAGCATCTGAATGCGACCATGCCTTCTGCACACCTCCGGGGTGGCCTGTGACCCCACATGTATGAGCATCCCTGTAGCAGGACCAACATCGAACAGCTAGCACCTGCCAAGTGTCTGTTGTGCAGTGGAACTTGCACACAGATGCCACGGCAGCTCCGGGGAGGGTCTGTGCAGAGCTGGGCTGGCGCAGCCTTGCCATGCTCTCTCTAGTGACCAGAACTGTGCCCATGCTCCCTACTGGGAAGGCAGCCAGGCACCCACCAGGCAGTGCACCTGCCCCCGGGGAGCCCGGGTACACACTGTCACGTGTGTGCAGCACTTATTGAAGCCCTGGCTGCTTCAGAGAGAAGGCTGCCCACACTATTTTAACTAAAACTTGCAGCCAGCCAGGGACCCCCGATTTCTTCAAATAAGGAAACCAAGGGTCAGACCAAAGGCCAGCACATGAATGGAGACGCACATTCATGACACACAGGCACATGCACTCAGGGGGGCCACAGCCCTGTGGACCTCCGGACATGGACACAGGCATGGTGAGAGCCTGCTCACCTCAAGGATCCCAGCAGAACCTCGGCCAGGCCTTGGGGGGCGGGGGGAGGGGAGGGCTTAGGGTAAGCATGTAGGTAACTCTTCTGTTCTCTTGCTTCTGTTCCTGTTAAATCAGCTCAACCCTATATTACAGAACCCCAGAGAGAAGAGGGAGTGAGGAAACCCCAGTGCAACTTGTAGAGATGGCGGCCCACTCCATAAGTGAAGAAGGGTCACCTGCCACCTTGCAGATAGAGTTGGGGCAAGACAGAGGAGAAGCCAAAACCGGTTTGGCTCAGTGGATAGAGCGTCGGCCTGCGGACTGAAAGGTCCTGGGTTCGATTCCGGACAAGGGCACGAACCTTGGTTGCAGGCACATGGCCAGTGGGGGGTGTGCAAGAGGCAAATAATAATAATTAAAAAAAGACAGAGGAGAAGCAGGAGGGACTGCCCCTTCCCCCCAGCACCCTTGCTCCCTGGCCCACCTGTAACCAAGCAGTCTCCTGTCTGGGCCACTGCAGGGGGACCTCCATGGAGTGACCTGGAACCGACCCTAAACCTCATTAAGTAGCCCTGCAACTTGGCCTGGGCGGCTGAGCAGTTAATCCAGGGCTGTCCCCTAAGCAGATCAGTTTCAGCACCAAAGACACCAGGGCTGGGCTCCCTCCCACCTCACCCTCAGGAGAGAAGGTGCCCCCCGCCGTAGGGGGTGAGGTGGGAGCAGGTACTGTAGAGGACTAATTAGAAGCTAATCCACCCCCTCACTCATCCTCATCAACTTGAGGGGGCTAGGAGATGAGCTGCTGTCTCAGCACCAGGGTGGGGTGGGGCTTAGAGGCGGGGCCAATGTTTCCCTCAGGTTCCCAGGCTCCTGCAGAAGGTGACTGCTAGGTGAGAACTGGCCTCCACTTCAGCCACCAGTTCTTTCATGCACAGGTCATTTGGGCACTCGGAGGTGCAGCCCCTTGGGGGTGATGCCTGTTGGAAACCAGGACACCCCACTCTTTGCCTTGAGGGTTCACTCTAAGATAGGCAGTTCCTGCCCTGGGAAGTCTGTTCTGGTCACTCACTGAACAAATTACATGACAAAGAAACTTTGCACACACTACTGATAATAGGTGAATCCTCACTGGGCATCCCATGAGTTCTCAAAGCCATGAAAACACCCTCTCTCTCACCTGTTATTTGTTACTCGCAATTTGTAGGGGGGCTCTGAGGTTCCCTGGGGGACTGAGTGGAGGAGGGTGTGCTGGGAGGAGGAAAAGGAGCCTTACAGGCTTCCTCAGCGACCATCACACTGCTCAGTCCTTTCCCACCTCCTGGCCAGCTCAGGGGTTCCGACAGGGCAGGGACCACGTCTGCTGCTGCCCATTGCTGAAACCCATTCACTTCAGGGTCAGATGGATAGAAGGACAGGATGGAGAGGCAGATGAAGATGGATGATGGAGTCAGACGAACAGACAGACAGAGAAGGATAGAGAGCGAAGATGTCAGACAAACAGGCATGATTGGACAGATGGACAGAGTCTGACAGACAGACAAGAGACTAGAGATAAAAGAGCAGAGGGACAGGGCCAAAAAGGGCCACGGCAACAAAGACAGAGAGGGTGGGGAGTATGAGGCAGCTGGGCCGGGTGCTGCATGGCGGGGAGCCACTCCTCCCCACCTCACCATATCTCCTCTCCTAAAAGCCAGGATGTGGTCCTAGCTGCTTCTACTGCCTGTCTGAGCAGGGGGAACCTCTCCCACTTTCCAAGGCCGGGTGCGTGGGGGCGCTGTTGGGGGCCTGCAGGGAGAGTTGACCTGGGGAGGAGCAGCAGCTCCTGGGTTCCTACCGGCTTCGCGAATAAATTTATCCTGTGGCTTCCCAAGTACAAGCCTCATAAGATGTCATCTCTGTTCACGATGGTTTATAAAAAGGATCAGTTCAGCTGGTAACTTCAAAACGAGGAAGAAATAAGTTTGAAGATGTTTTCATTGTAATTTGGCTCCAGATCTAGACCTCAGAGCCAGGCTGGGAGTGGGCAGGACAGCTCCACCGTGCTCTTCCAGGAAGCTCAGCCAGTCCTGATGCTCACTGCCGCTGCCCTTCCTGTGGCCTCCCCGGAGGAGGAGAAGACTTGACCCCACTGGCCAGAAAGTACATCCTGGGCTCTGCCCACAGACTGATCACCCCTTGTCCCCCGGGAACCATAAACTTGGGTCTCCCGATGCCCCCCAACCTCCTCTCAGGTCCCCTCACTGTTATCTCCCTCCGTCCTGCCTCCACAGCCTGAATCACTGTGGACTCAGCAAACCCCCCACCTGCTGGGCAGAACCTCAGGAGGACCTCTGAAAACATACACCTGGTCACTCTTCCAGCTCAAGAACTTTCAGTGGCTCCCCAATGCTTGGAGGACAATGCCCAAGAGGGCTAGAATCCAAGGCTTTTTAACATCTGATCGAGCTAGACTTGCTGACTGGGAACCTCCTCCGCTCCCATATCCTTCCCCTCATTTCTCCATGTCTTTGCAGACATCCCCTTTCCCTAGGAAACTCCCATGCTTCCTTCAAGATCCCATTCACACATCACCATTCTCACCTCCTGGTGGGTCTTTGGGAGGCTGGGAGGGGGCAGCTATGACCTCATCTTTAGGCAAATGGGCTCAAATGGCCAGTCCCATTGGAGGGGGGCACTCTGGATCCAGGGTTGTGCTGCCAAGGCCCAGGCACAAGTCAAAAGACAGACCGCAGATGAAGGAGGAGGCTGGAGAGATTTAGAAGCACACACTGTCTGGGAGGAAGCCTGATCCAGGCCCCAACCTCACCTGCAGGACGTCTCTCGGAAGGAGATGTTCACATCCCAATGGGTGTGGACCCTGGTAGGAAAGAAGGAAAGTCAGCATGGCCTCCAGGATGGGCTGCCGAACAGCCTACGGGTGTGCGGCATGTCTCTCATCGACCCCCAGCACCCCGTCTCCAGCGCTATCCGGACCAGTTCAATCATCGAGGGCTGCCATCAGGAGGTGGGAAGCACAGAGCTGAGGCCCCATGTCTCTGCTGTGGGCCCCAAGGAGCCCCATGTTGTGCTGGGGTGTGGGCTGCAGCTTCCTCTGTCTGTCACTCATATGACCAAACCCGAACTCCTGGTGACGAGAGCTACGCCAGCTGGACTGGAACCATGCCAGGAATGAGTCGGAGACTGCCACTCGTGCCAATGGCTGGGTGTCCGCCCAGGTATAAGCCCCGGGGTACCAGCTATTGCCAGTCGCCTTCCCAAAAGTGACCACTGCACCACGGAGGCAGGAGGGAAGCCAGGACCAGAGATCAGGCAGGAAACAGCTCTGCTCCATGCGAAGCTCTGCCCCATGCCCAGCTCTGCCCTGTGGCCAGGCCCTCCACCACAGCAGTGCCCTGGAAAGACCATGGCTGAGGAGGCAGGGGGAAGCCTGTGTGGTGCTTCACCTTACCAGGTGTGGGTGAAGGCAATGGGGTCCCGAGGTACGAGAGGGCTAGTAGCATAGGAGACATTGGAAAGTGCTGAAAGACTAGGTGGGAAGAGGCCTAAAAATTCTGGGGATGCATCACGATGGATGGCCAGAGAGAGGTTCCTCTGCCATGAGAGGAGATGTGGGAGGTCAGGAAGGGTGGGCCCAGCCTGGGATGGGACAGTGAGGACCCATCAGAGCTACCACCCACCAAGGCACATGAGCACAAGTGTACAGGGGCTTCCCTGAGGGAGGGTCCACCCACTCCTCACCCCTCACCTGGCTGTGGCGGGACCAGGCACCCCTTCCCAAACCTGCCTGGGGCTCCCTGTCCCCCGGAGCCCTTGGGCAGTCCTCCTTCCTTCCTCAGCCCATTGCTGTGCTCACCCCCAACAATGCTGATCCAGTCCCTGTGGTCCCATGAGAAGGAGGGACTGGCATGCTTCAGCTGAGGCACAACAAGCTAAACTCGGGCCCAGTCCCAAGGGCAAAGGACTCCCCTCCAGGCTGGACCTGCCTCCAGCTGCCTGCAGACCTGTCTTGACGTCCCTCTGGCATCTGAGCCCACATGCCGTCCACGTCCTCGCCCTGGGAAAGTACCTTCTCTTCATGATCCGGACGTGGGTGTCGTCCTCCTGCTTTAAGCCAGGCCGCTGCCCGCAGGCTGGCCCGCTCCCATCGCTGTCGCCATCGCTGGCTAAGAAGCTGGGGGTCAGTTCTTTCTTCAGGACCCGAGCTGAGGGCAGAGCAACTGTCCTCTTGTCTGCCAATCGCCCCCGGTTCTGCGCAGAGGGGAAATAGGAAGGTAAGCCCCTTGGCTCCCTGGTGGCTTGCACCCTGGCCCGACCCCTAGTAGGCCCAGGTGACAGAGCCTCACTGAGATCACATAGGCACAGTCAGCAGCCCATGCTCCCCACTGCCCTAGTCAGGAGTAGGCCACCAGCCTCCAGGACGGGCCCTAGGGCTGGCAAAAGCCACGAATGACCAGAGGCCAAGAGCAGGGAGACAAGGCCTCGGGCAGAGCCGTTCCATGGGCACCCTTCCACCCTGGTCAGGGCTGAGGCTCGGGGTGGCCCTGGCCAGGCTGCTCTGGGCACTGCCTTGTCCTGACTGCACGTTCCAGCCCAACCGTCCCAGCCATCAGCCTGAGTGTGAGATGCCACCTGAAGGCAGACCTGGCTTCCCCAGTTCCTCAGAGCCCAGAGGGGTCTTCTGTCTGCACCACAACCTCTCTGTGTGTCCTGTCACTCTTTTGATGTGCAGTATCCTCCATGTGTGCATGCGTGTCTGCCTGGCAACCCTACTCAGACTCTGTGAACCCCCAATGGAGACCAAGCCATGCAGAGCCCAGGTCCCAGGGGGTCTGAAGTCCTTGATAAATCGAAGGCCTGGGTTCACTGATCCCTTGGCCAGCCCAGCACTGTGAGCCCAGGAGCCCTAGAAGATCCAGTTTCCCACAAGGCCCCTGAGCCCCACCCCTCCGCCCACTGTGACCAGGTAGGGCTCTTGGCACAGAGCTGAGGTGCCTGAGCCAGAACACAAATGCACAGGGAACTCCACAAAAACTAGTGCATGCTTAGAGTTGGTACACACATGCTGGAGAGCTTCCTACACACACGGCCCTGTCCACTGTCTCAGGTCCCACCGCCCAGGGGAAGAAGAAAAGGCAGTGATGGTTTTGTGGTGGGCAGGGAGCTTTTTCTTATTTAGTAACAAGTTACTGGCTCAGGGAGGTGGCAGGGGTCCTGGGATTATCTCATTCTCTCTCATATTTTCAGTCCCAGGGGCCTCCTTTGACCTCCTTCCTTCTGTTGCCAGGATAAGGCGTTCCCACCATACCCCTGAGCTCTAGGAGCAAAGTGTCAGGGGGACCTGGCCCCTCCCTGCATCAGTGCCCCCTGGACCTGAAGCCATCAGTCCTGTCCTCAGAGTTCTGGTTCTCTTTAGACCCAGTCCACCATCATGTCCAGACACACAGCACCCCCACCCTCAGGCGCCCCGGTCTCCTCCACACCTGCCCTCAGGAGTCTACCAGGACACCCTCCAGTCTCCTCTGCAGCTCTCAGTGAGACAGACTGGGCAGCCGGGAGCCGGCACAGGTTGTGGGAGGGGTGTCAGTCTGTGAGTAGCCTATAAGACAGGGCCTGATCCGTAGCCCCTCTCTGACCCTAACCCTGGCCCAGCTCGTTACCAGCATCAGCAGGTGAGGCTGCACAGGTGACCACTGTCTGGTCCCCATACCTCTACCGACCAGTGGGCTTGGGAGTTTGGTACAGCTCCCTGCCTGTCTGGAGTGCAACTCTGCTGGGAGGTCCCGCTCAGCTCTGCCCTTCTCTAGCCTGCTGTAGGCCAAGCATCAGGACCTTCTTTCCTACTGAATCAAACCCACTTAAGAAGGAAAGGAAAGGTGTGCTCTTTGCTTCTCATCCGTAGGATAGGGAAGAGGAGAGGGAAATGGCGGGTTAAGATTACTGCTTGCGATGAGGCCAGACCAGCTCTGCTGGCTTGGGGAGGCTCCTGTGGGTACTCCCCTGGGAGGGGGGCTCAGAGACAGAAACAGGATGGGCAGCCCTGACCCCGACCAAGGACAGGGCACATTCATGCCTTCCACGTACACTGGAAACCTCAGCCACTCATCCCCACTTAGCAGCACAGATTTGAAAACTGGGTGCCGAACCTCCACCCCTAGCCAAATACTGGCTCCTCAGGCAGCAAGGATGGCCGCTTGTGTGGCTGCATGATACCTGTGCCACAGACCCAAATTCTGCCCCCTGAGTATCTGTGACTGTGTGGTGTACATACACCTATGGAGCTGGCTGTGTGAGAAGCCCGTCTGTGTGGAAAAGTGGGGGCTGGAAAGACAGGAGTTCCATGGCGCTCTTTAAGGGCAGGGTAGAATGACAGGCTTGGGAGGGACCAGGCTCAGGAGGGACAAGCCCAGGTCTGAGCGATCGCTCATGCAAAGCAGGAACCTGGGAGCCCCGGACAGGCAGGCAGTCCTAAACTGTGTCCCCATCCCTGTCTGAACCGCCATCCACACCACAGCCATAAGGAACTGGTCCTGGGCTCAGGCCACCTGCTCCCCTGCTCCTGTGGGAAGGCAGAGCTCCCCCGACCTGAACAGAAGCTCCAGGCCAGCGGTGAGGAGGCGCTGAGGACCCCTCCTCTGCTCCAGCTGCTTGAGAGGGTGCAGAGTGGAGCACAAGCTTGGTCTCTGGCCCCAGGAAGGTACAGAGGCCGTGGCAGAAGGTGGGCTACCTGTGCACACACTGTCCTGTGCAGGCATGGCTGTGGGTGATGAGCTCATGTCAGACAATGTGTGCAGTGGGCATGCAGTGAGTCCCCTCCCCAGCATGTGCGTGTCTGACCTGGTGTCTGTCTTCACAGGTGTCTGTCGCTTCCTAGTTCCTCCAAATTCCTTGCCGCCAGGGCCCAAGAGGAACCCAGAACGGGATCTCCTTCCCCCAACCGAGGGCTGTCCCTAAGATAAAGGCCAGGGACCCTGGGTCCTCTTAGGCCTCTGCCTCTCCCACTCCTTCCTGTGAGAGGGACTGCTGGGTGATGCCAGTCAGAGCAGCACAACCACCCACTATGCAGCCAGGGCTCTAATCAGCTCTCCCCAGGGCCTTGAAATTGGTCCTTATTGAGATGAAATTTCCTTTCCAGATCAACCCTCCACCCGCTGCTGCCTGGAGGACATGTGCCGGGGCAGGCACAGCACCTTCTGCTCGGCTCCCCTTGGCCATGTCTACACTGGGCTGGGGGCCCCATACTAGCCTCAGTTCTGGTTACCAAAGGCCCACACAGCACAGAGCTGCCCCAGACAATCTTGCACACCCTAGGTCTTGCCCTGCAGGGTTCCAGCTGTGGGTACCCAAAAAGGCACATCATTCACATCCAAGCCTGTACCCACCCCCCAGACACACATCGGCCGGACAACACTGTCCCACCCCAGACCAAGCATTACTTAGGACCAGCTCCTCTTCCGAGCTGGCCAGGCGACATGGTGACCGCCCAGGCTGCTGAGGGCAGGGTCTCCAAGCCAGTTGGACGAGACTCTCCAGGGAGGAAACCTCACATTCCCAGGACTCAGGAAAAGCAGCTCTGAGACTCCCAAAGAAAAGCTTCAGGACAGGCAGGATCCAAAGGGGTGGGGCCTCCAGGTGCCCAGGATTCCCACCCCAAGCAATGTCGCCCCTATTGGCCCAGGGAGCTCCTCCTGCACACTGGCAGGGTTGAGGTGAGGATTCTGGGTCCTACAAAATAAGCACATGCTCCCCTGGAAAGAAAGAAGGCCCCGAAGCCCAACTGTTTCCCACAGCTCACCACCGGGGAGGATATTCGGCAGCCCGGACAGTCGCAGATTGGAGGGTGCACCTGCAGGATCCCCTTGGACATAAGCGTCTTCAGGCTTTTCCCTGCGAGGAGAGGCGAGGCAGGACCGGTGAGGGAGTGGGTGGCACTTCCGGGGTGCAGTCAGCAGCAGGGCTGGGGCTCCCTCCCGGCACGAATATGCACACCCACCTCAGGCCAACTTCCAAACCCACCACCAGCCCTGCCGCCCACCCCATCTTCGTGGGTCCCGCGGGAATATCCAGAGCTCCGAAACTGAAGACCTGGACGAGCGCTCTCCCGACCGAGGCGGGCCACTGTGGACTCGCGAACCTCAAAGTCGAACGCTACTGGGTCCCCAGCTTTTTAACCCCCACCCCCACCCCCGCTCACCGCACTTCTCCTGGCTGTCCGCTCAGGCCCCGAAGAGCCAGCCAGGCTCCTGCAGGAGCTCAACTGGCTGCTCCCAGCTTCGTTGCCGGTCCAGCTCCGCGCGCGCCCCCGACCCGATGCGCGGCCCCGCCGCCCCCACCTGCCTGTGCCAACCCTACGCCTCGCCCTTCTCTCCAGCAGCTCGCACCCGCACCTCGGCCACACGTGTGCCCTCCACTCCCGCCAGAACCCGTGGAGTATCCTGCCCAGCCCGCCCTCTCTTCCGAGTTTCCGTAACTTCCCCTGCGTCCCGAGGCCCAGCAATCCTGCAAAGACCTTCGGAGCGTAAGGAGCAGCCGGCTAGTGCGCAGCTGGAGCTGGGCGAACGGTGGAGGCTGAGGACGCTCGGCCCGGGTCCACAGAGGAGACTGTGCAAGGCGGGGGGGCAGCGGGGCGCGGCGGGGGGGGGGGGGGGGGGACACGGAGAGTGTCCCTGCGGCCGCCCCGGAGTCACAGCGCCCTCTCTGGGCAGTGACGGAGTTTTCCCAGATGGTGGACGAGTGGGGTCCGGACCACGGGTCCTCGGGGAGCGGAGGGCAGGGGCAGGGGCAGGGGCGGCCCGCGGCCCCTCTGCGGGCGCACCTTTGTGGCGGATGCTGCGCTTCCAGTCCTTGGCCGTCTCACGGCCGCTGACGAACTGGAATTCGTTGGGGGTGAGCCACTCGCCGCGGTGGCGGATGGATGGCCCCTTGCTGCCCTGGCAGAGTTTGCGCACGTAGAGCAGAGCGCGGTTGGCGCCGCACTCCACCTCGATGCACGGTTCGCCGTTATCCAGCAGCGGCTGGAAGTCCGGGGCCGCGGCCGCCGTGGCGGAGAAGCGCTCGAGGGCCAGAGGGTCCCGGGGCAGGTGGAGGTGCGGGGCGGCCTCGTTCAGGCTCAGGTAGGCGCGCGGGGCGCGGAGCGGCGGAGCCAACAGACTCTCGTAGCCGGCGGTCGTGGCAGGCAGCGAGGCAGCCGGGGGCAGGGCGGCCACGGCGGGCAGTGGCGCGAGGTAGCCAGGGAGCGGCGGCAGCGGCAGGGCCGCCAGGGTCGGGTGGAAGGTGGCCAGAGCCAGGGCCAGGTCTTCGCGGCCTGCGAGCTCCTTTTTGACCGCCGGCATGGCGGGCCAGCGGTCCTGCAGCCTGGCTCCCGCCGCCGGCGAAACTTGTTCCCAGGCTGGCGCAGGGTCTCGTTGGCGGGAGGGGAGCCCGGGAGGCGCCTGGCCGTGCGCCTGCCCTGCCCGCTACTGCGCCCCGGCGCCGGCAGCCGCCGCCGCCGCCGCGCCTCCTGCCGGGCCACCTCGGACAGCTGCCCAGCTGGCTGGCAGGGCCTCGGCTAACGGAGACATGGTGCTGCCGGAGCTGCTATCGATTCCGGATCGACGTGCCGAACGCCGCAGCTCCAGGGCCCTGGGGCTCCGCGGGGCGCCGGGCCACCTGCGCCCGCGCCCCCTGGGGCGGCCCCGCCCCCACCGCCGCTCGCCGGCCCGCCTCCGGGCGGAGCGGGGCGGAGAGGAGTCCTGAAGTCTCGGGCCCCGCGCCCCACCCCTCCCGGGGTCCCAGGCCCCCGCCCGCCCCGCCCCGCCCCGCCCCGCCCCACTCAGTCGCCCGGGCTGCGTACCCGCGTAGACTGGCGCGCGCCCGCCCGGCGGGGACTTGGGAGACTCCCCCCGCCGCCGCCGCCGCCGCCACAACTTGGCCCATTTAAAAGGCCCCGGCGCGGCGGGCGGGCGGGCGCGGGCTCCAACAGGGGGTGCGTGAAGGCCGACCGGCCTCAGAAGGAGGCGGCGGGACCGGGCTGCACCCCTGAGTGGTTGAGGGTAGGACGAAGGGAGACAGACCTGGCGTGGGGGCGAGCTGGCCAGACCAGGCGCACGAAAAGCGCCTTTGTTGAGGGAGTTACTGTTTGGGGCCCGCTGCTGTAGTCTGTGACACCACGTGGGGTAGGGGTGGGCCCCAGATCAGAGAGGGCTCCTGTCAGAGGAGGGGATCCGGGATTGGGCTCTCCCGCCCCACCCCCCACCCGCCACCTCCCTCCCTTCCTCGTCAGGTGTGTACTGTGAGCTTACAGCTCTGGATAGGAGTGTTTGCCCAGTGCCTGTGGGTGGTGGGCATCAGTGTGTGTGTGTGTGTGGGGGGGGGGGGGTCCTCTGCACCTACAGGGTGTGAGGCCTAGGTTTGTGGAGTGAGGCCTTGGCAATTGAGGTGGGAAGGGTTTGTGTTCTGTGAATAACAATAACATTTCTATTGATTATTGATTGCTGCTTTATATGCCTTAGTTAAGTTGATCATTTCAGTACTATTTCCTTATCTTTCTCACTTTATAGAGGAGGAAGGTGAGACACAGAAAAGTCAAGTAACACTCCTGATGTCATACAGCTGTTTCATATCCAGGTCATCTAACAGTATCTGTGCCAAGGTGTGGGGCAAGAAGGTGGGCTGGACCTAGTCTGGGTGAGGAATGGGGGTGTGGGGGGAGGAGAAGGGGCTCTGCCCTCGAGCACGTCCAGTTTCCTGTGAGGAGCAGCTCTGGAGGAGAGGACCTGCTGTATCTATGTCTATCTCAGGGCTTTGGAGAGCAGGAATGAGAGCGGCTTGTCCCTGATGACCAGCCCACACCTCTGTGCAGGCCAGAATGTCATCCTTGCACTGGGAGAATTAGGAAGGGAAGCTGAGAAACTCAGAGGCTGCAGGAAAGCTGTGGTAATAACCGATGAGACAGGCTTCCCTTTCTCTGGTGTGTCATTGTGGACAGGCTGGAAGTAACCTCAGATCCCAGCCCAGCAGTCAGACCCCAATCCCTGTCCCTCTGAGGGCATCTGTGGGCATATCCCTGAACAGACTGCAGGGTGAGCTGGGTCACAGCTTGCACAAGCACCTTCTGCAAGGGAGGGGTTGAGAGTGAGAGGACACACCACTGCCACTCACCTCCTACCAGCTGGGCCTGAGGTTGACCATTGGCAACCATTTTGCTTTCCCTCACAGACCCACTGCCCACCTCATCCTCAGCTGGGGCACCAAGAACAGCATGCGATGGAGGTCTGGGCTCAGACCAGGAACTAACTGGTCAGGGCACCCAAACCTCTGCACCCCCTTCAGTTTCCTCCACTCCCGGTACATCTGTCTGCTGATGGGAACATGGATATAAGTGAGTGAGTGACTCCTTGTTTCACCACCTGAGGCTCCTCCACCCCATCTGCAGCCTGAGTCCTTACGTAGCCTGATGGTGGGAGCTCCCTTCATGGCACCTCTGCAGCCTGTGTCTTGCTCTTAGATGTGCTGCCTCCATGTCTACAGCCACGGCCCATGGAGGAACCATCATGTCAGTGCAAGGATGCCAGGGCTTGGTGGACGGCCAGTGTGCCCACTGTCTGGTCACAACCATGAGCCTGTGGCTGGGACCTCCCTTTCCTTCTCTAGAACTGCTTCTCACACTTTCATCACAGCCCGCAGTGGCTAAGGAGGGCCCTGGGGGCCCCAACTCTGGCTTTCAGGGGAGGAGTTCAGCTGGCAAGGTGTGGGGCTAACCTAGCTCCGCCAGCCCAACCTGCATGCCACCATCTGGCTCCACTTCTCTCTAAAGCAGGGGTTGCCAACCGCTGGTGTACTGGTGGTCTGTGAGGTCTGAAAGGTTGGTGACAGCTGCTCAATCTTTTTAGGGTTCTTTCCTGAAAAGATTGTGACTGAGTGCAAAGCTCCCTGCTGGTTCCCCATCGAGGGCCTTGGTTAGGTTTCCCTCCTCTTTCTGGGAAACAAACCCTCTGCTTTCCGGGGGTCAGAGCCATTTTCCCACGGGGACCAGGCATTCTCACCCCTGGTCATCATCCCGTTCCCGCGAGGATCTGTTCAGTTCCTGTCCACCTGGACCCACAGCTACCTCTGCACTTCTCAGATTGGGGCCAGAGGCTAGAATCATCCCCCTCCGGGCCACACCGTGTGGGGGGCCAGGGGAGGGGGCCGGTGGGTCGGCGGCCACAGCTCCACCTCCAGCGGCTGAGGCCCCGCCCCGGCCTCCGCAGCGCGGGCGGTCGCTGGTCGCGGTCCCCCTGACGGGGCCCTCCGCTGTTGGGCCGAGGCCGGAGCCGCCGCCGCCGCTTCGCCGCCGCCGCCGCCGCCACCGCCGCCGCCAGAGAGGGGAGGGGGTCATAAATAACCCGGCTGGCGGCGCAGACGGCGACCGGAGACTTCCCCGGGGAGCTCGGGGGCAGCTGCCGACCTCAGTACCCCCAGCCCCCGTTCAGTCAGGCTTGACCGCCCCCTCTGGCGCTGCCCGACCCTGTCCCCAACTGGTGCTCCTGCCAGGACGCTCCCATCCTGGAGTGCCCGCCAATGCCCCTCTCCGGACTGCACCCCTTAGTGCCCTCTTTCCATTCATGCTTCATCAGCAAATCGTTTACTGAGCTCCAGATGTGGTATTATCCTAGGAAGGGAGTTCCAGAGAGGAGGCTGCAGGAAAGCTGGCCTGTGCTCATCCAGGGAAATGGGGGTTGGAGGGCAGGCCTAGACCTGCCTCACTGGAGAAAGTATGCAAGAACAGTCGCACTGGCCCCACAGGTGTGAATGGAGAAGCTGAAACTAAGCTGTGAGGAAGCACACTCATTGCACACACTCTGGTGCCCACAAAACACCCCGTCAGTAACAGCACGTGCCTTCTGAAAGCACAAACAGCCACCTGCATGTGTGCTCACACCCATGTGCATGTACAGGACGGGTGTGAAGATGCTGACAGCTTCAGCACACACACACCCAGGGTGTATGCTAACTTAACACCCTCATGCTCCTGCAGGAATGGGCTGGGAGTGCAGGAGCTGGGGGCTCCCCCCCCCCCCCCCCCCCCCCCCCCCCCCCCGGTGGTGCCAAACAAAAGGAAGGAACAGAGCCCTCCAGGAAGCTAAGAGCTAAGAGCAGAAGAGTCTCCCATGAAGGGCCTGAGGCTAGTTCCACCCTTCTTCTCCCTGCAGCCTGGACCTGGCCTGGGTTTGGAGGCAGGGAGGGAGGGTCCCTGGATGTGGCTGGGGCCTTGGGGTATGGATGTGGACACTGAGGTCCTGTGCAATTCTCACCCCTAGTGACACAAGCCATTGCAGCACCACGATGGCCCCTCTTCCAGATGCCAGGTCAGGGAGATGACCAGAGCTGGGCTCCCCACACCCCATGTCCCAAAATGTGCCAGCACGGCTGAGTGCGAGGGAGGAGAGATCCAGACCTGAGGACGGAAGGATGCCCAGGTGCTCATGTGTTCCTGCCGAGGCGAGGTCAGCAGAGGCTCCGTCCTCTTGCATTTGTACTTCCCACCTCTTGTGACCTCAGCCCTGTTGTGCACATCAGCTCACATGCAACACAGATCCCACATGAAGACTTTGGGAACCCATGCGCCTCACTGGGGGGGGCTATGCCCTGGACGGTCAATCCCAACTGTGCTGGTTATGCATCTACTCTGCACGTTTACCTGTTGTGGGCTGGGCAGACCTGTGAGGCTCAGAACCCACCACAGTCCCAATAGAGACACGAGGCTATGCCATCCTCAGCCACTGGGCACCAATCAGGCCCCATGGGGACAGCGGGGGTGGGCTCAGGTGGGCTTTCTGCAGGTGGAAGTTGAAGAGGGGACACCTAGGTGGGGACAGTGAGAGCAGAAGCCTAGAGGGAAGCTGGCTAGATCCAAGGGGCTGATGGGGGAGGTGTGCAGAAGTTTCTGGCCAGGCTGTGCAGGGAGTCCAGGGAAGTGACTGGTTATATGGTGGTCTTCCTGCTATACAGGAGCGCCCTGCAAGCAGGGCTTGCTCGCAGTAGTTCACTGACTTACCCACATGCCAGCATTTGGCTACACACACACTGTTGGCGTAGCCCAGTGGTCAGCAAACTCATTAGATAACAGAGCCAAATATCAACAGTACAACGATTGAAATTTATTTTGAGAGCCAAATTTTTTAATCTTAAACTTCTAATGCCACTTCTTCAAAATAGACTCGCCCAGGCTGCAGTATTTTGTGGAAGAGCCACACTCAAAAGGCCGAAGAGCTGCATGTGCCTCTCGAGCCGCAGTTTGCCAACCATAGGCATAGCCCTCTCAGCCCAGCTGGGCCTCCCAGCTTCCATGGCCATAGGCATCCTGGATTTTTAGCAGGGATTGCCCAGACCGAGAGCTGAGGGTGGGGCCCAAGGACAGGTGTGGTGCTGTCCCAAGGTCCATGCTGACCGTGTAGGGCGGCACAGAGGTGCCCCCTCCTGCATGAAGAAGCAGGTACACCCCCAGTACAGCTGGTGACTACCAGAGGCCTCCTCCCTCCCACATAGTCCCACCACCAGGATCACCAGACGACCAGCAGTCACTTTGTCACACTAATTTCTCAGAGATTTTCAGAAATGACATGCAAAGGTGAACATTAGTTTCTCTGTGTCTCCCAGCACAGCTCTGGCCAGGCTGGCTTTCATATACTTAGCCCAACCCCACCTGCGGCCAAGCTCTGGACCCCCATCTATAGGAACTATTCTTCTAAAGGCAGGTTGAGTCTGTGCCCTCCTTGTGGGTGCACTGAAGTCTTTGTGGGTTCTGTCTGTGAGGGTTTCTTTATTACTATGGCCGGTGAGCCATCAGGGGTCCTGTTCTCTTCTGTATCTGTGTCACAATGGGGCAGCCCTGCACGTTGTGCCATGACAGCAGCGACTCTGTGATGCACATAAAGTCAGTGGGTGGGCTGAAGGGCACCACCTGGTATTGGCTGAGACCCTGAGGGGAGCCCGTATGCACATGCCAGACCAGAACCTACCATGGGCAGGGGAAGGGCGGCAATTTTAGGGCTATAGCTAAGGTCACCACAGTCCCAGGGGCATTGAGCACAGTTCCAGGCTGGCCCTGGGTGGGGAGAGCTTCCCACCTGCAGACTGAGGCACTGGGCAGGCTCTTGGAGACCCCTGAAAAGGAAGGAAAGGCAGCTAGTGGCTGGGGCTGGTCTGAGAGTGTGGGCGGGGTGTGGGATCCTCAAATGTGGGTCTGCATGCCTGGTCCACAGAGGCATCAATTTTCATGCTCTTTGTGCTACAGACTCCGTCCAGGAGGACAGACAGACCATCCTTTTGGACTGGGCGGTCTTACCAAAATACAAGAGTTTGCCCCAAGCCAGCAATTGAGTAACTGTCTGAGGTGCAGCAGGTATGTGTGCGCTCCAGAGCCTGGAGCTGCAGAGGCAGGATGAGTTGATTCATCACTGGTCTGGGCAAAGCCACACTTGGGCTGGGTTATCCCAACTTCCAGCCAGGAACACGGCCCTCAGCAAACTTGTCAGCTTCAGCTTGATGCTAATGTGCTGCTTCCTCTTCCTGCCCTACTCTGGCCCCCACACTGCTTCCAGCTTGTGCCTCGCTGTATATTAGATAAGCTACACATGCCCCGAGACCCTCCTCTCAGATCAGCATCCGTTCTCGCACTTCTCACTCTTTCAGGTGCTTTTCTGCCTCCCCACCCTTCCACCCTAGATGGGTGGAGAGCTGGTGGATGGATAACAGATTGGTGAGTTCTACCCTTTGTTCCACTCTTATCTTTTTTTTTTTTTTTTTTTTTTTTTTAGCATTTTTATTGATTTCAGAGAGGGAGGGAGAGGGAGAGATACAGAAACATCAATGGTGAGAGAGAATCACTGAACCGCTGCCTCCTACACGCCTCCTACTGGGGGTCGAGCCTAAAACCCAGGCATGCGCCCTTGACCGAAATCGAACCCAGGATCCTCTAGTCAGCAGGCCAGTGCTCTAGCCACTGAGCCAAATTGGCTAGGGCCCACTCCTATCTTTTGTACGTACTTCTGTGGTTTTCCTCACATTGTTGGTCTGCATCTCTAGCTTCAGTTCAGACACTCGAGCCTACAGCCTGCCATGTGCATCCACCACACAGTCCCCACAGCCCTTTCCCTCCACCAGTTCTCCTCACCACCTGGCCCCTGTCACCAGAGAACTGCACTCACTTGGACTCCCCTCTGTGCTCCTTCCCAGGTCCCTTTCACCCCTCACTACTTCCATGATAGCCCCAGACTATGTCCAACTCAACCAGCGCCCGATGGACACATTGGCCATCCTGCTCTTCAGGGCTTCCTCTGGGATCAGTCCGGGCTCCCTGTCCTCCAGGCCTTACCTGAGCCCAGGAGCCCCCGTCCCCAACATCACCATTCTGCACCCACTCAGGACCCCATTACGACTAGTGTAGTACCTTTTGCTTTTGTGAGCCCCCTTCATTAAAATGTTTAAATTCTATTCTACAACTGTGTTGGGGTGAAGACGCATATAGTCCATGCTGCTTCAGTATTTGATATTTGTTATATCCTTTTTTCTTTCTCAATTATATTTGTGATCCCTAAAAATACCAGGGTCCAGGTGCTCTGCTTACTGTGCCTGTGGCCATCTCAGCTCTGCTCCCACCTACGTGCCTTCCAGACTCATAGCAGCATTCCCTCCTCCTAGAAGTCTCCCAGGATTGCTCTCCTCTCCTGTTAGGGCACACATGCTGGTCCCACAGGTTATCTGAGGTGCTGCCAAGGCTGTGGGAGACCAGGTTGCTCAGAGACACTCCTACTGAACTGAACTTAGAGTGGGTGAGGAACAGGGTGCTGGCAGGCTGTTCCAGAAACTGGTCAGAGTGTCAGCAAGGGGACAGAGATGGAACTATTGAAGGAAGGCATGCATGCACAGGCCTGTGTCTCCTCCCTTCAGTGCCTAGCCTGGGCATCCGGCAGCTGCTTATGCTGGTGCTATGGGGATGTGGGCCCAGGTCCTGGTGCCTGCCCATGACAGCAGGAGGGACTCAGACCCCAGGCACCATCGGCCCCTCTGAGCAGCTAGGGGGGTTGTTGAGCTGAGGCCTCGCCTCCCACCTCTGCTTGCAGCGCCGAGGCCAAGACTAATAAAACACCCACCTCACAGGAGACAGCTTTATCTTGTTGATCGGAAGTCTGCCAGCCCAATTTATGATGGAACATAAGCGCTCCAAATCCGAATTTATGCGCTGTAGTATAACGAGAGGTCAATGAGATTAAAAGAGGACTCAGGAGGACTCCAGGCAGCTCACTCTTCGGTGCTGCCACCGAAAACCTCACAGCTTAAGCCCCCAGGCTCAAGGGAGCCAGCAACCCAGCCCAACCACAGCAGGACAGGAGCAGAAGGCAGGTGACAGACCCACCTGCGAGGCTCAGTGAAGGGAGGACAGGAGGGGCAGGTGTGTCCAGGCCCAGGCCTTGGAGAGATGCTGGCCTGGACAGGTTTCCACTCAGCAGGGAAGGCTTTCTCCTACTCCCCAGCCCTGGACCAGCCCCTGCCTCTGAGAGCAGGCAGGAGGTGGCCCTGGGGCATTAGAAGAACAGAGTCCACATGAACTCAGGTCTCCAGTGCAGTCCCACCTCCCGGACCCCCTCTCTGACCTCCCTGATCCCCTCTGTCTTCATCACCCCTGGAATCCTGAGGTAGGGGAGAGAGGGCAGGCTCTGTCCAGCAGGGAGGGGTGAGGGAGGCAGCCCTGGGCACCCAGCCAGTATGATCCTGGCTTTCTGAACTCAGGCTAGACCCTGACTTCAGAATTTATACAAATAAGTGAAATGAAAAGTGCTGGCAGCCCTGATCTGATTATGGAGTCGTTCATTCTCTGGTCGTTAATAATTTGTGCAATAAAGGATTGCGGCTGCTGGAGTGAGGAGGCGGCTGTGGCCCAGCCTTCCCTCGGCGCCAGGGCCGTGGAGCTGGAAACATAAATTATTAGTTTCTTATCGTTCAGCCCACCATCACTCACACTGCCAGGGTCCTGCCTGCCTGGGCCTGGCTGTCAGCGGTTGCTGGCTGTGGGGACTCAGAGGAGCTCAGTCCTCCCTCCCCCTCAGTGGCAGGACCCCCAGCCCCTGGCCCTGTTTGCTCTCAGACCCTCCCTCTGCCAGTGAAGCCAAACCAGGGAGTCCGGGTTCACTTGGTGAGTAAGGGCAGCCATCCTCATTATCAGCACAGCAGAGGCCCACAGACAGCCCATCCCAGCCCCTGACGAAAGGAGAGGAAAAATCTACCTCTGGGCCTATGCCTCCCTGGGTGCAGAGCCAGCACCTGTACCTGAGCACCTGCAGACGTGGCATTTGCTCCTTGGCTTACCCTGTCTTCCTGTGTCTGGTACTGGGCTTCTGGTCTGGCAGACAGGCATTGATCAAGTAGTCCAGACACCAGTGTAGTGCCAACGAGGCCCTGGCAGAGGGTGGGATAGTGGGGGTGGTGACCCTGTGTTTGCATCTGCCCCCCAGAGGGAAGGGCTGAGGTTTGCAGAGGTGGGAGCTGAACACAGGCACAGACCCCAGCAATTATGGTAACGACAAAAATGAGATCTGTTGGGTATGCCCTGTCCACTGTCCTTCCTGTTACCATCCCCAGAGTGGGCAGGCTGGGGCTGAGTCAAGATTGGGAAATTGCAGTGCAGGGCTCCAGACCACAGATGTCCTGAATGGAGGTGTGGAAGGTGTGGTTCCTTCTAGGTGGCACTTGTCTAGCCGGTGCTGGGTGCCTCCACAGGGGTGGGGTCTGAGCCCGAACCTCTTGCAGAGCTCTGTCCACATCCAAATTTCCGCTCTCTTCCCACGACTGAACTCACTGCATTCACTTGGCTCCGAGATGTCCCCACTCAGCACCTCCCTCTGAACACCTGGGTGCAGCTGTAGTGAACACTGTATTTGGGATTTTCTAACAAGCTTGCAGAAAGGAGACATGGGCAGGACTGGCAGCATCTGGCTTTGGCTTGGAGCAGACATTGTCCAAAACAGGTGGGTTCAGACCTTGGCCAGTCACACAGAGCTTGGGGCAACTCTCAGGGCTGGCCCTCTGGGCGGAGGAGCAGCCTGGGCACAGCCCCTGGAGGAGCTCACCTCTTGCCTGCAGGCAGCCGGGGCCTTGGTCTCAGCTCTGCATATGCAGCATGTGTGGGGTGTCCAGGGAGTGTGGAGGGGAAGTGGGGTACCATCCACCAGTCTTGGTCTTGAACTGGACTCTGTCTCTTCTTCTTCTTCTTCTTCTTCTTCTTCTTCTTCTTCTTTTTCTTCTTCTTCTTCTTCTTCTTCTTCTTCTTCTTCTTCTTCTTCTTCTTCTTCTGCAGGGGTGCAGATTGGATCCAAAGGCTCCAATGGGCCAGGAATTCTTCAAGTGGCAGGCAAAACTCTTTCCCAGAGAGAAGCTGGGAGTAGGGCCTAGTTCAAAATGTCAGCACATCCAGCAGCAAGGTAGATCCTCTGGTAACCCTAAGTTGGAGGCCCAAGTGGGGAGAAAGATAACACTTGGGAGGCCAGTGTTACTCCTGGGAGGTGGCCCCCTTCCCTACAAGGCATTGTCCTCAAATGCAGTGACTCTGGGAAGCTGGGGCCCAAATAGCTCAGACAGCACAGACCCTCTGCCCAGGCTGTATTGCGCCCCTCCCCCTCAACTTCCCCACTTCCCTTTTAGAGTCTTAAGCACCCCTGAGCCTGGCCTTGTGGGGCAGCCTTCCCAGGCTCCTATCGTCTTCACTGGCCTCTCCTGGACTGCCCAGAGTGTTCAGCCTGTCATTTCCCGACTCATTAACTCCATGGCTCCGCTTGCCTGCAGGGTGAGCACACATTTATTATTTCTCTCAGATTTGTTCAACCAACACTGAGTCTGCCTCTGTGACCAGTGCTGTGTTCCAGGGACAGGTGAACGTTCACATAGCCTTTCGTTCCTGCTGGGGAAGTCAGAGCAGGAACCTCCAACCCTCCAGTGTTACCCCAACCCAGGTGGAGCAGGTGACACACCTGTCACAGCCTCTACAGGGCTCCCCAGGAGGGGTGGGCCGAGCAAGTTCCAGAACAGACTTTGATAGCAGGCCCTCACTAACCTGACTCACCTCGACTGCTAATTTTAGTTGCTATGTCCGTCCTCCATGAAGCATCCTGGATCTCTCCAATCAGGGCAGAACGTTATCCCTCGAGCTTCTGAGCACACATCCCTGCATTTCCAAAACTCTGGTCCACACAGGCACCCACTATTCCCACCCGACCTGGGACCTCAGGATCCAGCTTGTCCTCAGTAGGCCTTGGAAATAAGTGTCACAGTGACTCAGCATTTCACTAGCATAGTCTTACAGCAACCTGTGAGTTAGGTGCTCTCTTTACTTCTTTTACAGGTGACAACTGGCAGGTGGCAGAGCAGGTCTGAGGCCTGGTCCTCTGGACCCAACCCATCCTCCTCAGTTCTTCGCTGTGATGACTAACTTACCCTTCCATGGTCAGCTAAGGACTTCTAAAGGGTTCCTGGGCTGACAGCAGAAGGGAGAGAGGATCAGTAGGATCACAGGAGCCTGTGGCCATCCTGCTGCCCGGCTGGTGCTGAGAGTTGCTTGATCTCTGGATATTTAAGGTCTGGAGGCTCCAGGCTGGAGGGGCAGGGCTCTGCTGCCTGTTCCCTTCCCTCGGCACCAGGCACCAGGCTAGGCTTCTAGATACCCAGCCCCTCCTTCTGTCTACCCCTCTCCATGGCTCACCCCACTTTTCTGACTCCTCTCTGCAGCCTTGTCCAGCTCTCCCCTGGCTGTCATGCCCAAACTCCAAATTCCAGCTGGCCCCCACCCCACTGTTGTCACTCTCACACAGAATTCCACAAACATGTCTATCTACTAACAAGAGTACCTATCAGTGCATAGACACAGACACATAGTGCACCTTGCTTCTGGCATCCAGGCCCAGAAGTCCTGAATGGGGTGCCCCCACCCCCACACGTGTGGTCCTCTCTAGACTGATCTCATTCATCACTGGCCAAGGATGAGTAATGTCATTGTGACACAGCTCCGGGTGATAGATGAGGGAGCAGGCAGGTGCTCGCCTCACTGCTTCCCTCCCCGGGGAAGCAGCTGGAAGGAGGCTCCTGCCTTTGTATAAAGATCCAGGGGCTCAGGATGGGGTGAGGAGGAGGAGCCACAGGTAGGCTGTGGCAAGGCTAGGGTGGGAGTGGGGTGGGGGACAGAGGACACAGACCAAGTCCAGGCCCCTCTTGAGGAAGGACAGACAACAGTTGGAGCATGGAAACGAAAGTGCCCTCCCCCAAAACCCTATTGGGCTAAAGTTTTACAGGGTACTAGTGGGGAGGGGAAGCAGGAAGGCAGGTGTTCAGTGTATTTTTTTCCAGGAGTCTTTTAAAATATATATATTTATTTTTATTGATTTCAGAGAGAAAGGGAGAAGGAGAGAGAGATATAAACATTCACACTAATAAAAGAGAAATATGCAATTTGGCTGAACCTCCACAACACCCACCATCCAATCAGGAGTGGGTATGCAAATTAAACCAACAAATATGAGTTAATTTGCATACACAGGTGTGGAGTGAAGACTGAAGACTAAAGACTGAAGAGGCTTGGCTTCTCTGCTGCAGCCCAAGTGAAGGCCTGGATTCTGGGTGCTGGAGGAAAACCAGTGCCAGCTGCCATGGAAAGGAAGGCCTATTGCACGAATCTTCCTGCAGTGGGCCTCTAGTTAATGAAACTAGTGGGTCCCTTGGCTGCCTCTCGCTCAATCAGGGATGGAGCCTGCAGCCCCGGCATGTGCCCTGACTGAGAATCAAACCGTGACCTCCTGGTTCCCAGGTTGACCTCAACCACTGAACCACTTTGGTGGGCCAGGAGTCTTAGCCAGCCCCTGCCCCACCTTAAGTCTGCAGTGGAGTTCTGAACGAATTTAGATGTTTTTCAACAGAATCCCATCTCACCTGGACTCTTCACAATACTAAGATCCATCCACTCCTGCCCTCACATGGGAGCACACACTGTGGGGCTTTCCGGAGCCTCTTCCAGGTGCTGCCTGTGGTTGTGGAGGGTGTGCTGGTCGGTTGCCCCCCCCCCCAACCCCGCCCTCTTCAGGTCCCTGGCCACAGCCCGGGAGGCCAGGGGGCAGGTCCACCCTCTCTGTTAAAGACTGTGAGGCTCCTGGGGTCTGGGAGCACCCAGCCTCACGGACCGGGCGTCTGGACAGACAGACACAGCCCCACAGGAGTCCTGGACCCTGGGGCATCTCCGCTGGCGGGCAGAGAGAGTGGCAAGCGCGTGGGAGGCGCTGACAGCCGCGCTGTCATTGGGTTGACAGGCGCTGCGAGAGCCCGCAGCACAGCGCCCAGCGGGGTGGGAGCCTGGGGAACCGGCGGGGTGGGCGGCTGGTGGGAGCGGAGCTGTCCCCGGGCAGCTGGGCAGCGTCCCTGGAGGCCGCCGGCGGCACAGCCCAGGCGCCAGGCGCGTCCGGGAAGTCTGGGCGGCTGGCCGCCCGCAGCTGCCCCCGGGTCCCTGCGCCGGCCAACGGCCAATCCAGGCGACTCGCCGGCGGCAGCTCCCGGCACCCCCACCCGACGCAGCCGCTTAACCCTTCCCGCCCCTTTCTGTCCCCAGCGCGGGGCTGCGCTCGTCCTGCCACGCAGGTCCCAGGGGGTCAGGCTTATGCTTGCGCCGAGGAGGGAGGAGGGGGCAGATCTTGGGGTGTCCCGAGGACCCAGCGCGCTGCTGGCGCAGGACGCTGCTGGCGCAGGACTCCGCCATGTGCCCTTGTGGTCACTGAGGAAGCCACCCCTTCCTTCCTGGGCCCTCCACACCCACCAGCTCTCGGCAGCCCATCTACCTCCTGTCCTTCCTCCCAACATCACAGGGAAAACAATAAGGACACAACCAGCGACCATTATTGGCAGTAGCAGCAGCAGTGTGCCAGGCACTGTGCTGCGTGGATAGATCATGGCACTAACACTCACTGCACTGCCCCAGGTTACGGAGGAGGAAACTGGAAGGCCAAGGACAGGACCAGCACAGCGCTGGCAACTGATCAGGATCCTGTCTCCTGCTTCAGGCTACCGCCCCCTCCCCTTCCTCTGCCTTCCTCCCCCTTCACCTCCCCCTCCTGCACCTTCCTTCCCCTCCTACACCCTCATTCCAGCTCCTTCCCTCACCATCCCAGACACTGCATGGTCACCCTCAGTGTGGCTCCTGCTCCCTCCCTTATCTCCCTCCCTTATGCGCCTCTGTATCTCCTTGTTCTACCCCTGTGGCCTGTAGATTTAACAGCTCCACAAGCTGATGCCCAGGCTTTATTTTTTTATTATTATTATTGTTTTTAGATTATCCTTTTTATTTTATTTTTATTTTTATTTTTTTTAAAAAAATATATTTTATTTATTTTTTACAGAGAGGAAGGGAGAGAAATAGAGAGCTAGAAACGTGGATGAGAGAGAAACACCGACCAGCTGCCTCTTGCACACCCCCTACTGGGGATGTGCCCGCAACCAACGTACATGCCCCTGACCGGAATCGAACCTGGGACCTTTCAGTCCGCAGACCGAGGTTCTACCACTGAGCCAAACCGGTTTCGGCCCTTTTTATTTTTTTTAATTTAAATCTTTATTATTGAAAGTATTACATATGTCCCCCTTTTCCTCCATTGACCCCTTTTTAGGCCGTGGGCCCTCTCCATCCTCTGCCCTAGGCCTTCACCACCTTATTATCGGTGTCATGGGTTATGCTTATATGCATTTAAGTTCTTCGGTTGATCTCTTACCCTCCCCTTCCCTCTGAGATGCCATAGTCTGTTCCATGCTTCTGTGTCTCTGGATCTATTTCTGATGATCAGTTTTTATTGAGCTCCTACGATGTGCTCATTGTGCTAGGGGCTGGGAGGTCCTGGCTGCCTGCAACTTGTAGTCTACTTGGGTGTGGGGCAGATCATGAACAAAAAGATTGTTCAATAAATGAGAAAAATACTAGACAGTCTGTGCTTGTAGCAGGGTCGGTGCTTCTGTGGCTATTTTTGACAGGGTGTCTGTCTTGAAAGTTGATAGTGAGCTGAGACTTGGCCAGAGGGAGGCCCCTCAGGTAGAAGGAGGGGCCCTGGGAAGTCCTAAGGCGAAACCTTGCTGGCTTGCTAGCTGCTGCTGCTGCTGCTTGGTAGGGGATAGTGACTCTGGGAGGAGCTGAGCTCTCATTGGTGATCAGGACCCACCACCTGGGAAGACAGCTTCCTGGTGGCTTCTGGGAACTATACCCAGAGGATCTATAGGCAATACATCCCTAGTGGTGGCGAGGGGGGCAGAGAGTGAGCAGAGATATACCTGCAAGCTACTCCTAAGCCCAGAAAATATAGATTCTCACAGCCACTACCAGATGATACCCGGCCTTGCCACTCCTCCTTGACCTTGCCATGGCCAAGGGTGTGTGGCACGAACATCTCCCTCTGCCCACTGCAAGGGGCTGGTGAGTATGCTCACACAAGAGGGAACAAGGCATGAAAAAATGGCCGAAGAGCAGAAGACTTCAGTTGCTGCCAAATGACAGAAAAACCTCAGGACTTACCTTAGATTGCGCCCAGGACAGGAAGAGCAAGACACCACACAGTGGAGCTCCTGGAATTTTTTCTGTGGGCCTAGCTTCTTCACATGGAGACACATGTGACCTGTGCTCCCCAAGATTCGGGCTGGGTTTTGGGCAAAGGAGTGTGCTGATGGGGAGGGAGCTGTCAATTCTGAGAAAGGTCTTGGAGAGGCTGAGAGCCCTGAGGAGACATGGGTGGGGATGGCGAGCTTTGGAGCTGTGGGTGTGACTGGAGGCGCAGAGTGAGCAAAGATCCTCTGTAAGCTACTCTTCCTAGATTTTTAAATTTAATAAATTTTTATTGTTCAGATTACAATTGTTTCCCCCCCATAGCTCCCCTCTACTCGATTCCCACCCCACCCTCTGCTTTACCTCCCCTGCACTGTCCTTATCCATAGATGTACGATTTTTGTCCAGTCTCTTCCCGCATCCCCACACCTCTTTTCCCCTGAGAATTATCAGTCTACTCCCTTTCTATGCCCTTGATTCTATTATATTCACCAGTTTATTCTGTTCCTCAGATTTCTAATTCACTTGATTTTTAGATTCACTTGTTGATAGATATGTATTTGTTGTTCTTATTTTTTATCTTTACTTTTCTTCTTCTTCTTCCTCTTCTTAGAGAATACCTTTCAGCATTTCATATAATCCTGGTTTGGTGGTAATGAACTCCTTTAGCTTTTTCTTATCTGTGAAGCTCTTTATCTGCCCTTCAATTCTGAATGATAACTTTGCTGGGTAGAGTAATCTTGGTTGTAGGTTCTTGCTATTCATCACTTTGAATATTTCTTGCCACTCCCGTCTGGCCTGCATAGTTTCTGTTGATAAATCAGCTGACAGTCGTATGGGTGCTCCCTTCTAGGTAAGTAACTGTTTTTCTCTTGCTGCTTTGAATATTCTCTCTTTGTCTTTTGCCATTGGCATTTTAATTATGATGTGTCTTGGTGTGGTCCTGTTTGGATACCTTTAGCTTGGGGTTTTGTGTGCTTCCTGGTGTAAGTCTATTTCTTTCATCAGGTGGGGGAAGTTTTCTGCTATTATTTCTTCAAATAGGTTTTCAGTATCTTGCTCTCTCTCTTCTTCTGGCACCCCCATAATTCTGATGTTGGTATGCTTGAAGTTGCCCCAGAGGCTTCTTACACTATCTTCAAATTTTTTAGATTTTTTTTTCCTTTTGCTTTCCTGGTTGAGTGTTTTTTTTGCTTCTTTGTATATCAAATCTTTGACTTGTTTCTTGCTTTCCTCTAGTATGCTGTTGGATCTATGTATAATACTTTTTGTTTCAGTCATTGTATGCTTAATTTCTAGTTGGTCCATTTTCATATCCTCAATGGTTTCATTAAATTTATCAGCCTTTTCTAGGAAATTATTGAAAAACCTTATAACTGTGGTTTTGAACTCTATAACCAGTCATTTGTTTTCCTCCATTTCTTTTGTTTGTGATCTGTTTCTTTGTCTCTGCATTTTCGCTGCTTCCCTGAGTGGTAGGGTGACTTTGTGTGCTAGGTGTCCTATATGGCCCAGTGGGTCGGCCTTCCAGTTACCTGAGGTGGACACTCTTGGTGCACCCCTTTGTGGACTGTGTGTAAAGCCTTGTTGTAGTAAAGTCTTGATTGTTGTTGGTGTCACAGGGAGGAACTGACCTCCAGGCCAATTGGCTGTGTGGACCTGCTGTGTCTATAATGGAAGAACTGCTGCGCTGGAGACACACTTATGGGGCAGGAATCATTTCAGTGGGGCTTTGGTGCTCACTGAGTCTGCCTCTTGAATGTGTCACTTATGGATGTGAGCAGTTGAAATCTGGTGTCGTCTCACACTGACCACTAGATACACTAGCTTCTGGATCTCCAACGGGGTGCAGGTCATTTGCTGTCTGAGGCCACCCAACATGAGCTACAGCAAAAACTACAGTTTTCTCCTTTTTGCTTGGGGTTTGGAGGTTTTGGAGCTGTCTTACCAGAGCTGCAGTTTGTTAGGTTAAGATGCAATAGGGCAGGCCATCTATATGCAAAAGCCACTGTGTGGAGCTTGGGTGGGATTGTAAATTGTGCGTGGTGGGGTCTCAGGGAGTCACTAGACTAGGGTGTGGAAAACAGTGATGGCTGCCAATCAGCTGTCTCTGCATTTCCAAGTTCCTGAGTCCCACACTCCAGTGCAGTAAACAATGATTGCTGGACACAACTCTGCATGAAAGTCACCCTCACTTTCTGACCCGATGGCAGACAGTCCAGCTTCTCCCCATAGGAGTTTGTGTCCCCAGCGTCTCCCCAGAAAGTGGAGTTCAGAGTAATTGAGAGATTGTCTCCCTTCATGTTGAAAAAGCAGCACACCCAGTTGCCCGCTGCCAGCATGATTCATGCGCCTTTGTACCTCAGCTTTTCAGCACTGTGCTCTTTTCTCTTTCCTTCTAGTTGTAGAATTTCCACTCAGCCAGCTTTCCCGTGGTTCTGGATGATAGACATTTTGTCTTTTAGTTGTAGTCTTGAAATAGTTGTGCAAGGCAGCAATTTAGGTGTTTACCTATGCCACCATCTTGGTTTCTCCACCCTCTTCCTAGATTTTGACCAAGAGTGTCTGACAGAGGAGCAAAGTGTAGAGGGGAGGTTGAGTACTGGAAAGTGGATCCCTCCTACTGAAGTTGGAAGAGACTGAGGGTGATAAAGGGCCAAAGGTCTGCTGTAGAGGCAGTGCAGGGGGTGAAGATCCAATGGGAGTTTCCTAGGGGAGGAGGGTCAGCCTTTGTGGGAGAAAGGACTCCCAGCATCAGGTTGAGGGCAGGAGTGCCTGATAGGAGTGCAGGCCCAGATGCTGGTCCTCAGTCACTGAAATTGGGGTGTGCATATTGAAAGTGGGGTCTCAGAGGGAATTGGTTGAAACGCAAGAGATGAAGCGGGTGCAGGTGGAGGGCCTGGGTGAGGGCAGATGAGGTGGAGAGGAAGGTGCCAGTAGGGACATGGAGAGGGTCCTATGGGTAGAGACTGGGAGGAACCACACATCAGACCCCAGAGCAGCAGATGGGCCTGGGGATCCATGGTGGCGAGGCTTGTATGACTCCAGGCACAGCTTCACTACTGGTGTTTTGGGCACATGAAGCCCGCTTCCCTGTCTTGTTTCTTGTGTTGAGATGAAACAATTAGCTGGCATTTAGAGCATTCATAGTGTTGTGCAACTAACACTTTTTTTTTTGTTCGGTTCCAAAACACTTTTTTGATGGAACTAGGTGGGTCCCCAGAGGCGCTGCTTTGGTCAAAATTAACAAACCAAATTTCTACATGCAGACATTTCGTAGAATATGAGCCTCTTTAAGTGAAATTGGGGATCTGGTCATTGCGATGTCTTTTCTGTAAAAGCTTCCTGTTTGCTAACCCCTATTTCCATGCCTCTATTTTATGACCCTCTCAGCAGTGAGGAGTTTCACGGTGGAGCAGCGCTCCCTAATGGCGACTCTGCGAACCTGTGCAGAGGCCCTGTTATCGCTCCCACAGAGGGCACGTGAGGAAGCCAGACCCTTTCAGTGCTACTCAGGGAAGTCTGGGTTCAGGGAGGGGGGACCAGGCTCTGCTGCTCTCCCCAGCGCCCCATCAGGACCTGACCCAGTAGATGACGTCAGAGAGGTCAAAGGCCAGGCTCACAAGGCACCGGTGGCCACCGCAGCATGTCCCCAAGCCCTGGGTGGCCTTGCCAGGCTGTTAGTCTCACTGATGGGGTGACATCGCAGTGACAGAGGGAACTCAGGCTGCAGCTGCCTAACTCAACGCCTCATCTGTCTCACAGAGAGCTGAGCTTGGGCAGAATCCCAGGATGCCCAGCCCAGATCCAAGCTCTGCAGAAAGGGCTGGCTGCTGGGCAGACTGTGTCTCTCTCCCTATGAAGAGTTGCCAGCCTCACCCATCACTGGCCTGTGGCATTTCTTTTTTTTATTTTTTAATATATTTTATTGATTTTTTACAGAGAGGAAGAGAGAGGGAAAGAGAGTTAGAAACATCAATGAGAGAGACTAATCGATCAGCTGCCTCTTGCACACTCCCTACCGGGGATGTGCCCACAACCAAGGTACATGCCCTTGACCGGAATCAAACCCGAGATCTTTCAGGCCACAGGTCGATGCTCTATCCACTGAGCCAAACCGGTTTCGGCAGTTCTTATACTTTTTAATTATACTATGTTTTCCTCTAGTCCTTGTTTTCTAAAATTAAAATGGCTTTGTTTGTTGCAGCTTCCTTAAACTATACAGAGTAATACAATTAAATCAAAATCCTGCCACAAGTTGTAAAAACTGGTTTCATTTTAAATACATAGCTTTCCAGCACTAGCTGGTTTGGCTCAGTGGATAGATGTCAGCCTGCAGACTGAAGGGTCCGGCTAAGGGCATATGCCCGGGTTGTGGGCTGGATCTTCATTGGGGGGCATGCATGAGGCAGCCAATCAGTGATTTTCTCCTTTCATTGATGTTTCTATTTCTCTCACCTTTTCCCTCTGAAATCAATAAAAGAAATTTATTTAGAAAAAGAAAAAGAAGTACATAGCTTTCCAGACACTTCTGCATGCACAGTTCCTTTCTTTTACTTTCTGTGGACTTTACTATTCTAGATCCTAAGAAGGGTATAAAACTTGTAAATATTCAGCTTGTCTCTTTTCTTAATATGTGCACTTAAGGCTGTAAATTTTTCTGTAAGTCTTGTAATGTAGTATTTTTATTATAATTTAATTTTAATTATTTTCTAACTCCTGGGCCCCTGCTTTGGAGCCCTGCTGACAGTGTGAGGCCTGGGGTCTGTAGTTCAGCTCCTGTGTCAGCATCTGGTAACTGGTGTCTGGTGTCCAGTGCCTACTTAGGGACCTGGGTTCCTAAACACAGATTTGAGTTCCGACTGCAGTGTCTGTGGTCTGGGGGTGAACTGTGTTTAGCTCTTTGTCTGGGTTCTGTTTGGGGGTGGCTGGTTTCCTGCGTTCCTGTGTGGGTCCATGTGCAGCTATGACATCAGGGCCTGATGTAAAGTGTCCTGTGTCATTCTCTGTCACCTGGTGTCTGGCATTCATGGCCCAAGGTCTGGCTTTACATCTGAGGTTTAGCTTTTGGTTTGTGGTCTGCTGTGGTGACCATGGCCTGTTTTTGGGGTCCCAAGCCTGGCTCTGCTGTCTGGTGTCTGTTAATTGATGGTCCTTGTCTTTAGCTCAGTGCCAACTGGAGTCTTTAAGTCATGGCTTGAGAAAACCCTGGAGTCAGGCTGCCCAAGTGAATTCCCTTTCAGGCGACACATTTCAGCTCCACTCTGCTCCAGTCTATGTGTTCTGGTCTGGTCCTGTCATCTCTTCTTGGCTCAGTTCAGATGTCTTATTAGTCAGTTATATGTGGTAGGACATTTGCTGGTCACTCCATGAATTGAGTTTGTATGAGAAGCCCCTGTTTAGAAATGAATATGAGGCTCTTTTTGTTTGTTTGTTTTTGTTGTTGTTGTTGTGTGTGTGTGTGTGTGTGTGTGTGTGCTAAATTTGAGCTCATTTATTTATGAGGAGCCCTTTTATACTAGGGATCTTTATTCTTACCACCCATATCTGTTGTCTGCAGTGTGAGTTGCACGTGAAGTCCTGAGGTAATGGACGAGGAGAGAACTGGACGCAGATTTTCTATCCTGGCTGGAACCATGAATGAAGTTCTTCTCGGTCTGGGGAAGAACGCAATAGACCTGGAGCAACATTTCCATTCTGCCTTGAGAGCAGTATGTGAGGGGCAGAGCAGGTATTTGTCTAAGAGGTGAGCAAATTATTTATCTCCTTTCCACGCACCTTTTTAGGTGGTCATGACTTAATGGGCAGGGCGAGACCTGCAGGCAAATTCTCTCTCCTGCTTCAACCCACTGTGAAGGGCACAGTTGTGGTTGGGGTACGTGGCCAGGAAAGACCTTGAGCAGAATTCTGTATCACAGCTCTAGCCAGCCTGTGTGGTTACAGCACTTGCCTGGCAAAAGGAGAAAGCTCTGTAGCTGAATTTTCTACCCTTGCTTTCTCCAGGATGTGATGGGAAAGAGGACATAAGGAAAGGGGCCAGGGGACATGAGGGCCAGTAGAGACCTTGAGATGAATTATGTGTCCCGACTCCACCCCAGCATCTAATGGGCATCTGGCATCTGCAAAAACAGGCCAGGAGAGACCTGGATGCAATGTCTCAGTCCTGGTGCAGGCAGTGTGGGGGATGCCTGAAATAAGGGTTTCAGCGAGTGTTTGAGAGCCAGAGGGGATACCTGGGGTGGGGTGCACTGCAGCCAGCTGGAGTCTGTGAGCACTTTCTCCAGCTGTTTCCAAGTCAGCACTTCCTCAGGACCAGTTTCCTGGGGAGTATCCTCCTGATTCCAGTTGGACCCCTTTTTATGATTACCTCCTCCGGACACGATTCAGGAGTGCACTGCTCCCAATGGACACATTTCAAAATATATATGTATTTATTAAATTTTAGGGAGAGAAGAAGAGAGAGGGATAGAGAGACAGAAACAACAAGAGAGTCATTGATCTGCCTCCTGCACAACCCCTACTGGTGATCCAGCATGCAACTCGGGCATGTTCCCTGACCTGTGACCTCCTGGTTTATAGGTCAACACTCAACCACTGAGCTAGCTGGGCCAAATAGATAATTAATGAAACAGAATGGACGGTGTAGTAAGAGACCCAAATCCAAAGATAAATTTTGTATGATAAATATGCTTCCTCAGGTCATTAGAAAAATGTGCATCTATATTATAAAAACCCAGTGGCCCTAACATAGAAACGATCAAAGACTGGTGTGGGTGGGTGGAGCCGCACAATTTTGCACGCTGGGCTTCTTCTTATATAATAAATGGAGTTGGGACATGATGCCAGCAACAAGTTACAGATAAAAGTCTAGCTGCAGCCGAAACCGGTTTGGCTCAGTGGGTAGAGCGTCAGCCTGCGAACTGAAAGGTCCTGGGTTCGATTCTGGTCAAGGACATGTAACTTGGTTGCAGGCACATCCCCAGTAGGGGGTGTGCAGGAGGCAGCTGATCAATGTTTCCCTCTCATTGATGTTTCTAACTCTCTAGCCCTCTCCCTTCCTCTCTGTAAAAAATCAATAATAAAAAAAAGGTCTAGCCTCAGCCCTAGCATGTTTGCTTAGTGGTTAGAGCATTGGCCCTGGGTCAAGGGCACCTTTCCTGGCCTGGGGGCTGGATGTGGGAGGCAACCAATGGATGTGTTTCTCTCTGTCTCTCCCTTTCCCTTCCACTTTCTCTCTCTTTTTATTTTTTAAAAAATATTTTATTGATTTTGCACGTCCCACACTGGGGATGGAGCCTGCAACATGGGTATGTGCTCTTGGCAGGAACTGAACCTGGGACCCTTCAGTCTACAGGTGGATGCTCCATCCACTGAGCCAAACCGGCTAGAGCTCCCTTCCACTCTCTTAAAAAATCAATGCAAGCCGAAACCGGTTTGGCTCAGTGGATAGAGCATTGGCCTGCGGACTGAAGGGTGCAAGGTTCGATTCCAGTCAAAGGTATGTACCTTGGTTTCGGGCACATCCCCGTGGGGGGTGTGCAGCAGTCATCTGGTCGATGTTTCTCTCTCCTTTCTGGCTCTTTATCCCTCTCCCTTTGTCTCTGTAAAAAAATCAACTATATATATTATTTTATTTTATTTTATTTATTTTTTTTCACATGAGATTCTAATCTTTTGGTCTAATTCAGCCAAAATTTCAACATTAAAGAAATATGACTAAAATTTGGTTTGCTTAAGCCCATTTTTAAAACGCAGAATCTTTGAGGAAGCTTGTTGGCGTGTTTCCAGGAACATGACTCCTGCCGGAATTCTCACCTGGGTGCCTGGACAGGTCACGCACAGAGGACGGCTCTGGGGTGTCACGCAGAGCCGTGGTCCCAGCGGCAGCCCAGCCGCGTGAGAATGTGGCCATGCCAATTCAGGCTGTTACTGAAGTGTTTATATATATATTTTAAATCAATGCAAACAGGATTAACAACTAAAAAAAGGCTATGCCACAAAGCTGTTGTCTGGAGGGGCGGGCCAGGTTGGAATGGGGTCGGGCCAACTTGAGCTGGAGCTGGCCTGGGACTTAGGGGCGTGGCCTCGCCGCGCATCAACCGCCCTGACGTGAGGGCTGAGCGGGAGCTGAGGCGAGAGACAGAGGCCTTGAACCTGAGGAGAGGAAGGTGTCCCTGGCGGAGCCACTCGGGTTCAGCTATGAGGCGGGCGCTGGCGGCCTGAGGGGAGTGGTGCCTGGGAGCAGCGTGGCGGGGTCCTCACGTGTGCGGAGCGGCTCAGGGAGAGGCCGGCGGGCGCGAGGCTGAGGCTGAGGCTGAGGTGAGCCGCGTGGGGGCCGTGAGGAGACGCCTCCGGGTGAGAGGGGAGAGGCGAGGGGGCGGAGGCCGTGAGGTGAGGCTTCCGGGTGTGAGGTGTGGGGTGAGCCGCGTGGAGACCATGAGGTGAGGACTCCGGGTGTGTGGTGTGGGGTGAGATGGACAGACCGTGAGGAGACGCCTCCGGGTGAGAGGTGAGGAGGGCGGCGGAGGCCGTGAGGTGAGGCTTCCGGGTGTGGGGTGTGATGAGACGCCTCCGGGTGAGAGGTGAGAGGTGAGGGGTGAGGGGTGAGGGGGCGGAGGCCGTGAGGTGAGGCTTCCGGTGTGGGGTGAGATGGACAGACCGTGAGGAGACGCCTCCGGGTGAGAGGTGAGAGGTGAGGGGTGAGGGGTGAGGGGTGAGGGGTGAGGGTGAGGGGGCGGAGGCCGTGAGGAGACGCCTCCGGTGTGGGGTGTGGGGTGTGGGGTGACGGGTGACGGGTCCGGGGGTGGAAGGGGGAGGCGGGAGGTGGCGCAGGGGGCAGGGGTCGGGCGAGCGGCGGGACCCGTGAGGCCGCTCCGGCCGCCCCCGCTGTCGCTGGGACTCATTCCTCAGGAGCCACAGCCCCTCAGGCTCTGCTGCTTCCGTGCGGAGCCTCTGGGTGCACCGCCCGCAGCTGTCAGGACGTTCTGTGAGCGATGATGACGTGTTTCAGCGGCAACAACATGGCCCCGTGACTCGGTTTCCCGCAGCCGACAGCACTGCGTTTGGATCCAGGTCCCGGCGTGTCCGGAGTTTCTCTCCCCCGCACCCTCTGAAGTCGGTGAAGATTAAAGGGGAAATGCGTAGACAGTGTAAGCATGGAGGTTTACTGCTGGATGTGAAGCTTTTATTTACCGTCCGAAGGTGGGAATCCAGAGGACACGGTTGTGCATGGTGCGTGTAGATGCTAACCTGGTAGGTAAGAAGGAACATGTGGTTCTCCCCATTTCTCCTAGGAGATTTCCATGGCGCTGCCTGGTGTCAGGAGGGAACGCTAGCGTAAAGGCTTAAGGTGCAAACAGGAGCCTGCTGACTACCCACCCGTCAGGTCTCATTGGTTTGGGTCCACGCAGTACCAGGTTCATCCTGCTTCACTGTTTCTCAAAACCTTTGTATTCCAAATATTACCTCATTGCTTTTCGCATTCAACTGTATGTAAATTAATGGAACAGCACAGAAGTGTTAGTCAATAACCCCAAACCATGAATACATTTTGTATGATATAGATGTCTTCTTAGATCAGTTTCGTCAGCATGCCTCGTAAAATAACGGGTTTTGGGACATCAAACATTGGGTCGCAGATAAAAGATGACCAACAGGATTTTTCCGGACTCGAGAGGTGGTCTTTTCCTGTGGGATCACTTTTCATAGGCACGGCCTGCAGCCTAACACCAGCTTCTGGAGCGCCGCCTCCCTGTCAGTCTACTGAGCTGCACAGTCCCATCCTGCAGTCTCTCTGGAGGCAGAGCTCAGGTGCTAGGACTCGGACTGTCAGCAACGAATGTTAAAGCTATAAAACAGGGATTTGGCATGGCAAGTATAGGGCAGTGGATAGATGATTCCCAGTGAAGGGTATGTGTCTGGGTTGCAGGTTTGATTTCCTGTGAGTACTGGAGGGAACCAATCGATGTGTCTCCCTCACAGGGATGTTTCTCTCTTTTCCTCCCTCTCTCCCTCCCTCCCTCCCTCCCTCCCTTTCTCCCTTCCCCCCATCCCTCCCTCTCTCTCTAAAAGATCACTGAAGAAAATATTCTTGTGTGAGGATTAACCAAAAAAAAGGTGTGTGTGTGAATTTTATAATTTAAAGAATGAAGACCCTGAGAGATCTGTTCTGTGTTGAAAAGAACATCGACCGTAAATGTTAGAACTAGGCTCATGTAAATTCCAGGGACCCAAAGCTTAGGAGTTCCTCTCAGAACTGCTGGGAGTGCATAGGGGAAAATGCGAATTATGAAAGGAGGCACTTGGGGCTAAACAATTAGGAAGAGCTTCTATTTTCTTTATACTAAGAGACCAGGCTTGGTGATCAAAGAAAAGACTTGTGTTGTCTCCACAACAGTAGAGCTTATTATTTATAAATTATACCATGTTTTTCTTGAGAATATTTTCCCCCTAAAATGAAAATGGCTTTGTTTGTTGTAGTTTAATTCAGTAATGCAGAAAAAAATAAAATTAACTCAAAATTCTACCCCAAGACTTAAAAAAACTGCTATGGTATTAAGTATATCCCTCTTCAGATACACACACATTTCCTTGGTTTTGTTTTCTCTCAATTTCTGTTAATGTTTTAGGTTCTTTTATGTATATATATAGATTTCAGAGAGGAAGGGAGGAGAGAGAGATAGAAATATCAATGATGAGATTGGCTGCCTCCTTCATACTCTCGACTGGGGAGGGAGCCCACAACCCTGGCATGTGCCCTGTATTCCAGCCATGACCTCCTGGTTCACAGGTCAACGCTCAACCACTGAGCTACATTCAACAGGCTAGGTTCTTAATATAAAAGCAAAACATGCAAATTTTCCACTTTTATTCCTAATATTTGCATGTGTTAGTGCACTTTTTTTTTTTTAAAATCTTAAGTTTTGGTATGTATTATCATTCAGGTCAAATTATTTTGTAACTGAAATTGTGATGTATTTTGGGGTTATTTAGAGGTGTATTTCATAACTTTTAAATAAAAGGAGTTTCTAAGTGCCTTCTGTTCCTGATTTATAGATTAACTGCAATGACAGCAAAAAGCATACTGTATAAAATTTCAGTTCTTTGAATTTTGTTGAAATTTGCTTCATGGTACTGCATAGTCACATAAACTATAATTGAAGTGTGCTCCTCTTCTGCCATCTTGTGTGCAACTTGGTGATAACACCTTTGTGCCTTTCGGCAGGAAAGGTTGTTGGGTACAGTGGGTTCTCTGAACACTGAATGCAGTTTGCTGCTCAGGTTGTTGAAGTATTTTATATTTTTACTGAATTCTTTGTGGGAGGCTATTGTCTCTAAAAGAGTTATCCTTTGTCTCTGAATGAGAGAGGTGAGTTAAATGTATTATGATTATAAATTTACCCTATATAATAAAAGACTAATATGCAAATATATTGAATGGTGGAACAATCAAACAATTAGTTGCTATGACATGTGCTGCTGACCACCAGGGGGATGGGCATTGGCTGCTGTGGGATGGTGGAGCAGGTGAGCCAGGGTGCCAGACCAAGGCAGGATGTTGGTTGCTGCCATCGAGGCAAGGCTCTGGAGGTTACTGAAAATTCTTTGCTCCCGCGTGCCGCGGTCCTGCCCAGTGCTGCTGGAGCTGCCGGTTACACCCAGTGCCAGTGCAGGAGCTGCCACTCATCTGCCGCTGGTGCCCGGTGCTAGTCCTGATCACTTGGCACCATCAGCAGGTGCGAGTGGCAGCTGCCTGTCCTGATCACCCCCTAGGGCTTCTCCACCTCCCTGTGCTCCTGAGGGGCGATCAGGGCTTCAACCGCCTCTCCCACCTGCTGACGGTGACCCTCCCGCACCCACTGCTGGCACTGGCCTCAATGGTTCCACGCTGTCAGCGGGTGTGAGTGGGACGGTGCTGTCAGCGTGTGGGAGCGGTGGTGGCAGAAGTGGGGCTGCTGGCAGATGGGACTGGGGGGCTGTGGTGGGAGTGGCCGGGTACGGGCATGGAGGATGGGCCTCACAGCCTACATTTCCTTTTAAGGTGCATGAATTTGTGCACTGGGCCCCTAGTTATGATAATAAAATTGTTTAGTTTTCCTTTGTAGCTCAGTCAGTTCTGTGTACTTTGATTTCATGTAATGAAGTGATTGCGAATGTGGCTCTTTCTGTTAAAATGAAGTTATTGATATGAAGTGCTCTTTATTTACAGTAATGCTTTTTGCCTTTAAGTCTTTGCATTATCATATAATTTTTATTTGGCTTGTGTTTGCTTAATATATCTTTTTTGACTCTTTCACTTTTATATCTTTGTATCCTTATATGTATATTTAAAAATATATTTTATTGATTTTTTACAGAGAGGAAGGGGGAGAGATAGAGAGCTAGAAACATCGATGAGAGAGAAACATTGATCAGCTGCCTCTTGCACACCCCCCACTGGGGATGTGCCCCCAACCAAGGTACATGCCCTTTACCGGAATTGAACCCGGTCCACAGATCGACGCTCTATCTGCTGAGCCAAACCAGTTTCAGCTGTATCCTTATATTTTTGTTAGCTTCCAGATTATATACTAGTTATGAGTGAAATGAATAGTTTTCCGTTCAATATTTTTTTCCCATTCCGCTGTTTCCAACACCATCTTACCTAATAATAGAGAAACATGTAAATTTACCATAACTCCGCTATGCCCACAGCCAATCAGAGTAAGCATGCAAATTACCACAACAAAGATGGGTGCTAATTTGCATACATACCTGGGTCCTGGGAACCTCCTTGACACCCAGATCACTCCCAGCGATCATTGAGTGGAGGCATTAGGCTTGGGAATGGGCCAAGCCTGTGTTTGGAGGTGCGAGGGTTGGGGGGTGGGGGGATGGAGGGGCGAAGCCTGCGATTGGATGGAAGGTGGAAAATCCATGGAAACATATCCTTAGGTGAGGATAAAAAAAAAATAGAGATAAATGCCATATCCTATGAAAGACACATCTTGAAAATTCCTAAAGAAAGTTGTCATTTTTTCATGGTGAAGTTACTGGAGTCTGTGTTGATGAAAATACCTTGGTGCCTGCAGTGACTGGCAGTGTAGTGTCTGCAGCATTGGGGTGATGGGGTTGGCACCTTCCCCTAATCAGCCCTGTTGCCTTGCCTTCCGCAAAGGGAAGCCAGACTGTGACTTAGGTCCACTCCCAATGGAGAACAGGCCTAAGTCATCCATAGGACATCCCCTGAGGGCTCATAGTATGTGAGAGGAGGCAGGCTGGTCTGAGGGACCCCTCCCCAATCCATGAACTTTGTGCACTGGGCCCCTAGTTTATTATATAATGCATGCTTTCCCACTGGTTTAAGGAGATATTTTTATTATACGAAACTTTTATATGTATTTTAGTCTATTACTCGACTTTGTATTGCGTTCCACCAACTTTTCTATTCACAGGATATTACCAAAGTTTTTATTTATTTATTTTTAAAAATATATTTCTTTATTGATTTCAGAGAGGAATGGAGAGGGATAGAGAGATACAATAGAAACATCATGATGAGAGAGAATCATTGATGGGCTGCCTTCTGCATCAAACCCACAACCCGAGCCTGTGCCCTCGGCTAGAATTGAACTCGGGACCCTTCAGTCCGCAGGCTGAAGCTCTATCCACTGAGCCAAGCCAGCTATTACCTAAATTTTTAGATTACTATAGCTTTACAATACAATACATTATTCTATCTGATCGGGATAGCCTTTATTCATTCATTTGCTTTTTCAGACGTTTTCTTTTTTCTTTTCAAATATATATATTTTAATTTATCTTTATTTTTGAGTCTATTACAAATGTTCCCTCTTTTGATCCTCTCTACCCAGCTCCCACCCTCTATCCCCCAGGCCTTCACCATACTGTTGTCTGTGTCCATGGGTTATATATATATGCATATAAATTAAAAAAAAAAATAAACCTTTATTGTTCATATTATTACAAAAGTTCCTCATTTTTTCCCCCTCCACCCCACCCTCTGCCCTTTCCCCACCTCCCATTGTCCTCATCCATAGGTGCACAGTTTATGTTCAGTCTCTTCCCACACCCCCCACTCCTCTTTTCCCTGAGAATCATCAGTCCACTCCCCTTCCATACCTCTGATTCTATTATATTCAATAGTTAATATTGTTCATCAGGTTTTTTAATTCCCTTGGTATTTATTTATTTATTTATTTATTTAAAATATATTTTTATTGATTTTTTACAGAGAGGAAGGGAGAGAGACAGAGTTAGAAACATTGATGAGAGAAAATCACCGATCATGTGCCTGCAACTAAGGAACATGCCCTTGACCGGAATCGAACCTGGGACCTTTCAGTCTGCAGACCAACGCTCTACCACTGAACCAAACCGGTTTCAGCTAATTCCCTTGGTTTTTAGATTCACTTGTTGATAGTTATGTATTTGTTGTTCATAATTTTTATCTTTATTTTCTTTCTCTTCCAAAAGAACCCCCGTCAGCAATTCATATAATTCTGGTTTGGTGGTGATGAACTCCTTTAGCTTTTTTTTATTAGTGAAGCTCTTTATCTGGCCTTCGATTCTGAGTGATAGCTTTGCTGGGTAGATTATTTTTGGCTGTAGGCTCTTGCTATTCATCACCATGAATATTTCTTGCCGTTCCCGTCTGACCTGCATGGTTTTTGTTGAGAAAATCAGCTGACAATCGTATGGGTGTTCCTTTATAGGTAACTACCAGTTTCTCTAGCTGCTTTTAATATTCTCTCTTTGTCTTTTGCTCTTGGAATTTTAATTATGATGTGGTCCTCTTTGGATTTCTTTTGTTTGGGGTTCTGTGCGCTTCCTGGACTTGTAGGTCTAAATCTTTCCCCAGGTGGGGGAAGTTTTCTGTCACTATTTCTTTCAGTAAGTTTTTGGTATCTTGCTCTCTCTCTCTTCTTCTGGGACCCCCATAATTCTGATGTTGGTTCGCTTGAAGTTGTCCCAGAGGTTTCTTACATTATCTTCAACTTTCTGGATTCTCTTGTCTTCTTGCTTCTGTGGAGGAGTATCTTCTGGCTCTTTATGTTCCAAATCTTTGACTTGATTCTTGTGATCTTCCATTCTGTTTTTAGGACTCTGTATAATATTTTTTATTTCAGACAATGTATTCTTTGTTTCTTGTTGATCCCTTATTATTTCTAGTTGATCCCTTTTCATATCTTCATAGGTCTTATTGACCTTTTCTAGGGAATTCTTGAAAAACCTTATAAGCGTGGTTTTGAACTCTATATCCAGTCGCTTTTTTTTTTTTTTTAAAATATATTTTATTGATTTTGTACAGAGAGGAAGGGAGAGAGATAGAAAGCTAGAAACATCGATGAGAGAGAGTCATCGATCAGCTGCCTCTTGCACACCCCCTACTGAGGATATGCCCGCAACCAAGGTACATGCCCTTGACCGGAGGAATCGAACCCGGGTCCTTCAGTCCCCAAGCCGACGCTCTATCCATTGAGCCAAACCGGTCTCGGCAATATATCCAGTCGCTTTTTGTCCTTCATTTCTTTCATTTGTGATCTGTTTTCTTGCCTCGGCATTTTCGCAGCTTCCCTGAGTTGGTAGCCTTAAAAGTCTCTGTGTTCAGCTTGGATAGGGCGGAGTTTCAGGGTGGAGCCTACAGCCTTCGCTTCCGTCAGCCATGCCCTATGAGGGTCCTGAGTCTCAGTATTCCTCAGGGTCCTACAGTACTCATTGCAAGCACCTCTGAGAGAAAGGTGCCCTCCAGTTTCGCCTGCTACTAAACAGTCTAGGCTCTCCCCCAATGAGCCTGGAACTGGGGTTCAGTTCAGTTGGAAGTGTGGTTGGAAGTGGGGTTCAGAGAAGTCTGGAGCCTTTGTGTCCTTCCGCTAGGGCAATCCAGCGGCACAGTCAACCGCCTGTTCTCTGAGCGCAATATGTGTGCCTCCGGGGGCTCTGCCTTTCGCTGCTCCCCTGAGATTCCGCCTAACAGCCCGGGCTCCCTCTGTATGAGCCTGGGTCCCCAGGGTCTGGCCTAGAACTGGGGTTCAGTGCTGTCAGAACTTGGGTTCAGCACAGTCTGGAGCTTTTATCTCCTTTCTTCTAGGGAATGTCAGCCAGGCACTCAGCCTCCCCCTCCTCTCGGGCTCCGTCCTCTCCACGTGCGTGCAACATGTCTCCGTACCTTAGGCTTTTACAGCTCCTCTGATTTTCCTTCTGGTTTTCTTTTTCCTTCTCATTGTAGAATTTTCAATCAGTTGACTTTCCTGTAGTTTTGGGTAATGTCCATTTTTTATTTTAGTTGTATTTTATTGAAATTGTTGGGTGAGGCTGCAGTTAGGTGCTACCTATGCCGCCATCTTGGATTCTCCCCTTTTCAAATATATTTTTATTGATTTCTAGAGAGGAAGGGAGAGGGAAGAAGGGAGGGAGGGAGGGAGGGAGGGAGGGAGGGAGGGAGAGAGAGAGAGAGAGAGAGAGACAGAGAAAGAAACATCAATGATGAGAGATAATCATGGATCAGCTGCCTCCTGCATGCCCCCTACTGTGGGGATCAAGCCCACAATCTGTGCATGTGCCCTGATGAAATCGAACATGTCTTCCTGCTTCATGGGTCAATGCTCAACCACTGAGTCACACTATCCAGGCTCCCAGGAGTTTGTTTGTTTGTTTGTTTGTTTGTTTGTTTCTTTCTTTCTTTCTTTCTTTTTTAAAAAAAATATATTTTATTGATTTTACACAGAGAGGAATTGAGAGGGACAGAGAGTTAGAAACATCGACCAGCCGCCTCTTGCACACCCCCCACAGGGGATGTGCCTGCAACCAAGGTACATGCCCTTGACCGGAATCGAACCCGGGACCTTTCAGTCCGCAGGCCAACACTCTATCCACTGAGCCAAACTGGTCTTGGCAGGAGTTTCTTGATATTCACATCTTACCCCTTCTCCCCATCCTATAGTTTTTGAAATTACCTAATAAAAATTAACATTCCATATATCCTGCATTTTCCTAAATATCACCCATTTTACCTCCACAATCTAAGACCCTTCCTGGTTCCCCATTTCCAACATTTCCCGTTTCTATTTCTAACATTTCCTTCTTGTCTTTGGCATTCATTGGTATGTGAGTTTTCCTTGTGCATGTATTTAATGTAGTACATCTCTTGTTAATTTGATCATGTTTATTTTGTTATTATCCCAGCTGTTAGAATTTACAAGGTATGTGTCAAATAATTACTTTTTAAACCTCCCACAGATTTGAAGAGCCAGCCTTGTGAAATTATTGGCTGGGACACAGCCAACTTTTCACACTGCTGCAGCAGCAGAGAAATTATGGACACGTGCCAGAAAAGGTAAGTGTTATTATTGCTATTTTATTCTGTTAGCCTTACGTGTGTGACACTGCAGGGTTTGGTAGAATTTTGAAGTTCTGTAATTATTTTCTTCTCTTATACATTTTTATTGGCATGAAAAACAGTGTTTGTGAAAGTAGCTGCTTGGACTTGGAGTGACGTGGGTTCTCTTTATTGAATCACGGGTTTGTGTGCAATGTGAGGATCTGGTTCAGTTCATGCATCTGGCATCTGGCACTTGAGGTCTGGTCTGTCTCCATCTCCACATTGTGGCTGTGGCATCTTAATTATTGATCCCTGCTATATGTCCAGGGTCTATGGTTTCACGTCAAAAATGTATTTGTTGTGTGTCTGATGTTGTGGGTCTCTTTGGGCATTCCTTCGTGTCCTGGTTTCTGCGTGGGATATGAGTTCAGGTATAGATTCAGATTCTGATGTGTGGAATCTGGTCTTTTTTTTTTTTAATAATATATTTTATTGAATTTTTAATTTTTATTTATTTATTTATTTATTTTACAGAGAGGAAGAGAGAGGGATAGAGAGTTAGAAACATCGATGAGAGAGAGTCATCGATCAGCTGCCTCTTGCACACTCCCTACTGGGGATGTGCCTGCAACCAAGGTACATGCCCTTTCACTCCGCAGGCCGATGCTCTATCCACTGAGCCAAACCGGTTTCAGCTGGAATCTGGTCTTAAGTGTGCACTGACAGTCTGTGGTATCTGGTTTCTGGTTTTTGTGTTACATAGTACGGTTGAGTCTGGGGAATCGGTTTGAGTTGAGTCCCAGAGCCGTGGGTCCAGGTTAGAGTTTGTGATCTGCTGTATGGTCTAGGATCTGGAGTCCAGGGTGTGTGTCTGGGGTCCTCATTGTCTCTGGCATCTACTGTCTGCCCAGTGATGGTCATTGTGTTGAATTCAACACTAATAAGAGTCCCCAAGTTTATAGAGTTGAGGCAGACAGGATATTAAAAAGCTAGGAAAAGTCTTTAGCAAGTGGAATGGGAAATCTGAGACTCTAACAGGGCCCAGTAATTTATAAGCACAACTAATAAGTCACAAGAACGTATCTTCCCTATTGATTGAAGCAGCCAGTCCCTTGTAGGCGGTCCTGACCTAAGTAGTCATCCATGGTGCTGGAGGCCACTATTGTGGATGCGGTTATTTATTTATGTAGTTATTTCGTCCCAAGGATGCAAGGCTGACCCTGATAAGGCCGTCTATACCGTGGAGACCCCCAATGCAGGGGCAGTCAGTAGTGGGGAGCCTGTCATTCGTGAGGGTTGTGGTTGATAGACTCATGCAATTTTTATCATTTGAAGGTGCTATTGCCTGGAGCAAAAGATTCTGTAGAATAGGTTGTTGAAACATATTTTAAATTTTTTTCTTATTAAAAAGGTATCTTATTATTTGCTAAAGGAAGAGAGAGGAGGGAGAAATCTTCCTGGTGTGATCGAATCCATGATGGGGGAGAATTCCCATAAGTCAGTGTTCCTGCTGTGGGTTGTGCACCTCTCCCCTCCCATCGCTGCAAGGGATGTCCCAGAGACTGTTGTATGGAAGTTCCCTGTGAGGTGACTGACCTCCATCCTGACCAAGATTCTGTCCGCGCCCCCCCCCCCCCCCCTTTAAAGTGAAGTAGAGAGTGTTGAGTTGTGTAAATTGTAAGTTGATGCTGTAACCAGTGATCACCAGCGGGATAGTGGTGTTGTTGACTGTTAAAGATGTGAAATTGCAATCATTTTCCGTATGTTAAATGTGAAAACGTCATCATTGAAGATTTTTCTGAATCCTGTGCAATTGAAAGGTCAAAGTCAGTATGTGTGTGAAGTAAATTGATGAAAGAGAAGTGATGTTTTTTGAAACTTAAAGGTTTGCATGGCAGTTTATTTTGTTGCACTCCGTGTGTGAATATTTTGTTACCAAAATAAGATTTTTGTATTTTTTTTAAAAGCAAACATCTATTTGTATTGAAAATATGTTTCTTGTAATTGAATGATCTAGGAGGAGAACACTGTACTCTTGCCAACTTGCTCCCAGGAATCTTGGTGCTAGCCGTTATGTCTCTGTCCATGGTTCTGAGAGGACTCCAGTTGTAAAGCCCTTGCCCGTGTTCGCCAGCAGGTGGCGCCAAGTCCTCTTCGACGATAAATGTGAATTTTTTTTTTTTTTTGCTGGAAGCATTTCCGTGTGATCTCTGATGTGAGGATCCTGACGGAACAGTGAGGGCAGACGTGCCCCTTTGTAGCGGGTGTGCGAAAGGGGGTATCCTTTGAGGTACCCCAAGGTGGGGTGCTGCTAAAGGAAAAGGTGTGTTTGTATTTGTCACTCCCCTGATTCACGTGATGACCTTGTGCATTTTTTTGTGTAGGTTATGGTTGCCCCCTCCCAAGTGTGTTGGAACCGAGCTGAGTATCCCTAATGTCAGGAGCCGCTTGTGTGGAGGTTTTTTTTAATTATTATTTTTTTAATTGGAAATGAAATTGGATGACGTGTGAGGCGGAAGAGGCCTAGTCCAAGTGTGCGATCCCTTGAGAACATCATTGCATTGCCATGTGACTAATCTGAAGCTGGAATGAATGTTGGGGTTGGGAAGTGATGTCTCTGAGCCATGTGAGGAGTCTATGTTTCCTGTTCTCACCCACTCACTGTGGACCTGTGTGTCCCTCTCCCCTTAGGCTTCCTGTTGTAAACCCACCCATTCGCAGGTGTTTCAGCATCCGTGTTGAGTACCTCTCCTGGGGTGTGTGGTGTATGTAAGGTTTGCACAATGAAGTGCTCGCTCACATTTGGCTTGCTAGCATCCCCCATCGCCAACACCCCACTTTCTCCAGGATGTGTTTTGCACTTCCTACAGGATGTTTGAATGCGAGGATTGAGTGCTGATTCTTACTCAGTCCCTGATGCCATGGCAGGGCGCTGACCATTTTCCATTAGGAGAACGCAGATGGGGTGTGTGTAGTGTGGTGACTCGTGGATGTGTTTCCTGTCTTGTTTCCAGGCAGGCACGTTTCCCTGAGTCAGTGAGGGCAGTGCTACTCGGCATCCTCAACTGGAGACTTAAAGTCACCCCCAAGGCTGTCCTGTGAATGCCAACGTTGAAATGCCAAGGAGTTGCTACTGGGTAGCCATGTCTTCGGGCAATCTTTTCTCTGAGGATGAGCCATTTGCATGTTTATCGGGCCTATTGTCCTTTTGGATCTGAGAGGACCTAGTTGTGAAATGTTCTATTCACTTTGAAGTTCCGTTGTTTCCAGCCCCCTGTCTCGGATCCTAACTGGTGTATTGTTCTTGTGATCCTGTCAATGGTGACTGTTAAGTCCTCTGCAGCAACCTAAGTGCTTTATCTTTGTTTGTTTTTAGCCCGCCCCAGAAGTTTGCTTTGTCCCACCTCCCCTATGTAAAATAGAGTGGCAGCCACACTTTGTAAAAACTGCTGTTTGAATTTTAACCCTGCTAAGTCTGGCTCTTGCATCTGATTCAAACACTGGGTACTTACCTCAGCTTCCAGGTGAAGACCTGGAGGCTAAGGTAATTTTACCTTGACTGGGACCAGGACCACAGGAGATTGATTCCCACTGACTCAGTAGCTTCAGAGATAGAAACTGTAGATAACCTTTAGAGACTAACCGCTGAGCTCTGCTTCTGTGTTATCGCTATCGCAAGATAGGACCACATTCCAACGTCCAGCAGGATGTGACTGAGAATCGACCCTGCGGGCTGTCCCCAGTCTTTAGAATTTAGTCTTTAGGATTACAACAGGAAAATTCTTGCAGTTTAAACCTTTAAAAGGAATTGCCTACCCCTGAAATGGTGCAGTCGTTTGGAGACCACCTGCATGTGGTGCTCTCGAGGCTGTCCTGGCCAGTTCAATAAATCCTTGCCTTTTTAAAAATTAATTAATCAGCCTCTGCTGGTCTTATTTTGAACCCAGGGTTCGACCCCACAACAAACGTCCATTTTCTTGTTTGAGTTAAAATGTCTAAAATCAGTTGTTAAAAAGTGCCATTTAGGCGGAAACCGGTTTGGCTTAGTGGATAGAGCATCGGTCTGCAGACTGAAGGGTTCCAGGTTGGATTCTGGTCAAGGGCACGTACCTTGGTTTTGGGCACATCCCCGGTAGGGGGTGTGCAGGAGGCAGCTGGTCGATGTTTCTCTTTCATTCATCGATGTTTCTAGCCCTATCCCTCTTCCTTCCTCTCTGTAAAAAATTTATATATATATATATATATATATATATATATATATATATATAGTATATATTATATATAGCGCCACTTTGGAGAGCATTCAGTCCATGTGTATTCTTGTGTGCATCATTTTTGTTGTATCATTGTAATCGTGGTGGAGAAGCTGTGTTGAGAAGGAAACCCCTATTTGTAAAAACTGCTGTTTTGAATTTTCTGCTGTTTTTCTTAGATAAAATGTTGCTTTCTAGTCTGCTTTAGCCTGTTTGAAGAATGATGAAGATAAACTTAGCTGTATGACCTTGTAGGCCAGAGACTAGATATGCCCATAATCTCAATGCCATGCCAGGTGCATTTTTTAATTGGATAGAACTGTATTGTTTTCAAGGCCACCATAGAGATAACCACTAAGTGCACATAGGTCTGTCTCTTTAATAAAAAGGGAAGTTCTGCTTGTAGCCTTGCTTAGAATTTGAATTCATTTTCTCTAAGCCCATCGCGTGATGAATAAAGTAAGTCTCTCCAAAGTCTCCCTCTGCATTGTTTGATTGTTCAGGAACTCTGTAACAGTATTAGTGTGGATGTCTCAGGAGAGACATTTATAGAAGCAGCATCGCCACTGTATCAGGGGGATTGCAAGATTTATCTCTTGAAGAAAAGATGCCATGAGATTGTACTATGTATATGTTGCTATTTTTGTATTTGTTTTGGGCCAGTTCCCAACTTCATCTTGTACTGTGAGGCAACTCCCGACTCCATTTTGTGTAACTGGACCCTAGCCCTAACCCAACCAATCAGGGTTAGCCAAAGTAGGGACATCATCACCCCTATAAAACCCATTGATATGTTAAATTCTTTCTCTCTGTGTGCAGGAGGCAGCTGGTCGATGTTTCTCTCTCATCGATGTTTCTATCTCTATCTCTCTCCCTTCCTCCTCTCTGTAAAATATCAATAAAATATATTAAAAAAAAATTCTTTCTCTCTCCCACCATGCCTTTTCCAGTGTAAGTGGGGCCCAGCTCGGACTAATCCGAAGTAAATACAGGCTTTCTGCAATTGCATTGGATTCGGCTCCCTGGTAGTCTTTGGGGATCATGACACTTGGGCACAACAGTGCCACAGCCACGTGTCATGTTGATGCTTCCTTGAAAAGGCCGTATTTATGGAAGGTGTGCATTTGTGTTCCGCTGTGCACGGATGCTTGGTGATTGTGTCTGTGTGGTCGGGGGCTTGAACCACCTCAGTAATGGACCATAGTCATTCCTTTTTTTGAGTGAATGGTGTCCTTTCAAATGCAATTAATGTTCACATGATGTTGCATTGTTATCTTTGGTAACTCAACATGCTGGCTGGTGCGTTCGAAGAAGAGAAGACAGAAGGGCATTGTGTAAGACCGCCATCCCGGATCCCTGGAGTTGTCTGTTCACAACATTCCTCTGCCAGCCTCCTGTTTTTTCTACTTGGATGAGATATTGCTGTTGTTTGTGTATAGTGTGCATGCTATGTGCTTGCCTTGTTTTTCCTGTGTCCATTTTATAGGTTCATGGTCTGGGAATGTCACACTTTCCTTATATATTTGTACCAAATGTGTTAGTCATTTTGTGTTCTGACAAGTGTTAATTCTCAGATAGGTAGCTGATACTGAATGTGCTGTAGCTGTTGTCCATGTGATCACTAGGTATTGTTCTGTGTGGTTTCCATTGACATTCTCTAGAATAGATGGGACGGTTCCCTCCCTCCCTCCCTCCCTCCCTCCCTCCCTCCCTCCCTCCTTCCCTCCCTCCCTCCTTTCCTCCCTGTTTGCGTGTTCACATAAGGTCTGGTTCTAGCTTACATAGCATTGCACCTCCCAGGGCCAGTGTTGTTTCACCACACATGCCTCTCTGGTTGCCAGTTGTGATTGTCTCCTGTCCATTTACCCTCAGTTAGGTCACATTGTTTTGAAATACTAGGGTTAGTATCCAACTGGGCATCTGGTTTGTATTGTGGCTGAAAGAAATGCATTTACAATGTAGTGGTTTATTGGTCTGACACCATAGAGGACAAATCATACCATCCAAGTTGCAATGAGTATGTGAAGCTTGTGTGTGTGTTGGACAAGTTTAGTGCTTCCTCCCTGTTCACAAAAAGATGGACCTGTAAACTTTCCTGTGGACCCAATGTTTCCTGGTAGCAATCACATGTTGTGCCATGATCCTTCTTGTCATGTCACATTCATCCTAGTTTTGCCTACATGCCTCAGATCTTGTTGGTCTTTAGTTGAAGTAGGGTGGTCGTGTGTCTTTCATCGTGGTAAATGAAGCATATAGAAATGAGTGAATGTAGTGTTAAGTTATGTAATCTTTGTGGTGTTTTTGGTAATTTTTTGATTCCCACTCACCAAATGCAAATAGATAGACTGATGGCAATTAAATCTTGTAGCTATTATCCCATGGTGGCATAAGTTGACAGTAAATTGTTTTGGGCATGCACAGTGATTTTTTTGTATCATGCCAGTAGTTTCCAGTCTATGTTGGTTTGCTTAAAACTCAAGGCACCCACCCGCCCACATACATACATACCCACATTGTCCTATGTCAAATGAGAAGCATGTGTTCCTCCCTCTGTTCTGCTGTCAGGCAGGGGTCATTGTTATCTAGGCTAGCTAGTAAGATCTTCCCTGGTGTCCAGTTGCTGTAGTGTCATGGTTCTGTCCCTTGCCCCTTACAAGTCAGTGTCATGATGCCTGTGCCTTGGAGAAGTCACTTTGGTCGTATATCTTTGCCCTTGTAGTTTGATTACAGCTGGTAGTGGAATTCAATGAGGCAATATGAAAAAGAAGACATGAAATCAGTTTTCTTTCATGTCATTGTTGCAGTAAGTAGGCAGTACACTTTTTGGTGAAAATCTCAGTTAACAGTGAACTCTGTCCGTACACATCATCCTTTATCCACATCACTGCAGTCAACATGCCCTCCCCCATTTGCCTTCAGTGCTCAGTGCAGTAGTTTGCGTGTCACATATTTTTGCAAAGCATGCACAAAGAGGGAATGGAAAGTCAAAGATGGGGATGTTTTTAATTTTTCAGTGGTATCCTGTACTGTTTTGTTCCTCCTTCTCTCCCCATTAATGAGAGAAAAAAGGCATTTTTCTTTATTCTAAGAAAACCTTAATTAAGCTTTGTGATTGCTCAGAGTTTATATGCTAGGTCTGATTTGAAGAATTTTGTGTGAAGTTTTACTTGTATTTCCACTATAGCAGTTTCTCTCCCAGCAGTTTGTTGCACATCGTTATTGAGTGTGCTTCCTCCCTTCAGTTTGTCTTTGGTCATGAAATGATCAAGTGCCCTACCCTCTCTGTTCATTTGAGGGTCCGTATCTTCATGGGGTGCTTGTTAACGTGCAGCTGCCGTAGTGTGTGGTTGAATACCTGTGTGGCATATGGGATGGCTGAAAAGCATGCTCCCCTGTCCCGTTTCCCAATCAGCAGCACCAATACAGTCACTACCGCCATTGCATTTGTATTCTCAGTTCTGGAAGTCTGTCCTTCCGCTTGTTCCCCAGCTCTTAGGTACCTGGAGGATGTGCAGCATAAGCTACGTTTGTTGCAGGTCTTTGGCTACCTGTAGCTCCTTTCCTGCATTTTCTCCATTGCTCACTCTTTGAGTTTGCTGTTAGCAGTATGTTTTGCTGTTCCCATAGACTCTTGTGTAGCCTACCTCACGTCCCCACAGCATGGGTGTGGTATGCCTGCAGCATTGTGACTAAAAGCACTGACAATTCCAGTTGCACAGTACACTGGCAGGCAGCATAATTGTTCCATAGTCTGTAGTCCCAAATGATGTACATAATCTCTGTTTCCTATGCTGCAAGCATTCTTATGTTGCTCAGGCATGTGTCATGGCAGTCCTTACTTGGTATGTTCCCAGGTTGTGTTCCTATTCTCTGGCAGTCCTGGCTTATGATTTTTCTTTTCCCTTATTGAGCAATTGTGGAAGATGGAATGTGGCTGTAATTCAGTGATTTATTGGGTACCCCCAAGTGTTAGCATAGGGTTGGTGCAGTTGCTTTGTGCCATCTTAGCTATTGCTTGGCAGTGTACTGCCTTATCCTTCCATGCCCCCCCCCCCCTCAACTGCTCCACCCCTTCATCCTGAATTTTCCCCTGCAGTTGAAATGAGTGGATAGTGGTGCACCACCCACAGTAGCTGCATCTCCATCAGTTGTCTATTGCTTTGCAGTTGCAGAAAAGCTTCTGTCACTAAGAAATACAGGTGCTCCTCTTCATAGGTGGGCCAAAGACTGCCTCCCCCCCACCTTTTCCTTTTTCTTTCCCGTCATCAACTATCATTGTTGCCCATGTTGTGATTCCTGGAAGCCTGGTTTTTGGATTGCTTTTCATTACTCATCTGTACCTCCAGTCTGTACTCTAATCTGGAATTGCTACTATTGGAGTATGTAGAGCGGAATTAGCTTCAAATCCATGGGTGTTGTACCAGTAGCACAGCACAGTACACACTTTCCCCACCATCTTCTTCCTGGTGGCCAAATGAGCAGTAAGTATGATGCCTGCTGTTCTGTAAATGGCTGTGCATTCATAGAAGCTACATGCTAATGGTCTGTGTTGCTGTGTAGTTGCTGTTGAGCGTGAGCATTGCGGTTGCAGTCTTGGTTCCTGAGGTGAGTAGCTCAGGTACCCTGGGGAGGACTGTCTGCTGTGCGGAGTGATTTACAATTTTTGCCCTGTGATGAGTGTCTTGTCCAAACTTTGTGCTGTTTTGCCTTCTGTGCTTACTTTTGTGTCTACGAGTTATGTGGGCTGGTGTTCACTAAGGTTGCCGATCTAATTTGACAGTATGCGATGCCGTCTGCACCTTTTGCGGATCTCCTGTGTCTTACGTTCGGGTGATTCCTTTCGCTTTCTCATCTGTGGTTTTCCTTTATAGGCCCCGTTCCTCAAGTGTTTTCTTGATTGCTTTGCTTCATTTTTTAGTGTGATCCTCTGCTGCCATCTTGTGGCCAATGTTGGAATTGTTGCTTCTGTCTTTTACACTTTCCATTGTGTGCATATGATCTGCGATTCTGTGCTGCCGCCTTGTGGACATTTCTTGAATTGCACGCCATTTCATAATTTTGAAGCTGCCTTGGTTAGATGTTCTTTCGTGTTACAGTGCAGTTTTTAAATTCCGATGTGTTCTGTTGGAGCGTAGATTTGTGCCCTGAGGCGTAAAGGCCACATTCTAGAATTCACAGGTGGTAGATGCTTCTGCTTTGACTTGTGTGGTTGCTGGAAGTAAATATTGTTGACATCTTACATGTGCTCTTTCAAGTTAGGAAAGATTTTTTTTTTTTAAAATATATTTTATTGATTTTTTACAGAGAGAAAGGGAGAGAGATAGAGAGCTAGAAACATCGATGAGAGAGAAACATCCACCAGCTGCCTGCTGTTACCAACATACATGCCCCTGATCGGAATCAAACTTGGGACCCCTGAGCCAAACCGGTTTTGGCTCAAGTTAGGAAAGATTCTTTTTTTTTTTAAAATATATTTTATTGATATTTTACATAGAGGAAGGGAGAGAGATAGAGAGCTAGAAACGTCGATGAGAGAGAAACATCGACCAGCTGCCTCTTGCACACCCCCTACCGGGGATGTGCCCACAACCAAGGTACATGCCCTTGACCGGAATCGAATCCAGGACCTTTCAGTACGCAGACCGACGCTCTACCACTGAGCCAAACCGGTTTCGGCAGGAAAGATTCTTGATGCAGAGTTGTCTTCTGGAATCTACGGATATTGTCCTCATTGATTTTGTGTCTGATGTTTGACGCTGCACCATCATTTTGTGCTTTTTGAAATTTTCTTGTACTTTGCAAAGATTTTTGTGGAGGATAGGGGTGGGGTTAGGGTTACGGTTAGGTAGAATGTCTGGAGTTAGGTGTTGGTGCTCTGTTCTCAGTGTGAGGGCCTGTTCTTCAACTCCTGTGTCTGCCATTTGGTGACTGGCGTCCGGTGTGCAGTGTCTGCTTAGGGATGTGAGTTTCCAGATGCAGATCTGAATTTCATCTGCTGTGTCTGTGTTCTCCGGGTGAATTGTGTTTAGGTAGCTTTTCATCTGTTTGGGTGTTTCTGGTTTTCCTTTGTTTGTTCATGTGTGGGTTCTCCTCTCAGCTATGTCATTAGGTCCTTAGGGAATGTATATTTTGTCTGCTTGTACTGCTTGGTCCCAAGATTTGCCTTCATGGCTCATGTTGGCTCATGGTTCATGGTCTGCTGTGGACAAGTGTGTGTGTGTGTGTGTGTGTGTGTGTGTGTGTTATAGTTATATTAGTGTGATGATTTAAGGATTTAAAACAGTGTAAGAATAATTACTTGTGTGATTTAAAATAGGAATGAAAGCATTTACTTTTATGAGTGATTTATAGTTTAAGTGTGAATTGTATTTCTGATCTTATTCTGATTTTATTTTAAGTAAAATAAATTATTTAAAATGTGTTTTAGGCTTAGTATAAGTAGCTCCATATAATGTGACTTGAATCCATTTTGTAAAACTTGAGTTTTTTTAAAAATATATTTTATTGATTTTTCACAGAGAGGAAGAGAGAGGGATAGAGAGTTAGAAACATCGATGAGAGAGAATCATCGATCAGCTGCCTCTTGCACACCCCCCACTGGGGATGTGCCCGCAACCAAGGTACATGCCCTTGCCCGGAATCGAACCCAGGACCTTTCAGTCCGCAGGCCGACGCTCTATCCACTGAGCCAAACCGGTCCCGGCAAAACTTGAGTTTTAAAACTGACTTTGAGCCTCTAACTGTGTTAACGCCCCTTATCTGGAAAGTTGTAACTGTGTGAACACCCTAACAAATGTTTATCTGGAAAGTTGGGAACTGAGGCAAAAGGTACCTGGAGAGTGCCTGATTAGACACACTGAAGCTTTATTGGTTGCACCCAGAAGGAATTAAGAAACACCCAGAAATGGCCATAAAAGAAGGGACCTAAGGCACTGGGCAGAGACCACGAAGGGCTCCTCCACCCGACGTGCTCTCCCACTCTCTTCTCCCTGTTCGAAATACTGCCTGAGACTCTGCCTGAGCGAAGTTGTCACTCTTCCTGTGAGCCGAACTTCTGAGGCCTCGTTCCTGACTGAGACGCTGCAGCAATGTGTTCCTGTCCAGTGTGTGTGTCTGTCGGCGCGGATCTCCAGGTGACCTGCCTAGGCTTCTGGAAACCACCAGGACTCTGGTAAATAAACCTTGGGATTCATGTATTTTAACTCTTGTGTCTGTGTTTAGTTTATGCTCGGTCAATTTTAGTTGAGTACTGTGGGCAACCCGTATAAGTCCAGTTCTCTGGCTGAGGGACCCCAGTCACCTGTGCAGAAGTTCCCACCTGAGGGTGAGTTGGAACAGTCCGGTGTGTGAATTTGACAATTTGTGGAAGTGAGAGTCCGAGAAGTGTTGTTGGCAAGGCAATAGGCTGTGGATGTTGTAGGCAGGCTGAGCTGAATGCCAGGGAGGGATGTCAAGGTGAGGAGTGTCCTATGTGTTAAGTGCCGTGACTGCGCCTGATGGAAGGTGGTATTTTTTGTTTTGGGATTTGGGAGAGTTTTTGTTGTGCTTGGATTGCCAAGAGAGTGTGATTGGCTGAGGAAAGGTGCAATTGCTGTGAGTTTTTTCCTGCGTGTAAGCGATCCTCTGGTGGTGTTTTTTGGGCCATCCAGGAATGTGTTTCTGTCCTTGGTGCTGAAACGTTAGGTCCGCAAACAAATGTGTAGAAAACAAGGTCCAAAAGAAAGGTAAGCAATCGTGGAAGCTGTCTAAGGGTACAGTGATTCGTTTGGTGAATGGAATGAAGTTGCAGGTGTGTATTTGTGAACTGTTTTTTGGCCCAGTCCCGGCAAGGGATGCTTTTCAGATTGGAGTGGGGGCATGGTTTTTGGTTGCGTTGAGAAAGTGAGCTGTTCCCCTGGAGGTGGGCCATGAGTTCCCCGGAGGCCACCATTGTGGAGCAGGCAGTGGGTGGGTGGAGTGGTAGGGGTGTTGTGAGAAGATGTTGTTGCAGAGATGGTCCTGGAGAGGCGGTGATTTTTGAGGGAGGCATGGAGGGCAGTCTGGTTGAGGCAGACAGTCCGTTGTAGGTGGTCGTGAGCAAAGCAGGGAGATAGCATGGAGCTGGAGGCTGTGATTGTGAAGGCAGTTATTTCTGTATGTATTTATTTAGTCTCAGGAAGGCAAGGATGTCCCTAACGAGACTGTGTGTACCGTGGACATAGCCCATGTAGGGGAGCGTGTTATTTGTGAGGGTAGTTCATGGCCATGCCATTTTTTCATGCAAAGGTGTTATTGAGTGTTGAAAAAGATTGTGCTGAGTAGTTTGTTGTTGAATCGTAGTGTTTTTAAAAATGTATTGGAAAGTTATTTTCTTATTTGGTAAAGGAAGAGAGAGGAAGCAGAAATATTGATGGATGCTGCTGTAGAATCCCTGATGAGGGAGAATTGGCATTCGTGAGTTTCTGTGCTGTGGGTTGGGCACCCCTTTTCTCTGATGGTCGCCAAGGGGTTATCTATAGAGTGTTGTATGGCACTTCCCTGTGAGATGTTTGATTGGCACTGTGAGTCAGATGTTGCCCCCCCCATCCCCGCCTCCTTTTTGAAGTGAAGTGGAGAGTGTTGAGCTGTGCAAGTTGTAAGTTGATGCTGCCATGAGTGAGCAGCAGCAGGATGGTGGTGCTATTGAGTGTTAAAGATGTGCCATCGCAAGCCTTGCCTGTGAGGCGCCTTGATTGTGAGTGAAGGTGTTGTCTTTGCAGCACGTGTGATCCCTATTCCTTTCAGTTGAATTTGTGATTTTGTAAAGTGGGCTTGATGTGTCCTTTTCTGTCTGTGAAATATGGTCATGTACTCATTGGAATGGTGTGACATTGAAAGTCCAAAATGAGTAATTGTTGGAAATGAAGTGCTGCAGCAAGAGAAGTGATGAAAACGTGAAGGTTTTTATTTTTGTTTATTTTGTTGCACTCCGTTTGACGGCTCCAGTGGCGGATGAGGTGCCAGGTTTCTGTGTGGAGCGTGAACCTAAGCGAGTGCCTTTTTCCATGTTTGTGTGTATGTGCTCAGTACCTCTGTGACCTAAGGAAAGCATCGTGAGAATGTTGATGTGTTCTTTGTTAGTGTTTCATATCACCTTTATTTTCTCTCCCTCAGAAGTGGCACTTGCTCCCAAAAAAGGATGGCCATCCATCCTCCCGGACAAGTGAGCGTGGGACACGGCATTTTTTGTGCAAGGCGCGTGCAGTGACTGTGAAGCCGCAAAAGAATGAAGCTGCAGGTTGTCTATGGAAAAGGAGTGTCCGTTGCAGCGTGAAGGTTATTGTAAGTGTTATGGTATTCCGGTATCTTGTGTTGTGGGATGGGGTTTTGTATAAATTTCGGGAGGTAGTTTGAGATTTTTGAAGTGTCTGGGACATCGTTAGGAGTCCCGTCCCATGTGCATTTTTAATTTGTGTCCATTGCAGCCACCGAATCGTGCCCCTGAGAGAAAGAGAAACTATATTGACATATGATGTATCATCAGTCCTTTTTTTTGTTTTGTAATGGTTCTTGTAAAATCGATGGTTGTCCTTGGCCATTTTTCCTCTACGACCGGTCTCCATGTTTTCCCGTATCGTGGTTCCCCACGTTGCAGGTGTAATTTATTTTCAAGCAAGTTTTTGTTGTACGTGCATGTGTTTGTGTTTGCCGTCTCGTTTGTTTTCAGGTTGGTATATTAAAAAATTTTTCGATGCACTTTAGATTAATGTTTTCAAACGAAACATGTTTGTAATGTATCTTTTTCTTTAATTTATTTTAATTTCACTGTGATTGTGGAAAGATATTTTCAGGATCCACTGTTGATTTTTGGAGCGTTTTTGGGAGTTTATGGTTGATGTATATGTTTTTTGATGCAATGTGTTCCAGATGGAGAGATTTCCGTGGACGGAGGAGCAGCGGTATTTTCAGGACGAGGAAGGCGCATGCCCCACATCTGCGCTCTCCGATGCTTAGCCTACGTTCCGGAGTATCCACTGAGCCCTGGCTTTGTATGCGGCATCGCTCCCTTCCATGAAGCCGTAGTTTCTCAGAGCATGAGCACAAGGCAATGTCAGAGTGTGTTTGTCCATGTGCCCTGATAATCTTCCTAAAACACATCCCTGAGGCATCCCATTTTGTTCCACCGCATTGTGCCGTGTATGTCGGGTACTCATGTCGACAGTGACAGGTTTAGTTATGTGAGGTTTTTATCTAAAGAAATGTTGATGGCAACCTACTTTAAGCAACCATCTTTTTTAAGGTTTATTGAACCTATGGGGCAGCTAATGTATTTCCCAAAGTGGCCATGTTTTTTCAGCGTGTATGCTTATTAGCATTGCTTGTGTGTGGTCATGTTGTAATGTCCTTTTTGAATGTGTTATGATGAGTTTCTGTACGTGTTTTCATGGGCACTCGAGGCCACGGCCCGTCCTTGCCCCTGCCCGTTGCAATCGTGAGGAGAATTCCCTTTTCCTGTGTGGCTTGTTTATTGGAAATGTGTGAATGCACCCGTGTATGGAACGCATCGTTTGGTGGGTGGGTGGCAGGTTCCGTTGAGTTTGTTAGCAGCCACAGTGCTTTAAGGTTTTAAGGTTTGACAGTGCAGGAGATGGACAGCTGTGAGAGGTTGTGGGATATTGTATGTGAGATTGTAATAGTGTTGCCCTGCAGCGTGCTGTAAGCCATATGTTTACAGTCTGTGGATTGTGTTATTTTTCATGTCCCCTATCTGTTGTTGCCAGGCATGCCAGCATTCAATGTCTGAATGACAAGGTATATATAAGTATGCAGCCTACTGTTGGGATTCTGTGCCGCTGAGTATTGGAATTGCAAGTTATCTTACCACAGTGTTCACTTCATCTTATGGGGGATCTCATGGAACTGTACTATGCATAGCCCATTTATTCCACAAGTTGGACTTTGATGCGCGGCACAGCACCAGATCGTTGCAGCACTGTGGCTGGCAATAGCCTTCCCACCCTGTGATTTGGCTGATTTCAGCACCTCTGTTGCCTCACTGAGTTCCCTTAAATGCTGTTTTTTCCATGTGAAAACTTCCTTGTGAGTTTTTTGTCTATGTGCATTTTCTTTCTTTCTTTTTTTTACTATGTGCATTTTCTGAGCATCCTTTATTGTCCTTGGGAATCACTGTGCCATGTATGCCCACACCCCTTCCTGTTCCATGGTTAGGCATCTTTAAGTTTAATGTAGAGTGTATGTTTCAGTTTTTGAATAAGTGCTAACTTTAATGTGGAGTGTACGTTTAATGTGGAGTGTACGTTTCAGAGTTTTTGAATAAGTGCTAACTTCAATACCTCACGCGATGCTGTGCATATGCTGCAAGCAACCTTTGTTTCTACTGCCCCTTTCCCTACCTTATTCCATCAGACCCTTGCTTGTTCACTAACAGGTCAATTTTTGCTGGTTGTTGTGCAGCAGCAAGTACTTATTACTGTCAAAGGTGGTGCGTACTGTTGTGTTCTGTGTCATTTCCTAGTTTTATATTCACATGTCCTGGATGCCCATTGTTTTTTGGTATGGGCATATCATGGTTGCCTGGCAGCAGCAACCCTTGGAGCCTATCCAGGTTATGCTTATTTCATGCGGTTATTTTTCCCAACTGCCTCCCACATCATGTGCACTCACAATTTGTTGCCCCCTGTTCCCGACTGCATCATCCTGTGCAGCACAGCCTGACGGTGACTGACGTGCATTTTCAGGAGTGTGAGGTCCCCCAAGATGAGCAAAAGGGCCATGAGAAGTTGTGGGAAGCCGTGTTCCGTGGGGCCCAAGGGCAAGGATGGAGCATAGGGTAGGGACGCCTACCTGCTCTCCTACAGGGGATTGAGCGCAGGGTAGGGACGCCTACCTGCTCTCCCCTAAGCCTTCAGGGTCAACCAGGGACAGGGCAGACCATAGCCCCATTGTTAGAGAGTGCGCGTGATGCACGACTTATCTGGATGTTCTCAGCTAGGCTGTTCTCAATGATATCTAACCAGACGCTTGCTCTATGTATCTCTTCCAAGAATGTCTTGAGGGGCTGACGGGCGGCCTTGTCCTGGGAAAGGGGCACTTGGAGAAATGCCCAGAAAAGCCTCATAAATGTACGCTTGCAACTAATAAAGTTGCTGCAGTCTTGAGCTGCAGTCCTCCCAACCCCATCCTGTCTCTTATCTTTCTTTCTCAGCCTCACCCCCTCATTCAGGTTACCTGGTCGATCAGCCGGCAGGTTCCGGCAAGAAGTGTATTTGGTTGTGCGGATGTGCTGTGTTGCTTGGGAACAAAAGCCCTCCGTTTCCCTGACTGGTAGCTGATGTCTCTGTCCAGCAGCTGAATGATGGCATCCCTGTTACCATTGTTTTCACTGCAGCCTATCAGTGTGCTGTCAAGCATCCATATGTGTACTTTTACAAATGTCTGTGGTCCTGCTCCCAATGTGCCAGGGCTTGTTTTTGCAAAAGTAGTGCTCATTTCTTCACCTCCTTGGGGTGCTGCCCTCACACAGACGCCCACATGTGAAAGCCATCCCCCTAGAATCGTTTTCGTTGTGTGCTAGCTCATACATGTCCAGCCCTAGTGACTGGGAAATCCAGTAGATAGTGTCCTGTATCCATCCCCCTCCTGCTTGACAGTGATCACTGCTATAGCGTGCCTGTCAAAATGTGGGCACGTTGTGAAACCACTTAAGGGACATTAATCATGCACTCAGCGCATTTTAAGAAATGTATTTGACATCCATTGCCCAGGGTGTCTAAACCTTCCCATGTGGAATACAGAGGTTACTGTGATTGGTTCATTATGCCTGTTGCTGTTATGAACCCATCCTTCCCTACCACCACCAAATTCCATGATGTGATAAATATAGTGACGCAGTCATGGAGGTTTGCACCTGTAATGTCTGAATTTTAAAGCATAGAAACCATGCAGCTGTTAGGGTGTTGGAAGTTTTTTTTTTGTTGCAGCCAAGTAAGTGTGCAGAGTGTTCTTGGCAGTCTATGCTGCTAAGTATTGGATCCTGAGGTGTCCCGTCTTAGTTTGCACTTTTTCTCATGAGGAAGTGCACCATGTATGGCCCATGTATCCCAGTACTTGACTTAGATAACCGTGTGTCACCATATGTGAGTTTGCTGCCAGCAGTACCCTTGTTGGCCTCAGCCAGGTCCCTAGAGGGCTGTTGCTTTGCCTGAAAAAACTTGTTTGCGATATTTCTCTATATGTTATGTGCATGTGCTGATGAACCATTGAATCCCTGTGCCATGTGTGCCTATATCACTCCCTGTTCCTTGGTCATATAGCTCTTAGCTCTTGGGGTGCTGCAGTGTGCTGTGGATTAGTTGAGAAAGGGCCAAGTGCAGGCTACCATCCTGTGGATGTGCTGGTAGCCACCCCTTGCATATGTACTGCCCCTTTTACTAATTGAGTCCATGGAACTCTGTCCTGCTTACTAACAGGTAATTTGTTTTTCTGGGGAGCAGTCAGTACTCATTTGCTCAAAGACGGTGTGTGCCCTTGTAGGTATTTGCATTTACTATGGTTATAGTATCACCATGGTCATGTGGCAGTAACCCCAGGAGCTCCTCCAGCCTGTTTATTCTATGTAGTCATGGTACCTCCTACCCACAATGAGCATCTACAGAATTGTATTTGCGGCCCCACCCCCCTTTCTGCATCATCCTGGGTGGGTAGCACAGCCTGGCGGTGGCTGATCTGTATCCTCAGTCAATCTCTGTGCTATGTATGCCCATATCCCTCCCTGTTCCTTGGTCACATGTCTTTAAGCTCTTGAGGTGCTGTGGAGTACTTGCAAAAGGGCTCACTTGATACTTCAAACCTATGGATGTCCTGGTACCCTCCCCCCCCTGCATTTCTACTGGCTTTTTCCCTAATTGACCCCATCAGGTACCAGTTATTTGCTATTTTTCTTGGGAGCAGTGAGTACTCATCACCTCAGAGACGGTGTGTGCTCTTATAGATGGCATTTCCTAGGGTTATATATCCCCATACTGTGTATGCTCATTATTATTTGCATGGGGATATCATTGTCAGCAGTAACCCCAGGAGCCTCTCCATCCTATTCGTTTATTGCATGCAGTGTAGCCATGCTGTTTATTGTATGCAGTTAGTCATGCTAACTCCCAGCCACAATGTATACTCCACAAGTTTAGTAGGATTCCCCCTGCCCCCCCTCCCCCCATCATCCTGGGTAGCACAGCTGGTGGTGGCTGACCTGTATCCACATGAGCATGTAGCCACATGGGGGGGAGGTGCACAAGGCTGTGAAGCTGCCAGGCCTTGGGTCAGTGTATTTCGTGACCTGGGCGTGGTACCTAGTGTGGGAACCAAAGTCCTCTGCCTCCCTAGGCATGATTGATAGCTGTTGTAGCTATCCAGTATTTGAATCATGGCATGACTTTCCATTTTCACTTCAGCCCACCAGTGTGTGGTCAACAGTGCATGTTGTTTGACCACCAAAGCACGAGTCTGCGTCTCAATTTCTCAGAGGTTACTTTTCCAAAATTAGTGCCCCTTTCCACCCCTTCTGGTGCTGCCCTCACAGAAAGGCCACCATGTCTGACCCCTTCCAGAATCCTGTTTTTATTGTGTTATTCCTCATTCACGCCCAGCATTGCTGTCACATCCCCCTCCCCCCCACCCCAGCAGTCCTGCCCGTGTAGTCCTTTTCAGAAGTGGGGCTCCCTGTAAAAGACCACTCGCACTCCTGCCATTTGAAGGCATGAGTCGGACTGCCATAGTCCAGGGTGCCCACCTTAGTTCATCGCCCCCATCCCCGGGACAATGTTTTCCACCAAACTTTCCCCCTCAGGCTTATGCCATCATTCCTCCCCTTAGTGCACTTGCTGCTTCCACCCACCTCATGGACTTTCATGTCACGTCAGTGTGTGTGGCCACCTGCCTGTTTCCCAATTCTCACAGAACCCTTGCCTGGAATAAACGTTGGCTAAGTGTGTGGATTTTGATTTTGCCCAGTTTTGTGTTTTCCCACGTTGTCCCACAGTCGTCCTGAAGCTTTGGGTAGCTAAGAGGCACGCTTTGCAGTGTTCCTGGTTCGTGTTCCACGGTGCCCTCCCCACCAGTGTTTTTGTTATCGGTGTCAGCCGTGTTCCACCCTTTTCATGTTTCCCATTGTTCGCAATCATGGTGCTTCCCATTCAAGTCTTAGTCTTCCCACCCCATGGATGGAGACAGGTACATATGAGTGGCATGAGTGTGTGTGTCATCTCTCATTACAGTGGTTCCGGTTGCTCTGTTTTAATGAGTGTTTTCTGTGTTCATCAGATACACAACCCCATCTGTTTTTGTGAGGACACCCATGATTTTTAGCTCAGTTGTCCAAGATATTACTTCTGTCTGGCATGCATGCCAGCTCATGGTGTAGGCCTGCTACCATCTGGCATGCATGCCAGCTCATTGATTAGGCCTGCTACCTTCTGGCACCTTTTATTTTTTTTAAATATAATTTTTTATTGACTTTGTACAGAGAGGAAGAGAGAGGAATAGAGAGTTAGAAACATCGATGAGAGAGTCATCAATCAGCTGCCTCTTGCACACCCCCTACTGGGGATATGCCCGCAACCAAGGTACATGCCCTTGACCGGAATCAAACCCGGGACCCTTCAGTCCCCAAGCCGACGCTCTATCCACTGAGCCAATCCGGTTTCGGCCCTTCTGGCACCTTTGCCAGCTCATTAGGCCTGCTTCTGTCTGGCACCTTTGCCAGCTCATTGTGTAGAATTGCTACCATCTGGCATGCATGCCAGCTCATCAATTAGGCCTGCTACCATCTGGCACTCTTGCCAGCTCATTGATTAGGCCTGCTTCCGTCTGGCACCTTTGCCAGCTCATTGAATAGGCCTGCTACCGTCTGGCACCTTTGCCGGCTCGTTATATGTTGGCCGCATCCACCCACCCATCCATACCTAGTCATCCAGCCAGCCAGGCAGGCAGGCACGCACGCACGCACCCACCCCACCTCACCCCACCCCACCCCACCCACTCACCCATCTTTGCAACCTCCCTCGGCCCCCATTGTCTGAAATTCAATGTGTTTTTCTGTCATTTCCCTTCCAGTGCCCACCCTGCCATGCATGGTGGTTCTCTCCCATGTGTCATGTTCGGAGTGGCTCACGTACGAAGAAAGCATGGACACTGACAGGGCGGTGGGGTCGGGGGCATGGGGACAGAAGGGTAGCTGTGGCGCAAAGTGTGATGGGGTCACGGGAGGTCCATGTAGGGTAAGGGGGTTGGGGGGAGGTCAGCCTTTGAGGGGCCGTGCAGGGGGTCTGGTTTTTTTGGTCTATGGCTCATTTCCTGAATTCCTGGGGAATGAGCATTACAAAGCAGTATCGTACTGTCCTTTCCTCCCTGTACATGGCACCCACCAGCTAGTGTGTTCAGCAGTGATTGCTGTGTTGTCCGAACAAGGCGCAACTACTTGGAATTTTCTCCAGTCATCCATCAGTCCACAGCAGTCCTCAGCAGTCCCCAGCAGTCCACAGCAGTCCTCAGCAGTTCCCTGCAGTCCACAGTAGTCCTCAGCAGTCCCCTGCAGTCCACAGTAGTCCTCAGCAGTCCCCTGCAGTCCACAGTAGTCCTCAGTAGTCCCCTGCAGCAGCAGCAGTGGCGGTGACACATACAGTCTCCGGCACTTCTTTTTCCTGTGTTGGTGAGGGGTTGCGTTAATGAGCTTTGCCTTCCATGGAGTGACCGGCATGTTTCTCACAGTGCCTAAGCTTTGAAACGCGTCTGTTGGAAGCTTGGGTGATGTTCATTGCACAATCTTTACCTATAGTTTCCCAATGCTATGCCTTTGGCTGAGACCTTAATCCCTCCTGTATTTCAGTCCAATCCCCCAACAGGCACCAATTTACAGGCGTCTTTCATGCTAGTAATTGTTCCCAGGAAATGTTCCAGGGAGGTTTTCTTCTTCGCCCTCCTCCTCCTCCCTCTCCTTCACTGTACTCTTTATGTGAGTATTGCAACTTTGTAAATACTTCCCAGTAATGCCACTCAAGTTTCCTGTGAATGGTTCACCTTCTCCTGACGCTTATTCTTTGCCTTTCTCTGTGCACAGTAGTTTGCTTTGAGCCCAGGGAGAAAGGGTGTTTTCTCTGGATGGGTGGAATGCATTCTGGTCCACCTGTCATTTCCCGTCTTAGGGTCCCAACCCCATCATATCACTCCACCTAATGAAATCACTGCACCTACAATGGTGCATCACGGCCCTCTCCCCAATCTCAGAGGTCTTTCTATGTCTGCTGCCTGGAGGCCATGCTTTAGCTGTCGTTAGTGTTGACTACCCTCCCCCATGTGCAGTGGCAGGTAGGCACGTGCTTAGTTTTGTGTTCTGGCACAGACATTCACCTGTCAGTTCAGGCAGCAGGTGTTTTCCGAGCGTGTGGTGCGTCGTGCTTCATCCTCCTCTTTAGGGTGCATCTCCGGGGAAGTCATTCAGCATCAGTGCCGGATATGTCTTTTTCTTCTTAGATATATGCCTTTCGGAAAGAAATGCATCATCATCAAGAGCTATGTGGTGTGAAGCTATTTTTGGTCATACCTACTAACAGCTCCGTGATGACTGGCTGGGCATCTGCACTCGCGTTTCTGTCGTGTGGTCGAACCCCAGTTTATTGAAATATGTGGCCAGGAAAGATGCGAGAGCACCACACGCAGGCGGTCTCCACACGACTGCGCCGCTTTAGGGGCAGGTAGTTATTTTTAAATTTTCTGAAAAGGAAAACCCCCATTCTGCAACAAACTGTAATTTTTCTGCTGTTCTTTCTAGATAAAATGTTCTAGTTTGCTTTAGCCCGTTTGAGGAGTGACGATGATAAACTTAGCTGTCTGACCTTGTAGGCCATAGACCAGATATGCCCACAATGTCAATATCATGCCCCATAAACCCATCGCGCGATGAACAAAGCCAAGCGTCTCCAAAATTTCCCCCTGCACTATCCAACCGCTCGGGAACTCTGCAACAGTTCAAAACACAAGAATTTTCTCTTGTTCTAAATTTTAAATCCTAAAGATTATATTCTAAAAACTGTGGTCAGCCCGCAGGGTCGTTCCCAGTCACATCCTGCTGGACACTGGAATGTGGCCCTATGTTGCAGAAGCAGAACTGAGTGGTTAATCTCCAAAGGGCATGGTCCCAGGCATAGGAAAACTTGCCTTAGTAGGTTTAAAATTGAAACAGTTTTTCCCAAAGTATGCTTGCCACTATATTTCAGTTTCCAAGTTAGGAACATGTGGCAGTGCTTTATTCCCTCTCTGTGAGAAGTGCTGTTTCCTTACTGCGCCCAGTAAAAGGCACGTTTAACACTTTGCACATTTTTTTCTTTGTCCCTCTGTCCTGTCAGTCCCGTGGGGAATGTTAGCAGAGGGAGCATGCAGTTAGGTGGGGTAGGCGAACACAGAATGGATTTCATGCCAACAGTGCATAGTGCAGATGTGGAGCAGAAGGTGGAGGGTTGGCAATGGATCCTTTTTCGCTTACCCGTTTGTGTAGTCCTCCTTCGTTGGCGCTCTAGTGGAAGTTGTTTGTCTATGCTGGGTCTCCATTTGTTTCACGTGCTCGTGATCTTTCCGCTTTCTTACTTGTTTGTCTTCCTCGTTTCAGGTGTGTACAAGGCACGAGTTTGTGTTCCTCAAGCAAGCCCTGCCTCATGTTCACATTCGCTGCTGTAGTTTGGGTTCACTATGTTTCCTGTCCTTTAAGTATAACGGATTAGTTAATTTTCACTGTATTTTATATGTCACTGGCAATATTAATAATGCCATCATTGTCAGTATTCAGATTATTGTTGATTTTTTTAAGGATGGTGTCACTGTAGTTTGCCTGTACTTTGTAGGGATCTTGTGGCATGCTTTCCCCAGTGTGCCGCTTCAGGGTCGAGCTCCTGGAGGGAGGGATTTAACCCCGTTACATGCCTTGTTTTCTCTCCCATCCGTGTGAAACGGCCTCCGTCTGGTGGAGCTGGCCTGCTTGTAGGCCTTATGGGCGCTCCAAGCGTCACTTATGCCACGTGAGGAGTTTTTCCATGGGGCAGCATGCTGTGCCTCAGGGATGCCCTCACTGCTCTCCCAGAGTTTCCAGGTCCCTTATGGGCACACACGAGTCCCCCAGGAGGGAGTATGTGTAAGTTTTTCCTGGGAGCAGGCTTAGTTCAGGTCTTATTCCTGCGTGCCTGGCTATCCTGCTCACTCACATGCCTGCACACATTTGTCTGGCTCCTTTTCCCCATTCCTTGCTTTCTGCCCGATTATCTAACTCTGAAGCTTTTGACAGTGAATTTTGGCATTGCACAGAAGAAAGGAATGCAGTGCCTCCAGAGTAGGCAACTCACTCAGGTTCGCCGCAAGGTGCGGAGGGCAGTCGGCGGGCCGCAATGAGCTTCAAGCTGGATTCTGGCACCGAGTCCGAGTCTGTACTGCCGGGTGAGCCGGCTCGGAGTCTTCCCTCAACTGCAGGGAGGCGAGCGGAGCGTGCTTTCCGGTCCTTGTCCACTTTCCTGAGTTTCTCCAAGGTGTCGTTTCCACGTCAGCAGGCAATCCCCATGAGGAGGAACGCGGCACGCGGAAGGGGGCGGAGACTTCGCACCCCTCTCTTATACCTCCTGTTCAGGGGACAAGGGCGGCACTGGCTTCCCTGCTGTTCATTGGATGCCGCATTCGTGGGCTTGGGGAGCGTTTACGGTAGGGAAGGGCAGCCATTGGGTGCAGGGCCAGGTGATTGCTGGGTATTTTTTTCTATGTCTGGGCGGGGTGCTGAGTGATTTTCCCACCTGATGGTGGGATCTAGGGTTAATAGCCGTAACAAAGAAAGATTCCACAAATATATATTATATATATGTTTTACAGAGAGGAAGGGAGAGAGACAGAGAGCTATAGAGAGAAACATCGACCAGCTGCCTCTTGCACATCCCCTACCAGGGATGTGCCCGCAACCAATGTACATTCCCCTTGTCCGGAATTGAACCTGTGACCTTTCAGTCCGTAGACCGACGCTCTATCCACTGAACCAACCCGGTTTCTGCTACCTGCGCCTTTTGTTCTGCACATTTTTGTGTCCTCAGAGTTTCTGAAAGAGGGAGGGAGGTCACCACTTGTGTGATATCTCTGAAATGAATGTAGTTTGGTGAGAGTGGGAATTTACCCCTTGTTGTAGGTCTCTGAATTCAGTGAACTCTGGTGAGGGAGGGAAGTTGCCACTTTCTGTAGAAAATTTGAACGCAGTGAACGGTGTTGACAGATGGCAATCGGTTAGGCCATTCCTGAGGTTTGCATGTGGTAGTTACAGGGCAGGTCCCTGTCTTGATGACAGGCACACGAACTTCACGATCCCATCCTTTTGTGCGTGTTTATGAGCAGCAAGGCTTCGTGCTCCGCCTGTGCCTGCCATGTTTTCTTTGTGCAGCGCCTGAAGAGATGGGATCGTTGCGTTTGTAGAAGCCTACGTCTATGTCGCTTGCATTCTTGGCTCCTGAGGCGAGTTTCGTGGGGAGCCTGGGGAGGGTGTTTTGTTCTGCTTTGTCATTTACAATGTGTGTGAGTGTTTTGGTGCAGTTTTTTCTGCTTTGGCTTATGTGCTTCTTTTTTTGTCTGCCAGTTGTGTGCCGATGTACGTGCCTTTTGGGTTTTCCTGTTTCTTGCGTTTGATTGATTGCCATGTGCTGAAAGGCTACAGTTTGAAAATGACAGGTGTGAGGTGCTTTTGTTTGAGTAGTTTTTTTCCTTGTCATAACTGTTGTTGTCATCTTGCATGCGTTCCTTGGAGTTATGAAAGAGTCTTGTTGTGTGGTTGTGTTGTGGGCTCTAGGGATAGTATCCTTCATTTTGTGTCTGTCTGATGTTTGATGCTGCATAATTATTATTTTCTGTTTTTTTTTTAATTTTTCTTGTTCTTTGCATCCAATGTTTTTTCTTTTATTAAATTATTATCTGTGTACATATTTTAACATTGCTCTCCCCTCCCATACCTACCCTCCCTCCCCAGAGTTTTGTGTCCATTGGTTGTACTTATATGCATGTATACTAGTCCTTCGGTTGATCTCTTATCTCACCCAGATCTCCCTACTCTCCTCGCTGTAATTTTATAGTCTGCTTGTTGCTTTACTGTCTTTATATCTGACTTTTGGTTTGTCAGTTTATAATATTCTTTAATATCCATAAATGAGTGAGGCCATGTGGTATTTCTCTTTCATTGACTGGCTTATTTTACTCAGCATGATGTTCTCTAGTTCTATCCAGGTTGCTGCAAATGATGAGAATTCCTTCTTTTTTATGGCAGCATAGTATTCCATTGTGTAGATGTACCATAGTTTTTGGATCCAATCATCTGCTGATGGGCACCTAGGCTGTTTCCAGATTCTAGCTAATGTATATTGTGCTGCTATGAACATAGGGGTGCATATATCCTTTCTGATTGATGTTTCTAGTTTCTTGGGATATATTCCTAGGAGTGGGATTACTGGGTCAAATGGGAGTTCCATTTTCAGTTTTTTGAGGAAACTCTACACTGTTCTCCACAGTGGTTGTACCAGTCTGCATTCCCACCAGCAGTGCACGAGGGTTCCTTTTTCTCCACAACCTCGCCAACACTTGTCTTTTGTTGATTTGTTGATGTTGGCCATTCTGACAGATGTGAGATGGTACCGCATTGTTGTTTTGATTTGCATCTCTTGGATAATTAGTGACTTTGAGCATGTTTTCATGTGCCTTTTGGCCTTCCTTCTGTCTTCTTTTGACAATATTCTATTTAGGTCCATTGCCCATTTTTTAATTGGATCATTCATCTTCCTTTTATTTAGTTGTATAAGCTGTTTGTAGATGTTGGAGATTAAACCTTTATCAGTGGTAATATTTGCAAATATGTTCTCCCACACAGTGGGTTTTCTTGTTGTTTTGTTGATGGTTTCTTTTGCTGTAAAAAAGCTTTTTATTTTAATGTAGTCCCATTTGTTCATTTTCTCTTTAGCTTCCATTGCCCTAGGGGCAGTATCAGTGAAGAAGTTCTTTTGGCATATGTCTGAGATTTTGCTGCCCGTGGATGCTTCTAGTATTTTTATGGTTTCCCGTCTGATGTTTAAGTCCTGTATCCATTTTGAGATTATTTTTGTGTATGGTGTAAGTTGGTGATCTAGTTTCATTCTTTTGCATGTATCTGTCCAATTTTCCAAACACCATTTATTGAAGAGACTGTCTTGACTCCATTGTATATTCGTGCCTCCTTTGTCAAATATTAATTGGGCATAGTGATTTGGGTTGATATCTGGGTTCTCGATTCAATTCCATTGATCTATATGTCTGTTCTTGTGCCAGTACCAGGCTGTTTTGAGAACAGTGGCTTTGTAATACAGTTTGAAGTCTGGTATTGAGATCCCTCCTACTTTACTCTTCTTTCTCAGGATTTCTGTGGCTATTCGGGGTCTTTTATTGTTCCAAATGAACTTTTGGAGAGTTCTTTCTAGGTCAGTGAAATATGCCGTTGGTATTTTAATGGGGAGTGCATTGAACCTATAGATTGCTTTAGGAAGTATGGACATTTTGATGATGTTGATTCTACCAATCCATGAACATGGTATGTTCTTCCATCTGTTTACATGTTCCTTATCTCTTTTTTCAGTGTCGGGTAGTTTTCCACGTATAGGTCCTTTACTTCCTTAGTTAAGTTTATTCTTAGGTATCTTAATTTTTTCGGTGCGATGGTAAATGGAATTGCTTTTTTAGTCTCTGTTTCTATAAGTTCGCTGTTGGTGTATAGAAATGCCATAGATTTCTTGGCGTTAATTTCGTATCCTGCTACATTGCCAAATTCATTTATTAAGTCAATTAGTTTTTTAATGGAGTCTTGGGTTTTTTATATACAATATCATGTCGTCTGCAAATAAGCATCACTTTACTTCTTCTTTTCCAATTTGGATGCCTTTTATTTCCTCTTCTTGTCTAATTGCAATGGCTAGTACTTCCAGTACTATGTCAAAGAGGAGTGGCGATAGTGGGCATCCCTGTCTTGTTCCTGTTCTTAGAGGGAATGGTTTTAGTTTTTGCCCATTGAGTATGATGTTGGCTGTGGGTTTATCATATATAGCTTTTATTATGTTGAGGTATGATCCTTGTACTCCCACCTTGTTGAGAGTTTTTATCAGGAAAGGGTGTTGGATTTTATCAAATGCTTTTTCTGCATCAATTGATATGACTATATGATTTTTATCTTTCAATTTGTTTATGTGATGTATCATGTTTATTGATTTGCGGATATTGTACCAACCTTGCATTCCTGGAATAAATCCTACTTGGTCATGGTGTATGATCTTTGTGATGCTCTGCTGGAGCCGATTTGCTAGAATTTTGTTGAGGATTTTGGCATCTATTTTCATGAGGGATATTGGCCTGTAATTCTCTTTCATTGAGTTGTCTTTATCTGGTTTTGGTATTAGGGTGATGCTGGCTTCATAGAAGGAGTTTGGAAGTGTTCCTTCCTCTTGAATTTTTGGAATAGTCTGAGGAGGATAGGTTTTAGTTCTTCCTTGAATGTTTGGTAAAACTCTCCTGTGAAGCCATCTGGCCCTGGGCTTTTGTTTGCTGGAAGCTTTTTGATGACTGTTTCAATTTCTTCCCAAGTCACTGGTCTATTGAGATTTTTAGATTCTTCCTGATTGAGTTTTGGAAGGTTGTATTTTTCTAGGAATATGTCCATTTCCTCCAGGTTGTTCAGTTTGTTGGAATAGAGTTGTTCATAGTATTTTGTAACAATCCTTTGTATTTCGGTGTGGTCTGTGTTGTTATTTCTCCTCTTTTGTTTCTGATTTTGTTTATTTGAGTCCTCTCTCTTTGTTTCTTGGTTAGCATGGCTAGAGGTTCATCTATCTTGTTTATCCTTTCAAAGAACCAGCTCTTGGTTTTGTTGATCTTATGTATTGTTTCTTTGGTCTCTATGTCATTTATCTCCACTCTAATTTTTGTTATTTCCTTCCTTCTGCTTACATTGGGCTTTTCTTGTTGCTCTTTTTCTAACTCTTTGAGTTGTAGAGTTAGATAATTTATTACCATTTTTTCTTGTTTTTTTGTAATAGGCTTGTAGGGATATGAACTTCCCTCTCAAAACTGCTTTTGCTGTGTCCCATAGATTTTGGATTGTTGTGTTTTCATTGTCATTTGTTTCCAGGATGTTTTTAATTTCTTCTTTGATTTCTCTGGTAACCCAGTCCTTGTTTAATAACATGCTGTTTAGTCTCCATGTGTTTGATTTCTTTGGATTATTTTTATTGTAGTTAATTTCCAGTTTTATGCCACTATGATCTGAGAAGATGCTTGATATGATTTCTATCTTCTTCAACTTGCAGAGACTTTGCCTGTATCCCAAAATGTGGTCTATCTTTGAGAATGTCCCATGTGCACTTGAGAAGAATGTATATTCTGTGGCTTTGGGGTGGAATGTTCTGAAGATGTCCATTAATTCCATCTGGTCTAGTGAGTCATTTAGGATTGATATTTCTTTGCTGATTTTTTGTTTAGATGATTTGTCCAAGGGTGACAGTGGGATATTAAAATCTCCTACTATGATTGTATTGCTATTAATCTCTCCCTTAATGTCCTCCAGCAGTTTTTTTTTTTTTATGTATTTGGGTGCTCCCATATTGGGTACATATATATTTACCAGGGTTATTTCTTCTTGTTGGATTGCTCCCTTTATATTTTGAAGTGGCCTTCATTATCTCTTGTTATGTCCTTCACTCTGAAATCGAATTTGTCAGATATAAGAATTGCTACCCCAGCTTTTTTTTCATTTCCATTTGCCTGGAAAACCTTTTTCCATCCCTTCACCCTCAGTCTGTGTGCGTCTTTTTCTGAAGTTGGTTTCTTGTAGACAACAGATATATGGGTCTTGTTTTCTTATCCAATCTGTTACCCTATGTCTTATGATTGGAGCATTTAATCCATTTACATTTAAAGATATTATTGATAGGTACTCAGTTGATGCCATTTTTATTCTATATCTCTGTGTTCCTTCTTCACTTCCTATTTCTTTATTTTTACAGTAGATCCTTTAGCATTTCTTGCATTGCTGGTTTGGTGGAGATAAATTCCTTTAGATTTTTTTTTGTCTGTGAAGCTCCTGATTACACCTTCAATTTTGATTGATAGCCTTGCTGGGTACAGTATTCTTGGATTCAGACCCTTCCTTTGCATGACTTTGTATATTTCATCCCATTCCCTTCTGGTATGATGAGTTTCTGTTAAGAAGTCAGTTGCTAGTCTGATGGGGGTTCCTTTATATGTAACTTTCTGTCTCTCTCTGGCTGCTTTTAAGATTCTTACTTTGTCGTTGGTGTTTGCCAATTTAACTATAATGTGCCTTGGCATCGTCTTCTGGGATTCATCTTGCTTGGGACTCTGCGAGCATCTTGGATTTGTGTGGGTTTTTTCTTCTCTATCTCAGGAAAGTTTTCTGTCATTATTTCTTGAAATACGTTTTCCATGTCTTCCTCAGTTTGCTTTCCTTCTGGAACCCCTATTATTCTAATATTGTTTTGTTTTGTATTGTCCCAAAGTTCCCTTAGGCTCTCCTCCTACTTTTTAATTTTTTTCCCCAGAAGCTGCTCTAATTGGGTATTTTTTTCCATCCTGTCTTCTAGCTCACTGATGCGGTCCTCTGCTTCTTCTAGTCTACTCTTGATGCTTTCTATTGAGTTCTTCATAGTAGCATATCATTTTTCATTTCTTCTTGGTTCATCTTTATTTCCTCTTGGTTATTCTTCATTTCCTCTTGTTTCTTATTCATATCATCAAATTTCTCTTCCATTCTTTTTAGCCATCCTATGATCATCACTCTGAATTCTTGCTCTGGTAGGTAGCTTGCCTCTAACTTGTTTACTTCCTTTTTTGGTGATGCCTGTTTTTCTTTCATGTGCGGGCTATTTGTCTCCCCATGGTCTCTCTCTTCAGGATGTCTGGCTATGTGGTATTCCTTCTCCTTTCCGTGGTGATTGAAGAACTTCCTTGAATCCACGTATTTGCACCACTTGGGGCGTCACAGCTACTCGAAGGTCTCCTCTGCTGTGGGTTTTCCAGGCCTCAGAGAAGATCCTCCTTTCCTGGTAAGATGGCACAGCCTTCCCTCCGAGCCCGTAGCTCAAGGAGAGGTCGCCGCTGCTGCCGCCGCCGCAGGGCTGGCTGCTTGGTCAGGAAATCCTGTCCAGCGGACCCTTCCTTACCTTCCTTTAGAGTTCTTCTGCCCCTTAGCTGCCAATCAAGATTCCCTGAGTGACTCAGACGCTGCTTTTATCTGTTCTGGGACCAGGGTCAGAACAAATCCATCTGTTCGGCCGCCATCTTCTCTCCTAGGCTCCTCAGCTTTTCAGCGCTTGCACTCCCCTCTCTTTCAGCCAGCCTTCCCATGGTTTTGGATGATAGATGTCCTTTGTATTAGTTTTAATTTTTTAAATTGTTGTGCGAGCAGCAGACCAGCTGTTCACCTACGCCACCATCTTGGTTTCTCTCTTAGGATCTGGCGGGACGAGGGCATCCCCGGCTGGGTCCGCAGCCCGCCACTCCGGCTTTATGCCGGTCTGCTGCAAATATGTTTTCAATACTCTCTTCTTCTGGCACCCTCATAATTCGGATAGTGGTATGCTTGAGGTTGTCCCAGACACTCCTTACACTATCTTTATATTTTTGGATTCTTTTTTCTTTTTGTTTTTCTGGTTGGTATTTGTTGCTTTCTCGTATTTCAGATCTTTGATTTGATTCTTGGGATCCTCTATTCTACTGTTGAATCTCCATATATTCTTTATTTTAGTCCATGTATACAGAATTTCCGACTGGTCCTTTTCCTTTTTTTTTTTTTTTTTTTTTTTTTTTTTCCATTCTCACTAAGTTCTTTGAAGGTCTCAATAAGTTCCTCGGATGTTTCTAGAAGATTTTTGAATAACCTTATAACTGTGGTTTTGAACTCTATATCCACTATTTGGCTTTCTTCAATTTCTTTAATTTGTGACATGTTTCTTTGTCTCTGCATTTTGGTTGCTATCCTGTGTTTGTTTCTTCGTATTGGGTAGCTGCTAAATCTCTTTGAATTGATAGAGTGCCCTTGGTTGGTATGTTTCCTATAGGGCCTAGTGACTCAGTCTCCCCAATCACCTGAGATGGGACACTCTTGGTGTACTCCTTTGTAGGCTGTGTGCACAGTATTGTTGTAGTTAAGCCTTGATTGCTGTTGGGAGGAGCTACCTTCCAGGCCAATTGGCAGTGCGGACTAGCTGGGTCTACAGTGGAAGAGCTGCTGTGCAGGAGACATCCTTATGGGGCAGGACTTACTTCGGTGGGGCGTTGGTGCTCACTGAGTCTGCCCCTTGAGGATATCACTTATGCATGTGAAGGGTTGTAATCTGGTCTGGTCTCACACTGACAACTGGGTACACTGACTTTTAGATCTCCAAGGAGGTGCCAAGTCAGCCACTGCCTCAGGCCACACAGCAGAAACTACAGAGATATCTGAAGATTCCTCCTCTTTGTTTGGGCTTTGGAGGTGCCAAGATGAGGCCCAGCTGTGAAGCAAGGCAGGCTGGTGCTGGTGCCAGCCTTGGGATTTTTATTGATAGCTTTGCAGTTTCCTGTTCCAGCTGCAGCTTGGTAGACAAGTTTTAGGCTGAACAAGGACAGGCCAATTATATATAATAGCTGTTGCTCACAGCTTGGTTGGGGTTGTAAATTGGGTGAGGAGAGGTCTAAGGGAATATTCAGGGTAGAGCAAACAGAAATGGCTGCCAGTCAGCCCTGCACCAGGGAGGTTCCAGCACAGGAATAATGACCACTACTAGCATCTCCATCTGGAAGAAAGCTGCCCCCGCATTCCTGCCCCGATGCCAGACAGTCCAGTTTCTCCCCGTATTTGTCTGGGTCCCCAGAGCCTTGTGAGGCACTGGACTCGGCACAAGTGGGAGCTTGTAAATTCAGTTGTGGTGCTGGCCTTTTAAGAGGAGCAGCTGGGTCTCCAGCAGCCTGTGTGTCATTCAGCCCCAATCCACACTGGATTTTACAATACTTGTTCTTATGGCCCGGTCTATAGGGACTTCTTTCCCCAGCTATGGGCAAAGATAAAAATATATTTTATTGATTTTTTATAGAGAGGAAGATTAGAGTGAATAATCGATCAGCTGCCTCTTGCACACCTACTGGGGATGTGCCTGCAACCAAGGTACATGCCCTTCACCTGAATCGAACCTGGAACCTTTCAGTCCGCAGGCCAATGCTCTATCACCTGAGCCAAACCGGATTCGGCTAAAGATATATTTTTAAATAAGTAAAGTATTTTCCAAATATACAGCATTACTTTGTTCATGTTTGGTATGAAATACATATTGGTTAGTGGTCTGTCAATTTGTTTTTTAGGCAGTTGACTGGTGGACTTCAGGGTTCTATGTCTGAACTCTTCCCAGTGGATGGGGAGAAGAATTCCCGAGCTGAGCTCTCTAGGTAAGACTTGACAAAATAAAGTGAATGATGTTCCCTTAAAGGAATGGGTCAAATCTTTGTAATTTGGCTGATGGGAAAAAATTTTTCAAAACGTGGGTAGACATATTAGAATGAAGTGGTTAGTTTCCATTTATGATATAGGGTGTATAAATTAACCTTTATGTTTATTTATGTTTTATATGCCCAGCTAAGTCTGAAGTTTTGTAGGGAGAGGGGTCTGAGCCGCTGGCAGAGCCGTTTAGAATGCGGGGCCTAGAGCCGTTTGGCATGGTGGGCATGGAGACAGTGGAATGTTAGGTGCAGAGTGGGTGGTTGTGGAGTGGGTAGGCGTGGAGTAGGAGGGTTAGGAGTCGGTAGGTGAGGAGTTGGTGGGAGCGGAGCGGGTTTCTGTGGAGTTGGAGTGTGCGGAGTAGTTTGGTGAACTGTCAGTTTGTGGAGAGCAGGTGTGAAAAGTCGGTGTGAGAAGAGCCGGTGGACATACAGTCGGTGAGTGCAGAGCCTCTTCCTGGGTAAGAAGGGACCCTCCCTGCCTCACACTCGGGGCTCTTGTGAAGATTGAATGAGCAAGGACCGAGGGCACCGAGCCCTGGGCTGGGGATGGGCAGAGACACGGGGCCCAGGCGACTCCAGAGTCTGTGAGCTAACCCTTCCCACTGCCAGGCATTGATCAGAACCGTGCCCACTGGCAGTAGGTCCACGGCTTCCCTTCCACCAAGAAACTTGGGTGCTGGATCATGGGGGTAAAATGAACAAAAAATGGAAAAGCAGGAGCTACCGCCCCCTCACAGCTGTTAGAACCTTGCGTGGGGCCAGGCTTGGAAAGCTGCCCACCGAGAGCAACCGACACATCCGGTGTATGCGTGTTCCCAAACTGAGAAGGCAGACTGGGGAGACTCAGCCCCCGAGGACAGTGGTTCTGGGAGGGATCTGGGCCAGAGGACAGATGAAGGAAAGAGTGGAACGGCTCCCCTCTGTGTGCTGGGCCCTGGGACAGGAAGAGGCCCCACGGACTCCTCCCGTGAGGGGGCCTGTGAGGGCCCAGCCTTGGCGTCCCACACCAGATGTGCCTGACACCCGGAGGCCCACAGTCCTGTTTGTTGTTTCTCAGCCCTCATTTCCGAGACACTGTCCAGAGCTGTTGGTTTTTCGAGAGGACATGTGTGACCTGTTCAGAAGGGAACTATGTATTTAACAACAACTCACTCGAATAGCCATTTATTTCCAGTGCCCAGATGAGAGGAGTGACTGTGGAATTGAGAGGCCTAGGCTCAGCCCTCAAACCTGGATAGCTCTTAGCCCCACCCCTTCCTGGTTAAGGAAATGGGCTCAGTGAAGTCCCATACCTATCAGCAGGCCTCTCATCCAAGCAGGTGAGGCTGTACATGTCAGACACTCTCACATCAGGGTACCAGAGATGGGGCAGTGTTAGGTTTATGTGGTGTGCTTCCTGATTTTCTGCTCCAGCGAACACAGGGGCCTGCTGCCAGCCAAAAGTCATCGGCTAAGCTCAGCAGCTTAAGTGGGCACTACAGAGGCCCTCAAAGCAGACAGGGCCTGCTGAAGGGGTGATGCCCAGGTGGTAGCTCCATGCCGAGGGGTGTCCTGTGGGAGGCAGGCGGTCAGTGATTCTCTCATCATTGATGTGTCTATCTTTCCATCTCCTTTGCTATCCGTGATCAATAAAAATATATTTTAAAGAAATACATTGGAGGTTCTGTGCATGAAATTCATGCTTCGGGGTGGGGGGCCCTCAGCCTGGCCTCCTGCACCTCTCTAATCTGGGACTGCACCCTCCAACCTGGGGCTCTCTGATTTTCAGGGATTAGGCCTACTATGGCAGTCAGCCATTCCTCTCTCAATCAAGGACTGCTGGCCCCTAACTGCTCCCCTGCCTTTCTGCCTGACCACCACTTAACTGCTCCTCTGCCAGCCTGATCCCTCCCTTACTCCTCTTCCTTGCTGCCGGTTTGATCACTCCTACCTTTTCTCCCCTGCCGGCCTGATAACCCTAACACCTGTGCTTTAGTCCCCACCACCTTGGCTTTATCTAGAAGGATGTCCAGAAGACTACTGGTCTATTTAGCACATTGCCCTTTTATTAGTATAGATATTAAACAACAACAACAACAACAACAAAAACCCACAGGTAAGGCCTGGCTGCTGTGTTGCTTTTCTGAAAGGATGGATGTAGGTGGCTGATGTGGCAAAAAGGGTCTCTGCTGGCATCTAGCATGTGTGTTAAGCTGTGATTTTCGGTCCCCATGGCCTTTCCAAGACATGTTAAACCAGCTAAGGGCCTCAGAGCTGCCCGCCCTCCTATCCTTGCTTTACAGCTCCGTGCTGTGCGTCACTTTGTTCAGATATCACTGACCTCGAGTGTCTTCATCACCTACCACTGGGGCAGCATGTCTAAGTGGCTGTAGGTGTCCCAGCTGGGCCCTGTGTTGGAGTCACTTTTGTGCAGCTGTGCGTTAGGAAGTGAGCAGGTGCATGGAGGCCCTGCATCCGGGGGGAAGGAGGGCAGCTGCACGGGGCAGGGCCTGCCCAGAAGGTGCCCTGGTGCGCATCCTCACCCACCCCTCTTCTTGCACTAGGAGCCTGGACAGAGCCCCCAGCAGTTCCTTGAGGAGCTGCTGGGGGACAACATGGCCCTGGAGGCGGAGCAGGGCCTAAGGATCAACGAGTCCGACCACCGGAACGCGGAGCTGGGCCAGGAGTCAGAAGGTAGGCAGCAGCCCCTGGCGCTGGGGAGCCGGCCTGGCCGCAGCTTCTCCCTCAGCCAGGGAGCTGAGCCCTTGGCTCTGAATCTCCTGGGTCAGCCCATCCTCAGCCCAAGTCCATGGGGTTTGATTCAAGGGCTGTTTGGAACTGTCAACTGCCTGCTCCCCAAGGAGAACATGAAGGGTCTGGCAGCCTTGAAGTCAGGACATGAATTACAATGTAAGTGCTGCCAGTTTTCTCAGCTCCCATGCAGACAGTCCCAGGAACCTTCAGAGGACGGCACGCTGGCCCCCAGCGGCTGTCTTACATCTGTCTGTGCGGGACTGAGGCACCGTCCCCAGCAGTCACTAACCTGCACTATCACAGGAGCCTGGGCTGATTCCCAATGGGTGCAGTCTGCTCTGTCTCCCTGGGCAGGGGCTGGCTGCTTAGGAACCCCTCCTCCCCAAGGGTGGTAAGTTCTGGGCACACGCGCCCCAGAGGCTCTACCCCCCACAGACATACTGGTCAATTTTCATGCCCCCCACATTGCCAGCTGAGCTACTCAACACCCCACTGAGCTACCCAACACCCCACTCTGAGGGTTGGCAGAGACCAAGCATTTGTTTGCCTTCTCTGTGAGTGTCTGAAATCCTTGACTTTATGGTCAGGTTGGAACTTGACAAAAAGTGGCTCCAGCAGTTCCAGCATCTTGAACTTTTGTATTGGCCTGTCCACGGTCACCTGCTTTCTTCTTAAACTCTGTGTGGCTCCCCAATGCACCCCAGAGGAGCCAGCAGAGGGGCCACAACCCACAGCGACAGCACCCTGTGAACAACAGAGGGCATCCAGCTGGCCGTCTCTGGTCTTTAGACCTAGGCTTCAGGGGGATGGCCCTTTCGGAGGAATGACCGTCTCGAGGCGGAGTCAAGAAGGGAGCAGAGGCCCCGGGATCGGGGCTCTCACTCCACTTTGCTCTTCAGCCTCCAGCGTGACCCTGGCACTGGGGCAAAATTCCCAGGCCCCTCAGGACACAGTCCTGGAGCTGCAGGGCGATACCCAGGCCCTGCAGGAGAGCAACAGCAAGTGTGAGGAGCTGATGAAAGAGAACCGGCAGCTCCGGGAGCAGGTAACTGAGTGTGTGTGTGTGTGTGTGTGTGTGTGTCCGGAACATATGGGCCAGCCGGAGGCCGGGTGTGACAGGGGGTGACAGGTTTGCTGTTTGCTTTAAAGCCAAGTTCACTTTGTGACCTGACTGGCACGGGCTGGGTCTTTGGCTCTGCAGGTGGCAAAGTTGGGGATCCAACTACGGATTGCGAAGAACACCAATGAGCACTTGTGGAGCGTCAAAGAAGAGCTGGAGGTAGAACAGGAGCACATGTTCAACATCATCGAAAACCAGACGCTGCCCAGGTCCCCGCAGGTAGGCCCTCAGAGCGCAGGACCCCGGCGCCCCTGCCTGCCGGAGGGGAGGTCCAGGATCACAGCCGTGTCTTGGTCATTGATCAGTGATTCCCAGTGACCAGTTCCCTAGCTCAGCTGCAGCTCAGAACAGCAATTCTCAGCCACGGCAGGGCCCCGGGGCAGGTATTGGCTCCCCGGGACACCGGCCATCTTGTTGTTGATGGACAGGACTGGGGGTGCGAGAAGGAGGTGCTGCTGGCTGTGCAGGGTGGATAGTTGTTCTGTCAATATCAGGGAAAATTAGATGTTAGTGTTGTCCATGTATTCTGCATCCTTACTGAGGTTCCATGTGCTTTAAAAAATAGGGTTTTAAATGTAATCAAAGAGGGCAACCAAGGAGCTGATCCAGAGAGCCGGCATCATTTGCCCTAAAGTTCCCATGTGTGGAGAGGACACGGGACTCATGTAGCCCCATGTGATGGTCCCTTCATACCCTGGGCTGTCCCACCACAGTTCCTTAAGCGCTGGGAGAACCGCACTCAGCATGGCTGGGTGTTGCCTGCCCCAAGGGTCCCTGCTCCTTTGGGGTCTGCACTTGCCCTGCTCTTGGCCCCTCACTGGGTGTGTGGGTGCAGGGATGGGGAGTGAGTAGCTCCCCGGGGCCTGCACCCAGTGAGGCATCCTCACCTTTTCCCCCTGAACCAGCAGGGGGCTGAGGAGAAGCAGCTTGAGGAGCTGGGGGAGCAGCAGAAGCAGCTGACTGAAGTCCAGGAGGCCCTGCTGCGGGAGCAGGAGACCAATGCCCTGGTCACCCAGGAAAATGAGAGGCTGCAGCAGGAGGTGGCCAGGTAACTGCCTCTGCCCTGCAGCGGCATCTGCCGGGTTTCATTCCACCAGCTCTCTGAGCGCCCCCTGAGCTCAGCTCCAGTGAGGCCCTTGGTTAGGGTGCACTCTTACCCCCGCACTCCCCCCTCCCCTTTCCACCCCGTTAGGGTCACAGCTGATGGTCTCGGGGGAAGGGCCTCCAGCTGGTGGCTGGGATGGAAGGACTAGTGACAACTGGGATGGAGCATGGTCCAGGGTTGGAGGGCCGCCCATCCCACGTGACGATGGTGATGACTGTGTCGGGCAAGGGCAACTTCATCCTCTCACACCTGCGATCCCGGGAAGGACGTGTGCTCGCTCCGTGTCATTCTCGCGTTCCCTGTGGGTGAATTCACCTGCTGGCTGACATGCATTGTCGCCCCCACATCGGTCCCCGTGGCCTCTCAGGGGCCTGTCCAGAGGGGGAGACACGGGAGTCGCCTGATGTGCACATTTGCATCTGCGGTTGAACAGGCCTCTGACTCCTGCCTGTTTCAGCTCTCACACTGCAAATGAGCGTCCCTTCCGCGCTCCATTGAGGACCGTGGGTTCTATTTTCGTGCTTTTCCGTGGCGATGTCGCTGTGTGAAATGGCCCCGAATGCAGTGCTGAGGGCTGTCTAGTGTCCCCAAGTGCAAGCTGCACTGGGCCTCAGGGACAATATCCAAGTAGCACCTGAGGTTCCTTCAGGCCCGAGGTATGGTGCTGATGGCTGTGAGCATAGTAACCAAAGCGTCTTTAGGTCTTGATTGGTTGACAAAAATGTGGCCAGAGACTCCAGGAACGTTGGGACAGTTGCAGTTACACTGACTCAGTGCTCACAGTGGCTTCATAGGACATTATCCTGTGAATCGTGAGAATTGACTGTGCTATTATCCTTTTCCCCTCCCTAAAGATGAGGAAAGGGGCTCTGAGAGAGTAACTAAGATGTTCAGGTCAATCCTGGGGGTAGTGGCCAGTCAGGATTCAAATCCAGGTCTTATCTCATCCCAGATGCATGACCACAGGAAGCCTTCCTTTGCCCAGCCTTGTTTGAGTAGATATTGGGGCAACAAACTTACAAACTCAGGTGCCTGTGGGGGGAGGGGGGGATGAGGGAGGGGGAGTAGGGAGGGAGGCGGGTCCAGCTGGTGGGGGAGGAGTGTCAGCAGGAGGCCAGGCCTCCTGGAGAATGCACACCCTCTGAAGGTTGTCATCTGGAGGCAGACCCCCACTGCTGGGTCATCCTTTTGTTTCTGCTTTTTAACAAAAAGTTAATCCTCATCTCAGGATAATTTTTGCACTGCCCTTCAGAGAGAGTGAAAGGAAGAAAGGGAGCGGGTGAGAGAGAAACAGCAATGTGAGAGATACTTCTCCTGGCTGCCTACAGCACACACCCCTCTATGCCACAGAGCAATCCCTCAGCCAGGTGCATGGCCCTGACTGGGAATCCAACCCGAGGCGGTTCCGTACACAGGTTGACGCTGTCTTTGCGGAGCCACACCTGCTTAAAAAGGGTGGGAGAAAGCATAAAGCCTTTGCTTTATGCTTTCTCCCACCCTCTGAGAAGGGAAATAGCTGAGAGTTGATGTGAAACTTGACATTTAAAAATATTAAATAACTTACTAATTTAAATTAAATAACAAAGCTGTGTGGGCCAAACAGGGTCCCTCTGCGTTCATATTGAGTCTGTGAGCCTCTGAGCATTGAGATTTCAGATATAACCCTTTGCCCCAGAAAGCCAGTCAGGTAATTATGACAATGATGGCGATGATGATGCTGATGTCAGTAGCTTTACATAATGCTCCAGAATCTCACAGTTTATTTGTGTCAGGAGTTGAAATCAGAAAGGGACTTGGCCTGGGGAGAAGAGCTGGCAAAGACAGAGTTTCAGAGCAACGATGTTCTGATTCCATGTTTTCCAAAAGTGTTTTAGTGCAAGAACCGTTTTTCTAAAGAGGCGGCTCTGCAAAGCCTTCCATGGGAAGGGCTGTCACAGGCTGCTCTGTTGAAGTGTCCGAGCCTGCCTGTCCTGTGTCCCCAGTCCACAGGGGGCAACTGGGTGGCCACATAGAACCCCAGCGACACAGTTGGAGAAGCGCTGACTGTGCTCAGCCCTCATTTACAGGGGACACCCTGAGGCCCAGAGAGGCGGTGGGTGTGATGGAGGCGCACCCCTGGGATGGAGGCTGGGAGTGCTCCTCAGCCCTGGGCCCTGTGGCTCTCTACCCACAGACTGACCTCCTGGACCGAGCAGCTGCAGGCGGAGCAGGGGGAGCTTCTCACCAAGATCGAGGATCTGCAGGCCTCCTTAGAGAATGAGCAGGAGAATTTTCAGATCTTCCAGAACGAGTACTACAAGATGAGGGTGGAGCAATGGTCTAAGGAAATCAATCTGCCACAGCTCAGTGCCCAGTGCGAGGTGAGGCCCACCGGCCCCAGGACACCGGGCCTGAGCCCTGCGCTGACAGCCGGGGGCTCAGCCAGGTCCGCATGGGTCCTCATTGGCATCTGTGCCCAAACACTGTGTGTGAATGTCACCCAGAGGCCGGGAGTCAGCCAGAGGCGTTTAACGGGCACAAGCACCTTGGCTGTTGGGGATGTGTCAGAAAAGACCTTTCAGCGGACCTTTGCTGTTTTCTTTTTTAAAGCACATTTTTATTGATTTGAGAGAGAACAAGGGAGAGGAAGAAAGAGATAGAAACATCAATGATGACAGAGAAGCATCATTCAGCTGCCTTCTACACCACCCCAGCGGGGGATACCGCCCACCCCCTTGGCATATGCCCTTGACCAGAAAGGAACCCAGGGCCCTTTAGTCCGAGGTCCGATGCTCTATCCACTGCACTAAACTGGTTAGGGCCTGACCTTTGCTTTTGCAGGGTCGGGGCGGTGCATGGAAATAGCCAAGTGCCGTTTTCTCTGTCCTCTGGGCTGAGTTCTGTGCTCTGTGCTCCCGTGCCATCGCATTGAATTTTCTCGCGATGCCTTTTGAGCTGGGGGGCCCGTCCTCAGACCTCGGAGGCAGTGGGTCTGGACTCCGTTTGATTGAAGCCAAAGCTTGGGCTTTCGTGCCCCTCCCACTGGGTGTTATTCGGGATCAGGAGTTGAACCACCTCAGCCCGAAATTCCTATCCAGCCCATCATTTGTTTTATTGATGTCAGAGAGAGGAAGGGAGAGGGCGAGAGGGATGGAAACATCAGTGAGGGGAGAGAATCTGTGATGGCTTCCTCCTGCACGCCCCCTCCTGGGGATCGACCGCTCCTCCTGGGCGTGTTGCTTGAATAGGCATCTCACCAGTGAACTCCTGGTGCCTGGGAGGCCTCTCCACCCACTGACCCACACCTGCCGGGCAGCTCATTAATGAGATCGTTTACATTTCTTTTGAAATTGGCTGTGAAGTTCCCAGAACGTGCTGTACATTTTGCACTAAGGGCGCCTCTCAGCTCAGACTGACTGTGTTTCAGTGCTCAGCGGCCACACGTGGGCAGTGGCCGCCCGTTTGGCCGGTGCACTTGTCCTCCCCATGTCATTGGCTGTGTTGGTCCTGCCGACGGGTGTGGCTCCTACCGAAAAGGCCCTCTTGTGCACGTGGCCTTTCTTCTCTGGGAGCAGTTTCCCAGCAGTGGAGCCACAGGGGCCGTGGTGGGGGACACATTGTTGATCTCTGTTTCAGTCGCTCACACTCTTGACTAAGGAGTTGGAGGAGGAAAGAAGGCAAGTCCGGAGTCAGACTAACACACTGAAACAGCTGAGCAAGACTCTCCTGGAAGAGCATGCGGGCACCTGGCATCAGAATAAGTAAGGGGGTGGGGTGACCGATGCCTGTCTCCACGGCTCCCGGCTTCCCGCTCCACACACAGCCTCCACATTCAGGGCAGAGAGCCCCCTGGTGCACTGGCGTCCCCAGGGCAGGGCAAGGGGACAGACCATCTTCCCAGCGCCCCTGCCTCTCCTTTCCCAGGAATGGGTCTAGATTTCTGCAAGGAGGGGTGGTTGCATTTTGCTGGCTTCCAAGACATGGCCCACTGCCAGCCCCTTCTTCCTCTGCTTTTGAGTTAAGCTCCGTTTAAAAAATATGAGAGGTGAAAAGAGTCACCTAGGGGAGAGATCCAGGATCATGGGATGAGCTCTTTTTGTGTCTGACTTCCCCCGAAAGAACTGGAGAGAGGGTTGTGGGTGCGCCGTGATTGTCCTCCCTCTGCTGACATGACACGGACCTGACTGTGGCGTAGGCCCTGCGAGGGGCACAGAACCTGTGACCCGGTGGCCACGCACCAGCAGGGGTGATGGGATGTGAGCAGAATGTGTGCACAGCAGACAGATGGTGAGGAGCTCCATGGGGGTGTAGAAGGAAGCGTGGTGGTGAGCATCGGGGTTCTGCTGCTGACCCAGATGGAGCCAGGGCCAGCCAGTGGGGCGGGACGTGGGGGGGGGGCGTGAAGATGGAGCAGGAGTGGTCTGGGTGCAGGGAAGGCGCACGCAGTGGCAGGAAGGAAGGCTGGAGCAGGGGGCAATAAGATGTGGAAGGCGTCCATGCCTCGCTAAGGAGTGGGATTCACTAGGAGTGAGTGTTTATGGTCTAGAGGCCAAGGGAGCTGCCTGAAATGAGGCAGGAGGGAGAGGCTTGGTGCTGGGAACCTTGTGGTTGGAAGTCAAGTAACCGGAGAGGCATCTGGTGGGTCCAGGGTGGCCTTCACCCCTCGGTCCTAGTGCTGCTGGACTGTCCTTCCTTATGGTGGGGTATGGCTGGCCCTGAGGGACAGGGACAAGGTCACAGTGACTACAGGGTCCTGTCCCAGCACCCCGGGGTCAGGGTGCTGCTTCACCGTTCTCCCGGATTCTTCAGCTCAGCTCCAGCCGGCTCGCCACCCACTCAGGATGGCTTACCTGGAAAGCCACATTGTAGTTTGGGGCAGAAATGACTGTGGCCTGAGTTGGCTCTCTGTAACGTAGTGGGCACAAATGACCAGCGGAGGTTGGGCAGGTGCCAACTGGAAGCGTCGGGCTTTGGTACCCAGGGGATGATGTGGTTTGCATTAGACAGTGTCTGCAGGAGGCCAGGGAGTTGGCTGGCTTCCTGAGCTTCTCTGAGGGGAGTCCTCCCAGCCCAGGGAGGGTTGCGGGGCCTGCGCTCCGTGAAATTGTGCGCCTCGAGGTGGGGGTCGGTTAAAGCAGACAGGAAAGCGCTCTAGCATAAGGCCGAGGAGCACGACTGTGGGAGGAGAAGAACACAGACTGGAAGAGCAGATGCTGAGCCAAGGGCGCTGGGAACCCAGCGTGTTCGGTGGGCCTAGGCCCAGCGGTTTGTGAGTCATCACTTTTCACTCTGCCTACTTTATGGTGAGCTCTCGGAAAAGCCCTGGATTAGGAGGGACCTGAGCAGCCTTTTGGCCGAAGGAGCCTGAGCTGCTGCCTCAAACCGGGGGACTCATTTTCCAGGAAGGAAACCGGGGTGTGAGCTGTCAAAGCCCACGGATTTGTGATCCTGAGTTTCACATGGTTCGGGCCTTACTCTCATGAGATGAGGTACTGCCTGATCCTTGGGGCTTTAGCAGGTCTCCTCAAGTGTTAGGTTCCCAGGCCCACGCCACGTGCTTCCATCTCCATATCCCCACGTGGCGAGCATGACGGTCATGAGCTCCATGGTGTCTGAGTCCCAGGGAAATGACAGCCCTTGTGGGCCAGGTCCCAGCCCGGGCCGATAAGTCAGTTTACACATTTTATGTAAAACCAGATCGTTTTCTCTTTCTCCACTCTTTACAGAGGCTCATTGATGACCAAGCCTACAGGAAATGTGGAGGAGGAGCATGAAGACTTAAAGACACAAACAGAAGACGCTCAGAGTCCTACTTCGGGGATGTGAGTTGTTCTCAGCGGCAGTAACTTAAACTCAAAGTACAGAGCTTCTCTGTCACGAGTGGGGAAAGCCACCTGGAGCAGGGACCAGTTCGGTGGGCCCACGCCACTTGCTTCATCCCTGTATTTTCACGTGGCGAGCATGACGGTCATGAGCTCCGTGATGTCTGAGTCCCAGGGAAATGCCGGCCCTTGTGAGACAGGTCCCAGCCCGGGCCGATAAGTCAGTTTACACATTTTATGTAAAACCAGATCATTTTCTCTTTCTCCACTCTTCACAGAGGCTCATTGATGACCCAGCCTACAGGAAATGCGGAGGAGGAGGATGAAGACTCAATGACACAAACAAAAGACGCCCAGAGTCCTGCTGCAGGGATGTGAGTTGTTCTCAGCGGCGGCGGTCACTTAAACTCAAAATACAGAGCTGCTCTGTCATGAGTGGAGAAAGCCACCTGGAGCAGGGGCCAGTTCGGTGGGCCCACGCCACTTGCTTCATCCCTGTATTTTCACGTGGCCAGCATGACGGTCATGAGCTCCGTGATGTCTGAGTCCCAGGGAAATGCCGGCCCTTGTGAGACAGGTCCCAGCCCGATCTGATAAGTCAGTTTACACATTTTATGAAAAAACAGATCGTTTTCTCTTTCTCCACTCTTTACAGAGGCTCATTGATGACCGAGCCTACAGGAAATGCGGAGGAGGAGGATGAAGACTCAATGACACAAACAAAAGACGCTCAGAGTCCTGCTTCGGGGATGTGAGTTGTTCTCAGCGGCGGTAACTTAAACTCAAAGTACAGAGCTTCTCTGTCACTAGTGGGGAAAGTCACCTGGAGCAGCGGCCAGTTCGGTGGGCCCATGCCACTTGCTTCATCCCTGTATTTTCACGTGGCGAGCATGACGGTCATGAGTTCCGTGATGTCTGAGTCCCAGGGAAATGCCGGCCCTTGTGGGCCAGGTCCCAGCCCAGGCCGATAAGTCAGTTTACACATTTTATGTAAAACCAGATCATTTTCTCTTTCTCCACTCTTCACAGAGGCTCATTGATGACCCAGCCTACAGGAAATGCGGAGGAGGAGGATGAAGACTCAATGACACAAACAAAAGACGCCCAGAGTCCTGCTGCAGGGATGTGAGTTGTTCTCAGCGGCGGCGGTAACTTAAACTCAAAATACAGAGCTGCTCTGTCACGAGTGGAGAAAGCCACCTGGAGCAGGGGCCAGTTCGGTGGGCCCACGCCACTTGCTTCATCCCTGTATTTTCACGTGGCGAGCATGACGGTCATGAGCTCCGTGATGTCTGAGTCCCAGGGAAATGCTCTTAAACTCAGAATACAGAGCTGCTCTGTCAGGAGTGGGGAAAGCCACCTGGAGCAGGGGCCAGTTCGGTGGGCCCCCACCTTCCCTTCCGGGGCAGGTCCCCTCTGGGCATGTCCCTCCCAGCTCTGACAGACGGAGTTTCTTTCTGTCCCGCCGGGGGCCTCCTCGGAGGGAGGGGGAATGCAGCTGGCCATGAGCCTGTGGGAGGGGCCTGGAGTCTGTGGTTTAGGGCCACTGAAGTAGGACTGTCAGGCTGTGTCTCCAGGTTTCAGGACCTGGAACGCCATGTTTCTGTTTGGGGAAGGAAGAGTGGCCCGGACACCCGGGCCAGCACCCATGGTCTTCAGGCTTCCCTCTTGAGCTTCCCTACATTCCTCTGGAGTCTCTGGGCCTCAGGGTGGCTCACCATCACGTACCCTTCTGCAGAGCAGCAGCCCAGCGGGGGGCCAGCTTGGTCCCTGAGACTGCCAGGCTCAATCCAGCAGGCCTTCCCCTGCCCCAGCCCAGCCTTGAGGTCAAATCGCCATGAATCCCGCAAGGCCTCCTGTGGACATCCCAGAAGCTCAGCATTTCCCAGCCTCTGCCCGGCCCTGGAGTGGATAGCACATCAAAGCATCAGTGGGGAAAGGGAGGGAGCTGAGGAAGCACAGTGCTGCTCCGCTGCAGAGCCGGATTGAACCAGATGCGGTTCTTCTTGTGACATGAGAATGCCATTTGAAGTTAGCTGCAGTGATTACCCTTTAAGTTCACTGCTTCCATTTATTTATTTTTATTTCATTTTATTTATTCCCTATAATAAAAGGCTAATATGCAACTTGTGCCCTCACTGGGAGTTTGACCAGGGAACGCTGACAGCCAGCCAATGGCCTGCGTTCCCTCCTCCAGGCAGGCCAGGCCAGATGGGACCCAGTATCGGGTTGGGCCGGCCAAACCCACCCGTGCACCAATTCGTGCACTGAGCCTCTAGTCTATATATTTGGAAAAACATTTTTATTGTTTTCAGAGGGGAAGGGAGAGAGAGAAACATCAATGGTGAGAGAGAATCATTAATTGGCTGCCTCCTGTATGTCCCACATGGGGAATTAAGGCTGCAACCCGGGCATGTGCCCTTGACGAGAATGGAACCCAGGACCCTTCACTCCAGAGACCATCACTCTATCCACTGAGCCCAACTGGCTAGGGCTATTTTAATTTTTTTTTAAACATCACTTGGGGGTGGGAAAGAGAGAGAGAGAGAGAGACCTCAATATGAGAGAGACACATTCAATGGTTGCCAGCCCACACACACCCCCACTGGGCCCAGGGATAAATCTACATCCCAGGTACATGCCCTTGACCCAGAATCAAACCCTTGACCCTTGGGTGCTCGGGCCAGTGCTCTAACCCCTGAGGCACGCAAGTCAGTGTTCACTCCTTTTCATCCAAATGGACCACTGGGCCCTGCCCTCTTGCCCCCTCGCCCCAATTCCTCACTGCGGAGAAGGGGCAAAGTCTGCCCGCGTGTCCCACGTACTATTAGCTCTGGCCGGAAATGAGGAGGTCCTGCTCTTATGGAAATGGCCCTTGGATGCACAATTGCCAGCACAGCTAGATGAGCACGGCACCTGTCCCGGTGCCTCCCAGGGACCCAGAGTGGAGGCTGCATGTGAAGTTCTGGTTCCCGAGAGGCTAGTGTGGGTTTCTGCCACCGGGAATGCTTCTCCCCTCCCGGGGTCTGTGCGCATGAACTGCAAATGTGTCCCATGCCATGAGGCCACATGCGATGATCATGGTGCTGGTGACACACGTTCGTGGGAACCTGGTGCTGAAGCCCCAGTTAACGGCCACTTTCCCGGCTGGAGGGGCAGTGAGGGTTGGCATGTCCTGAACCTCTGCTTCTAATAGGAGAAAGAGCAGGAGTCGACTCAGAGCTTTGCTCAGATTCTTCCAACGCCAGAGACACGGCTCAAGAGTACAAGCCAAGTCACCCGCAGAGAGCGCTCCCGGGTCCCCGGAGGCCACCTCAGCCGTCTCGGGCTGGTTGGAAGACAGAGACACCGGCAGTGGGCCCCTCCCAAAAGGTAGGAGGCGCTGGCCTGGCTGCAGGAGGCCAGTGAAGGGGAGGATGGCAGGCCTCCCTTGTGGGCAGGGCGGAAGCATCGAGAAGCCAGCTGGGTGTCCACACGTGTGCTTGGAGGCTGAAAGGGGTGCTCTGCACACACACACCCACGTCGGGCCCCTTACGTGTGTGGACACCCAAGTAGAGAATGTGAACCCCCGTCTCTGTTGTGGTGGTTTCGTCCCAGAACCATTTAGTACCTTCAGCATGAGAAGCCTCCCCATCACGCACACTGTGCTGGGTCCTCGAGTATCCAGAGCAGATCTCCCGACAATTACCGCAGAGACAAGCTCAGGAGAGTATGTTTGTGGGGTTCCTGGTCTGTGCCAGGCCTCGGATTAGCCATTTCTGCAGGGAGATCCCACGCATGTAACACATCATGGACATCTGCCTGGTCTTTGTCAAGGCTCGGGCTCTGCTCTTCCCGGGCCTCTAAAAGCAGGTGTGGTTCTCCTCTCCCCCCCCTGACCAGGCCCTGAGTCCTCCCACCAGGGGGCGCGCATTTAGGACTGTGGCGGGCATGAGCCAGAGGTGCCAGGGGTTTTCTAGCTGCATGTGCTGCTTGCGTTTCCTGGGACCTAAGAGGCTGGCAGCTGTGAGCTGCCCCATTTCGTGCTCATAAAAAGAAAATGAATGGGTGGTGGCAGGTTCTTGGGTTGATAGGGGTCGTGGCTTGCATGCAAACCGAGGTGACGGTTTTGTCAGCATTGCCAGCTTGCTGACAGTGACTGGGAGAGTGCCCCGACTGCATCCTGGTTTCATAGAGGTGCGGTGTGGTGGAGGGGGGTGAGGGGGTGTTCATCTTACAACCGACTGAAGAGAGCCATCGCCTTAAATGTGGTTTAGTTTTCAAATTCACTTGGAAATATCATTTTATTGGTTATTCTATCTAATTAAAGAGTAATATGCAAATTGACTGTATCTCTGCCACACCAGCAAGCCATGCCCACCATCCTATCAGGATCGAGTATGCAAATCAACCCAACCAAGGTGGCTGCGGCCACACAGAGAGCAGAAGGCTTGGGTTTCTTTGGCAATGGAGAAAACCAAGCTTTCTGCCTGCCATGGTCTTGGCTTCTGCTAATGCCTACAAAGTTGAAATTATAGAAGATGCATAAATCCCAGCAAAAATGGTTGCAGCCACAGAGTGAGCAGGAGGCTTGGCTCTGCTCAAGGCTACAAAGTTTCAATTATAGAGGATAAATGAATAGCAGATACCAGGACCTCCTCTTGGGTTGATAGGGGTCGTGGCCTGCATGCAAACCACAAAAGGCCCCTGGCCCAGGCAACCTCACACCTCAAGGGAACCACCACCCTGGTCCGAGGCACCCTTCTGGGAAAACCAGCTGGCCCCACCCATTCACCAGGCCTCCATCCTGTCTAATCCTCTCATATAATAAATGAATAATATGAAAATTGACCTTCACGCCAACATTCAAAATGACTGCCCCATTGTAGTCAAAGATGACTGACCCCATGTGGACACAAGATGGCCACCACAAGATGGCCAGCAGGGCGGGGAGGGCAGTTGGGAGGGACCAGGTCTGCAAGGGAAGGCAGTTGTGGGCAATCAGGCCAGCAGGGGACGGTAGTAGGGACCGACCATGTCTGCAAGGGAGGGCAGTTGGGGGCAATGAAGACTGTAGGGGAGGGAAGTTAGGCATGACCAGGCCAGCAGAGGAGGGAAGTTGGGGGGTGACTGGGCCTGCAGGAAAGGGCAATTGGGGGGGACCTAAGCCTGCAGGGGAAAGCAGTTGTGAGTGTTAGGCATCAATCCGGCTCACAGGAGAGTGGTTTGGGGGTGATCAGGCTGGCAGGCGGAAGCAGTTGGGGGCAATCAGGAAGGAAGGCAGGCAAGCAGTTGGGAGCCAACAATCCTGGATTGTGAGAAGGATGTCCGACTGCCCATTTAGGCCTGATCCCGATAGGCAGCCCAACATCTTCAGATTGGAGAGGGTGCATGCTGGGCTGGGGGACACACATCCCCTGTGAACGAATTTTCTGCACCGGACCTCTAGTTCATCTGTAATCCCGCAAAATGTGTGCCCTTGGAAAGTGCAATTTGCTGAAGGACACTAGGGCTTTCTGAAGACGGGGCCAGCCCTGAGACTCGTGCGCTCCCAGGGGCTGGCGTTACAGGACCCGACAGGCCCCAGGGCCTGGGACAAGCCGCCCTGTGAGTGTGACTGGCTCACCAGCCGTTCCGAGGGGCTGTCACCACTTCAGGTCCTGCCGTGTGGCTCGAGATGCAGCCATGAAGTGTTCGCTCCCGGACCCACTGTCTGGGGACTGGTGCTTGCATTCCCAGCCTCTCAGGAGGCGAATTAGGTGAAACACTCACGTGCAGGTAAATGATCATGAAGCTTATTGACTTATTGACATTGTTTTATCTAGAGGGTTCTGTAGCCTCAGGTTTTCATACTGGCCCTACAAACTCTTTGACATGTATCACGTCAACTCCTGTGATTGGCTAAGTTGATTAGTGAGCTATAATCAGCCTAATTGAGTTAGCAACACTTTCTGAGAAAGAACTGCTTGACAGATCCAGCTCTGGTAGGATCCATGAGTGAGCAGGTCTGTGGTTGATGTTAGTAACAGCAGCCGTGCGATGGTGCTTTCTGGGCTCAGCAGCCTTTCTGTAGGTGACCCGCCTAATCCGTCTCCTTGAGTCTAACTGCAGGGTGAGCTGGGCACGCTTCCTGTCCCCTGTTCAGAGCCGGGAAGGTGAGGCTTGACAAGGGTAAGCACTGGCCCAGAGGACAAGTGTTGGAGCTGGGTTCCGAACTGGGCCTGACAGATTACAGGCCCGAGCCCTTAACCTCTGTGAGCACGGCCTGCACTTCAAGCTGCTTTGGTCCCTGAAGATGCTACACCATCTTGGGGCACCAGCATTGAATAGTGGGTCCCTTCTCCTTTGGTGTGAGCTGTGGCCAGCAGGTGGTGCTGTGGGGGCAGAAATAACAGGGGTGCCGCCCTGCACTTGAATCCTCAGTGAGAACTGGGAGAATCCCTTCCATTCATCCATGTACATGAGGAGTTGAGGAAGTCAGACCACTCGCCTGCTCTGATGAGACTCTGATCTGAAGGTTGTGAAGGGCAAACCCAGAGGAGAGGATGTGTTGGGATCTGAGCTGCGATGACCCTTGGTTTGGAGGGAGTTTGGGTATGAAATGGAGGTGGACGTTTTCTTTTTCCTTTTCTTTTTAAAATATATTTTATTGATTTTTTTATAGAGAGGAAGAAAAGAGGGATAGAGAGTTAGAAACATCGATGAGAGAGAGTCACAGATCAGCCACCTTCTGCACACCCCCCACTGGGGATGTGCCCGCAACCAAGGTACATGCCCTTGACCGGAATCGAACCCAGGACCTTTTAGTCCACAAGCTGATGCTCTATCCACTGAGCCAAACCGGTTTCGGCGAGGTAGGCATTTTCATTATGTTCAAGTCATCCTGCCGTAGAGGCTGTTAGAAGTTTAAGAATCATCAGTGATCCGAAACGGGTTTGGCTCAGTGGATAGAGCATCGCTCTGTGGACTGCAAGGTCTCAGGTTCAATTCCGGTCAAGGGCGTGTGTACGTGGTTGCGGGCACATCCCCGGTAGGGGTAGTACAGGAGGCAGCTGGTCAATGATTCTCCCTCATTGACATTTCTAGCTCTATATCCCTCTCCCTTACTCTCTGTGGAAAATCAGGAAAATATATTTTTAAAATGAAATTGTAAAAAAATAAAAAGGATCATGAGTTAGCCCTGCCCGTGTGGCTCAGTGCTGATAGCATCACAGGACCAAAGGGGCACAACTTTGCTTTCCCGTCAGGCGCACATACCTCGGTTGCAGGATTGATCCACAACCACGGTTGGGGTTTATGAGAGCGGCAACCAGTGGACGTATCTCTCTCACATCCATGTTTCCCTCTCTCCCTCCCTCCACCTATGTCCTCCCTTCCACTCTCTCTCTAAAGATCAATGAAAACTATACTCTCCTTGAGGACTTTTTAAAAAGAAGTATTATGACTGAGTAGTTGGGGTGGACTACGTCCCTGCATGCAGCAGGCCAGAGACGTGCCCTAAGTGTCCCAAGGTCTTTGTGGAGGAGCAGGAGTTGGTTGTGTGTGAGCCAAGTTGCCAGGGAGCCTGTCACTAAAATGGATGAGTAAGCCCAGCTGGTGAGGCTGCGTTGGTTGAGCATCGTCCCGTGAATCAGGAGAGCACCTTCTGATTCCCGGTCAGGGCGCAGGCCCGGGATGCGGGCTCGATCCCCAGTACGGGGCGTGCAGAAGACAGTCGATCCATCTTTCTCATCATTGACGTTTCTGTCTCCCTCTCCCTCTCCCTCTCTGACAATCAATAAAAACACATTGGACCAAAACATGGAGGAGTAAGAAAAGCCGAGCCCTAAATCGATAAACACCTTGTTTAATAACGCCACCCGGTGACATGGGAAAGTGGTCTAACGTGTCGTCTCCTCCAGCAACACAGAGTTCTCCTCTGGAGCTCCGCAGAGCACCGGCTCCAGGCGCCACTCCTGGGGCTCAGTGGAGTCAGAGCACAAGTGACTCACGGAGTCCTGGTTCGGGGTGGGCCGTGGGGAATGTGGCATCTCTCCTGGGCCGGACAGGATTCTGATTGTCCAAGTACATTTAGCGAATGTAGCGTCATTGGTCATTATTCAATTCATTCACTTGCTATTTTCTGTGTTTTTTATCTTTCCTCCCTTGGCTTAACAATTTAGCAACCGGGCAACAAAAGAGTGCCTTTTGGAGCAGGAAGAAGAAGGACAAAGTCAAAGACCAGCCTCCCAGGGCCAGCTCGACTTTGTCTAACCTGATATGTTGCTGCAAACGTTAAAGTCCCCCCCCAACCCCCCTAACTAGCCTCTCCCTTTTTTCCGACCCCGAAGATTTATTATCCTTCCCCTTTATCCCTGTCTTGACCATATACCCTTTATTTCTGAAAATTTAAGAAAAAAAAGACAAAATCAACAACAACACATCAACAAACAAACAAGCCCAAAGAAAATCAGTACTTATGGAAAATAAGAAAAAAAGATCCCTTAGCAAATGGAAACCTCTATCGCCATGACAACAAGGCCACATCAAAGCCAAGGAGCCGCCATCGGTGTGCCTCACTAACTTCTGTGTCATCTACTTGGACTCCGGCCCTGGCCCTGCTTCCTGGGCTGGCACAGCTTGCTCCTGCCTCCGCCGGGCTCCCGAGGGGCACTGGGAAACGCGAAGTGACTCTGGCTTGGCTGCTGTCTGTCCATCTCCGCCTCGCTCTCCCCATGGTGAGTTCACGCACTGGATGCCTGATTTCAAGTGGTAACGCCAGGTGCTTCCGACCTCATGGTGGGTGTACACCTTGAGGAGCTGAGGGGCAGGGGGCAGGTCCTGGCAGAGTGAGGTGAGGGCCTGCAATCCGGACAGTGGAAGGGCTCCGGGCCCACAGCCCCCGGGCTGCCTGGAGCCGGACGCTGTGCAAAACAGCCTTGTCCTCCTGCTCCTGGTACTCCAGCTGCGTGCATTTGCCACTTGGGTTTTGAGAGCACATCTTGTCCCAGTGCGAGGTAGCTGGAGGCCTTTTAGGGGTTTTTCCCTCATGGTTTCTTAAAATTAGGGTTCTGTTTGCCTTTGATAAGAGTATTGTTCATGACTAAATGCACAGATTGCAGAAAAGCACAAAACACAAGATGAGCTCCTTGTGCAGTAAAGGCACCATGTGGAGATTAGGACTTCTTAAGCCAACGGCTGTTGGGGTGGCCACCGACTTGGTATCAAGTCCTCAGGGTTCTGTCCTGGCCCGTGAGGGCCCGGCCCAGAGGTCTTGGTGGTCCTGAGCGGACACGGGTCAGGGTGCTTTTAGGTCAGGGATCTGAGGACATAGCGTCACACAGCAGCTGTGCCCAGGACTTCATGTGCTGGCCTTGTGCCAACATTTGGTGGAGCCTCGTGAGTTGGTCCTTCACATTTTCCCAGCTGCTCAGGGCCCGTGCTGTGAGCGAGGGTTAGAGCGAGGGCCGGCCTCCCGGGGCCTTGGCTCAGGTCTGCGGCCAGGGCCTCCGCTCAGACCACGGCCGTGAGGCACAGGCCCGCTTTTGTCCCGGGCTCCGTGTGCCCTGCTGCCTCTCCTCTAGGCCTCGGTGTGGCCGCCCACCTTGGCATGGGATGTGGCAGCCCATTTCTCACCGTCCTTCTCTGCCCCAGGCCCTGGGCACCTAATACTGACGGGAGCCCCCCGCCCCCCGGGGAGGCAGCCTGGACTGCACACATGCCTCTGCTGACCCAGCCCCAGCCCTGGCTTCCTGGCCAAGACGCGGTGTGTGCTGGGGCCACGCTGGGCTGTGAGCAGGCCCAGCAGGAGCGGGAAATTTGGGGCTGGCCATGTGGCCTGCGCAGGGGCTGCCCTGGAGGGGAGGGCTCTCCTAGGACCCTCCTGTCCTCACTCCCGCCTCTCTGTCCTGTTCTCTTCTCTCTAGGAAACTCCCGGTTGCCTGATAACCTTCCAAGGTGCCTGGTCAGAACCACCACGCTCTCCCTACCACTGACCACTGGAGGCCAGCAGGCCCAGCTGCCAGGAGAGGAGGGAGGACTGCCAGCCCCTCCGGGAAGCTGCTGGAGGGCGGCAGCTTTTGAAACCCAGCTTGAGACCTGCTGAGGCCGAGGCCCACCCAGTGCACCTAAGGCAGCCCGCCTCCCAGAGCCTGTTTCTGGGCAGAGCTGGACGCCACGCGGCTGCCCGACCGCCCACACAGCTGCCCGCGGGCGCTTCCCTGAACAGGTTCGTCACCCTGGCCTTAGCCCAGCTGCTTGGGGCCCGCGGGCCAGAGTCCTGCAAACAGGAGTCTCCCTGCAGCCGGAGGTTCTGAGTCCTTGGGGGGCAGAGATCCAGCCAGCCACCCCCTGCCTCTCCTCCTTCAGCTCCTTCAGGGCCTGGGCCCCACTGCTGACCCCTGGACAGGAGGCCCTTCTCACTGGCTCCCCCAAAGGAAGAGAGGCTGGCTCCTCTGCTGCCCTCCGCCGCAGCCCGCCATGGCCACAGGAGGCAGCGGCTACAGCCCAGCACCACACAGCCCCGGCTGCCAGGACCAGCGCCAGCCCCGACACTCAGGGCAAGTGGCCCCGAGGCCCCTTCCCAGCGGACCTCAGCCTCTCCGAGGGGACGGGTCCAGGGCAGGAGCACAGAGAGGGGCTCCCTGCCACTAGATCATACAGGGATCCCGACATGGCTCCCCGTCAACGGCCCCTGAGGACATGGGTCCTGGGAACAACAGGCGGCAGAGAGCAGGCGGCAGCCCCACAGCAGCTTGGGCCCGGCAGACGGTATCTGAGGATGGAGCGTGGCCGAGGTGACTCGTCTCCTGGCCCCATAGCTCCTGAACCTTACGAACTCCGACCAGCCTTCTGACCGCCTGGGCCCCCTCTCCCATCCACCTGAGGGGCCGGGATCGCCTTTGGAATGAGAAAGGGTTCCCGCTGCTTCCATCTGTTAGTGACAGCGCTGTGCCAGCCCCAGGGTCACGCTCCCACCATGGCAGTACGCACCTGCCCCTCAGCCAATGGTCTCTTTGGACCAAATCCACGTTGGCCTGGGGCTGTGCGCAGGACAAGGACTAACCCACTCTCCGAGGCAGACACTGTGAGCGTGCCCCGTAGATCACGTGTCAGCCACCTGACCTCCATGGAAGCGTGTGTGCGTGGCCCCGGGTGAGCAGATACTCATTCACGCATGCTCTCGGGGCTGCGCCCTCATGGTTCTTAAAGTTGACTCTGTCCCCAGAATCCAGTAATCCAAGGGAAGCCCAGACCGGCCAAACTACAAAGACCTCGAGGCCCGGGGTGACCCTGGATCAGGCTCGCTGTGACCCCAGAGCATCGCCCAGCCAGGCCTGGCCCCACGCCCCTCTGCCCAGGCCCAGGCGTCTGCCAGGCAGGTGGTCTCAGGCCCTGCCTCTCTCCAGCTGGCTCCTGGGCCTCCCGGGACCTGCCCCCTGCTCACTTTCCTACAAGCACTGGCTCTGCCAGGCCTGGGTCAGAGAAGCCCGCCCCTCCGTGCAGTAGCCACAGTGCGCAGAGGGAGCATGTGCGAGAGGCAGGTGCTGCCTGACAGGTATAGGGGCAGCAGCGCCCAGTGTCCCCATTGAGGGTCAGACTTTGGTTCATTATTTCTGAGTGAATTCCTGGGACAGAAACCAAATTTAATATATTACCCACTGCTGCAGGCACTCGTGAAATTATGTGCTTTAAGGTGTCCCCCCAAATGTATGTAGTACAGGCTGTTCCCCAAATGTATGGTACTACAGGGTGTCCCCCAAATACTATATGCACCCAGCGTGTCCCCCCAAATGTACACACAGTTTAACAGCTGATACTCCATTTTCACTCCTTTTCAGGTTAACGGATTTGACGGGATGGGTGATGCCAGACTAAGCTTTGAACAAAGATGTATCCTCTGGACTTTCTTTTGGGGACACATACAGGGTGAAGGGTCTGGTCCCACCCGGGCCACAGTGCAGGCATCCAGGGCCGCTGTGGACAGAGGATGCGCAGAAACACGAACACAGCGATTCTCGGTGTTTGCGGCTCCATTGCCTCCGTAGCAGCAGCGCCTGGACCAGACTACCGCGGCCATGGAGTCCAAACATCAAGAATCGCTCCTTCGGTTCGGGGTTTGTGCGCATCTCTTCCAGCAGCTGCCCTGGATTCCTCGCTTGCTGGGCGTGGGTCCCTAAACTTTAACTTGTGTGTGTCCTCGTAGAAAGCCTCAGGGAGAAATGTTCTTCATCCAAATCTTAGTCTGTCTTCACCCATTTCTTCAAGTCGGTTAAACCTGAAAAGGAGTGACAATTAAGTGCTTTAGCGGTTGTTAAAGTGTGTACATTTTGGGGGGACACTATATTTCCAGTCAGTGGGTGCATGTGTCTAACCTTGGTATACGTTTTCGGAGGGACACCCTATATTTATATCCTGTGAGTGTCCTTTTCCATCTGACCTCTGTACCTGTTTTGGGGGGCAGCCTGTATTTACATCGAGTGGAACTTATTGTCCAGCAGCAGCCTTACCTCTTTATAGTGTTTTGGGGGACAGCATGTATTTGCATGCAGCGGGGACACATTGTCCAGCAGCAGCCTAACCTCTATATAGTGTTTTGGAGGACAGCCTGTATTTACATCAGTTGTCGTCAATCTTTGCCATCGGGAGTCGCACCTGCTGTATGTCTGCGACCGGGTGCCTGCGCGTTCGGGTCCTGTTGTTCCTGAGGTGCTCTTCCTGGGATGGGGTCGGCCTGGTGACGCGGTTCTGGAAGGTTTTCCTTTGGAGCTCACGTGCTGAGCACTGACAGGCTTTTCTTCTGAGTGTTTGGAGATTGTACTGAGCAGCCTGTAGGGTGGATCCAGGATGGCTTTGAATAAAGTGAGTTGGAGTAGAATTGAGTTTTTAATAAAGTGAGTTGGTGTATAATTGAGTCCTCGTTTTCCTCTCCGCGCATCACTGGCAGCGATGTCGGGGCTCCGGGCTCCCCGAGTCGGACCCCAGGCTCCTGGGCCCTGGAATGCAGACCTCCCGGGGCCAGGCGGTCAGAGGATGAGGAAGGAGGCTTCCCTTCACCAGGCAGCAGCCGTCCCAGTTCTGGGTGTTGTTGTAAGCTCATGTGAGTTTAATCCATTTTGATTTGGGTTTTATAGCACAGCAGGAACTCAGCTCCAGACCATCCTTTGGATTTTCCAAGGCTACTCCACTGGGAAGAGGCAGAGGAGGGAGGGAGGCACCTGAGATCCCCCGACCCACTCTCATGGCGGGCTGTCCAGCTGCCACCTGCGTGACCCTTCCTTCCTCACCAGCCTCTGCTGGCAGGTGCCTCCTCGCCCTCCTTCCCGTTCTTTCCCGTGGCCCAGCTCCTGTGGGAGCCGCACTCAGCGCGCCGCCCTCCCCGTGCTGGACCCAAACTGAGCGCAGGCCCTGCAGGCCGCCTCCCCTGGCCTTGGGCTGCTGCAGGGTTTGACTCTGGCCAGGCCCCCCCCCTGGGAGCACTCAGCCTCTGTCCCTGACTCTCTCCCGCCTGGGACAGCTCTCCAGGGCTCCCACTGGCCAGCCCCTGGGCCAGTCCACATCCCTTCCACAGACACTCACTGAAAGCTTCCTGGGTGCTGGCTCCCGGGTTGCACCGTGCAGGCAGTCCCCCCACACCTCCGCCCCCTCTGCAGGGCTGACCACCTGCTCCCCTAGCACTGACCACTCCTGAGCTTCAGGCCTGATGTCGGCTGCCTGGACCTCCTGCCCGGGCTGCAGGCTTCCCCCTCTCCCCCTGACTCCTCTGGGCTCCCTGCTTACCCAAGGCACCAGCTGTCCCTCACAGAAGCCCAAAGCCTGTGGTGCAGGGGGGCCCCTCCTCTCTCCGCTTCCCACAGGTGGTAGCTCCCCTGAACTGGAAATGGGTCTGGAATCTGCCTCCCACTTAGCTGACTGTTCTCATCCCAGGACCCCCGACACCCTTGTCCTGGGTCTTGGCAGGGACTTGCCAACTGGTCTGCCTGCCTCCCACAGCTCCTCAGCCCCTTGGCACCTCTGGGCATCCACCCAGTGACCTTCCTCTGTGAACTTCCCTCCCTCAGCCTCCATACTAGCTACACCCATCCCTCTGAGGACTAGGTGCTCCATGGGGCTCACCAATGAGTGCACCCCCTCTGCTATCACCCCTCCCCCAGCCCCAGACCAGCTGGTGCACACCCACAGCTTTCCCTGCAATCTTCCCCGAGGCTGGGAGCACCTCTAGCCCAGGCCTCCCTGGGAGCCTCCAGACCTGTTCCAGCTTGGATGTCCCAAGACACTGCCAAACCTAAATGCTCAGCACACCATTTCCCATCCTCCCACCAAAGCCTCTGTGAGCCTCCTCTCTCACCTTGTCCCCCGCACCCAGACGCTGCTGGGTACCCCCCCCCCACCCCCCACTCTTCCCCGTGTCCCATCCATCACTCCCTCAGCTGCTTCCAATTCTGACGTCTCGCTCACAGACTACGGAACCCAGGTGCTGGGCCCCTGGGCGGTCCCACGGGGTCCTCTTGCTGAGAGGACTCCCTAACCACGCCCTCCTGACCTCCATGCCCCCCCCACCCTGCACTGGCTGGGAGCTGTGTGGTCTGGGGGTGGGAAACATCCAGGTGATGCTCAGGGCTGAGGTCTGCCTGCAGAGAGGGTGGGGTGACCTGTGGCCCCAGAGGGGCTCCCCCTGGGAGAACAGGACAGTGAGGAAATGGGAACAGGTTGGGCAAACCTTGGGAAGGAAGGATCCAGCCAAATGTTTACCAAACAACTAGAGGAAGAGGAGGAAATACCTTTATATGTACACACACACACACACACACACACACACACACACACGCACACACACATATAAACATATACGCAGCCCATTGATTCCCTTAGAAAGCTCTCATTGATTTTTGCCAAACAGATGTACTTACAGCCAAGCTGTGCTTGCCCTCCTCTGACGGGTGAGTGTCGTTCCCACGAGAAGGTTGGGTGATGCTTTCTCTCCCGTTAGCAGGTAAGACAAGCGGAAGGTGTGTGTGGGATCCTCACTCTTTTGTTCACGATGTGAGTGACTGCTCAGTGGCGTAGTGCTTTTCTGGGTGCAATCCTGAGTCCCTCCATTCCTGTAATGTGTTTGCCCTGGAATGCCTACAGACATCTTTTTAAAACCAGGGAGACCATTTACGTGCCATAACATTCACTCAGGACACACTTGTAGGTTTAATCTTTACTATTAACATTTTCTTCATCACTTTCTCACATCTAGAGACAACAGGCACAGCAGAAAACAAATTAAGTCCTGGTTTGGTAACATTGGCCAATTCCTACGGTGTAAACATTCTCACCAGTGTCCACTTCAACCTGGTGACACAGTGTCCCTAAGCAGGGAGATGGGAATAGGTGTGCGGTGCCACCCTGCTCTATGATATCACCCCCACGCAGGTACAATAGGTCTCAGTAACCCCAAGAGTGTGAGTTACAAGGAAACAATGGCACGTGGCAAGCTTTAGGGTTTCTTTGTAAAAAGCCTGGGTGGGCTGAAGGGAGGGGGCCTGCGAGGGTGAGGGTGAGCCCTCTGCTGGGCGCACACCAAAGAGGACCTGTGGGAGGCGCTGGGGAAGGGCTGCAGGGGACTGAGGTCAGCTCCCAGGTCTTCCTGAATGTTCTCTCCCAGGCTCAGTGGGTGGAGACCAGGGAAGACAGCTGGCTTGTGGCTCGGTGGCTGGCTGGTGAAAGGAGCTGGAGAAGAGGGTCAGGGTGACCTTGCAGCCTAGGGTCCCCCCATTTTCCTTCCCTTCTCACAGGGCATCTCCAGGCTCACCTCTCACCTACCAGGTGGGCAATGAAAACCCTGGAAGCAGTCAATGAAGGAGGTGGGGGTGGTGGGCAGGCGTCCTCTCTCAATTTGAGTGTGAGCTGGCACAGAAGTAGCTGGGAAACTTGCACTCACGTTTTCATTAAAATAGATTTATACATTTTCCCTCAGCTATTTCTAGGATGACAGCCTATGAAAATCTGGCATGTCCTGCAAACTCACTCTCTCTCTCTCTCTCTCTCTCTCTCTCTCTCTCTCTCTCTCTCCCCCTCCCTCCGTCCCTCCCTCCCTCCTTCATGGACATATGAGTGCACTCCTGCACCCTGTCCATACCACTTGCCCTGTAGCACACCATCAGCCCCTGTGTTATTCATGGACTGTCTCATGTTTGCGACCAGGCCTCTCACCCAGAGCAGAGAAACAGAACTTCCTGCCCACCTACTGCCCTGAACACCTTCGGAGGTTGCTGGCATTCATTCAGGGAGCAGCTACTGTGTGCTACACCCCTTCTAAGCACCCCGTGGGAATAAATGGTTTAATTCTTTGGTTCCTGTTAAATGGGGTGAATGGCTCCCTCTTCCCAATTGGCCAGAGAGAAATCATTGCATGAGGAAGAGGCATGGGCGCCAGGGTGGAGGGTAGAAGGGAGACGCTGTAGAGACTTGGGTGGGGGCAGTGAGGTTCTCAGGAAGCCAGGGATGAGCCAGCTTCGCAGGCACTCCGCCTGCTGATCCTCAACCCCAGCCTGGAGGCTGCAGCTGGGAGTCCCTTCCTCTTCTGTGGCTTCTCTCCAGGAATGAAGGACACAGTGACCAGGCAGCTGGGCAGGGACCAGAGCTCCCCACTCTGCCTGGGAGACGCTCCCCCTGGAGATCAGGGCAAGGCTGGTCCTTCTGGGGCTGCAAGGGAAAGTCTCTCCCAGCTTCTGGTGCTACCAGCTGTCCTTGGTTCCTTGGCTTGGAGACCCATCCTCCGCACCCATCTCTGCATGTGTCCAAGTCACACGACCTTCTCTCTGCTAGTGACTCTCATTTCCCTCTTTCTTTTCTTTCTTTTCTTTTTCTTTTTCTTTCTTTCTTCTTCTTCTTCTTTTTTTTTTTTTAAAGAATTTTAGTGAGTTTATCTGAGCCAAACTGTCGACATATGTCAGGAAGCAGAACTTCAATGGATTCAGATAATGCTCCAAAGAATGGCAGGTTACATTTCTATTTCTACATTGCAATCAAAGGAGGGACATAGGTGGGTTACATGAAATTCATTGGTGATGGCCTAAGCAGTGGGAAACCTCTGGGATTGGATAAAAAGTAAAACGATGGACTCTTACTTAGGTGAGTGCAGGAACAATTAACATGATAAAGAAGCAATTTGAGGCATCTGTCCTGGCGTCCACCACATTTGGTTGTGCCCCAGGGGTCATTTCCCTCTTTCGAGGACACCTGTCACGGCAGCGATGGCCCACCCATCCAAGATCGTGAAACCCACTCTGACCTTGACACCTGCCAAGGCCCTATTCCCAACATGGCCACGCTCACTCTGTCCCATCCGCTTGGATCAGGGGACACAGCACACAGCCCAGAAGAGGTACCACACGGCACACGGAGACACTGAGGCACAGGGCTGAGTGGAAACACCAATCTCAGAGCAGCAAGACCAGTAGGAATTTCCCATAAATGCTGGCAAAGGCACGCCCAGGCACAAGGGACGTTTCCCTATGGGCCTGTTCTCTCCCCGTCCATGTGCCCACGCATGTCAAGATGTACCCCCTGCCACCGGGGTGGCCCCTTCCATGCAGGGCGGAAAGAGGCCTGTGAGCCAGGAAACTGCAGGGCTTTCCTGTAGGAAGGGGGAGCACATCTCTGCATCACCCCTACTCCTTTCACAGTGCTCTGACAGGAGACTCTTTGGGGCAGCGCAGCTCCCTGTGCTGCCGCCTCCCGCCAGCAGGGGGCGACCACGGGCTCCACGCAGTGCACAGCCCACCGCGTTCTGCCAGGAAGTCCCGCCCCTCCCGGAAGTCAGCTGCAGGTGCTCTTGCTGCTGGAACTGTGTGACCTGAGGGCCCTCAGGCAGCGCGGTGCCAGGGAGCCTTGAGGCAGAGGTGGGCCTGGGGGCGGCTGGCGGGCCCTGAGGCGGCTGAGCCCTGGGAGGAGCCCCGCGGGGAGCAGCGGTCACTGGGGAGTCAGTCAGCTTCTGGGGGCCCTGGGGCGCGGGCTGAGGACCGCCCCGCTCGGGCTCCAGGTCCTCCAGGCATCGGGCCCCGCTCTGCTGCTCCAGCAGCCAAGGGGGCCCCTCTGAGTCAGGGTTTGTTTGTGAGGAAGCCCCCTCCTCACCTGCCAGGCCGCCCTCCCCGCAGAGGCCGATGGAGCCCGGGCTGTTCTGCCCCGTGTGGGCCGCTCAGGACTCTGCTCCGGGGCGTTCCCGGCCCAAAGCCTCGGTGTGGGACCGGATCCTCCTCAGCCCAGGGCCTCAGCCCAGGGCCTCGGTGTGGGACCGGATCCTCCTCAGCCCAGGGCATCGGTGTGGGACCTGTCCTACTCAGCCCAAGGGTTCGGCTCACAAATAAAGTCACCGACAGGGAGTAAAAGCCACAGACCCGACCACCTGCTGCAGGTCAGGCGTCCCCTGGACGTGTGCCCAGGAGGTCACTGCCCACTGGGCTCTTCAGCCTTCCTCGCGACAGGAAGGACACCGGAAGTGATGCCAGGGGCACCATGAGCTCCAGGTGTGTGGTGCCAGGAGCGGCCTCGTGGGACCCAGAGTGTGTCCCAAGCCCACAGTCCCTCACGGAGCTGCTGCTGCTCATGGATCCTTGAGCCATCAGGTCTCTGCAGATATGGGAGTCCCGCCGGAATTACCATGTGTGCTCACGCAACTCCAGCAACATGGATGGTATTGCTCCTTTTCAATTATTTTTATATGAAGTTATATTTTATATGAAAACGTCCAACACATTTGAGGAAATTGTACTTGAGTCAATCCATTCCTGTGTTGATAACATTGCACCATAGAATTTTATACATGAATTTTTCTTGATGACTACAGCATTCTAATTTGTTTTTTGAAACCAAGAGAAGAAGGGTGAGGGAGAGCTAGAAACATCAATGATGAGAGAGAATCATAGACCATCTGCCTCTGGCACACCCCACATTGGGGATTGAACCTGCAAACTGGGCATGTGCGCTGACCAGGAATTGAACCCCCACTTCCTGGTTCGTTGGTTGACATTCCACCACTGAGTCATGCCCCTGGGCTAATTTCGCTCTTTTTAAGTTACATTTGAACATAACGTCTTGTGTTCGTGGCTTGCTTTTCAGGTTGATCTTTTTTTTTTTTTTTTTTTTTTTTTTTCATTTTCAAATGCATCAGTTTATTTTCCTCGTAAGGCAGCCATGCATTGTCAACCTTAAGGACGTGACAGTCACGAGTTCTTCCACAGCTTTCCTGGAGCGGACAGCCAGAGCAGTCCTGAGGAGTCAAATATTGAAGCTTTCTCCACAGCCACATGTTCCTTTGATGTTGGGGTTATTGAACACAAACTCACTGGATAATTTGTCCTCAACGTAGTCCATTTCTTTTTTTTTTATTTTTTTTATTTTTTTAAAATCAATCTTTATTGTTCATATTATTACAAAGGTTCCTCATTTCTTCCTCCCTCCACCAGGTTCCCACCCCACCCTCTGTCCCCTCCCCATCCCCCATTGTCCTCATCCATAGGTGCACAGTTTATGTTCAGTCTCTTCCTCCCTCCCTTTCCCCGATAGTAAATCCCTTTTCAGATAGTAAATCTGTTACTTAGCATTTTCTCATATCAATAATACCTCCACATGCCCAATGATACACTTCACACAGAAGACATTTTCAAATAGGTCAACCAGCCTCATCCAGGCCCCACCCAAGGCACTCACAGATCAACACCCCAGCGCTATACTAACTCAACACATCCAGATCTAAGCCTTCATCACTTGATTCAGCAGACCCTCAAGTTCCCGCAAAAGTTTCCAGCCATGTCTGAGAGGCAGCCGTGGGCAGGTACAGGCGAGGAGCAAGCTGTTTCGGGCCTGGCTGCTCCGGGCCTGGCCTCTGTTGCTCTGGTTCGTTCCACAACCAGCTGCTCCGGGTCTGGTCACTGCCGCTCCTGACCTAGTTGCTCTGGACTTGGCTGTTGCTGCTACAGGCCTGGCCTCACCCGACCCGGCTGCTCTGGGACCGGTTGCTCTGGTCCCGGCCGCTCCGGGCCTGGCCGCTCCCAGCCTGTCAGCCGCTGCTCCGGGCCTGGCCCCTCCCAGCCTGGCAGCCACTGCTCCTGGCCTGGCCGCACCAGACCCGGCTGCTCCGGGCCTGGCCGCTCCCAGCCTGGCAGCTGCTGCTCCGGGCCTGGCCGCTCCCAGCCTGGCAGCCGCTGCTCCTGGCCTGGCCGCACCAGACCCGGCTGCTCCGGGCCTGGCCGCTCCCAGCCTGGCAGCTGCTGCTCCGGGCCTGGCCGCTCCCAGCCTGGCAGCCGCTGCTCCTGGCCTGGCCGCACCAGAACCGGCTGCTCCGGGCCTGGCCGCTCCCAGCCTGGCAGCTGCTGCTCCGGGCCTGGCCGCACCAGACCCGGCTGCTCCGGGCCTGGCCGCTCCCAGCCTGGCAGTCGCTGCTCCGGGCCTGGCCGCACCAGACCCGGCTGCTCCGGGCCTGGCCGCTCCCAGCCTGGCAGCCGCTGCTCCGGGCCTGGCCGCTCCCAGCCTGGCAGCCGCTGCTTCTGGCCTGGCCGCACCAGACCCGGCTGCTCCGGGCCTGGCCGCTCCCAGCCTGGCAGCCACTTCTCCGGGCCTGGCCGCTCCCAGCCTGGCAGCCACTGCTCCTGGCCTGGCCTCACCAGACCCGGCTGCTCCGGGCCTGGCCGCTCCCAGCCTGGCAGCCGCTGCTCCGGGCCTGGCCGCTCCCAGCCTGGCAGCCGCTGCTCCTGGCCTGGCCGCACCAGACCCGGCTGCTCCGGGCCTGGCCGCTCCCAGCCTGGCAGCTGCTGCTCCGGGCCTGGCCGCTCCCAGCCTGGCAGCCGCTGCTCCTGGCCTGGCCGCACCAGACCCGGCTGCTCCGGGCCTGGCCGCTCCCAGCCTGGCAGCTGCTGCTCCGGGCCTGGCCGCTCCCAGCCTGGCAGCCACTGCTCCTGGCCTGGCCGCACCAGACCCGGCTGCTCCGGGCCTGGCCGCTCCCAGCCTGGCAGCTGCTGCTCCGGGCCTGGCCGCACCAGACCCGGCTGCTCCGGTCCTGGCCGCTCCCAGCCTGGCAGCCGCTGCTCCTGGCCTGGCCGCACCAGACCCGGCTGCTCCGGGCCTGGCCGCTCCCAGCCTGGCAGCCGCTGCTCCGGGCCTGGCCGCTCCCAGCCTGGCAGCCGCTGCTTCTGGCCTGGCCGCACCAGACCCGGCTGCTCCGGGCCTGGCCGCTCCCAGCCTGGCAGCCGCTTCTCCGGGCCTGGCCGCTCCCAGCCTGGCAGCCACTGCTCCTGGCCTGGCCGCACCAGACCCGGCTGCTCCGGGCCTGGCCGCTCCCAGCCTGGCAGCTGCTGCTCCGGGCCTGGCCGCACAAGACCCGGCTGCTCCGGGCCTGGCCGCTCCCAGCCTGGCAGTCGCTGCTCCGGGCCTGGCCGCACCAGACCCGGCTGCTCCGGGCCTGGCCGCTCCCAGCCTGGCAGCTGCTGCTCCGGGCCTGGCCGCACAAGACCCGGCTGCTCCGGGCCTGGCCGCTCCCAGCCTGGCAGTCGCTGCTCCGGGCCTGGCCGCACCAGACCCGGCTGCTCCGGGCCTGGCCGCTCCCAGCCTGGCAGCTGCTGCTCCGGGCCTGGCCGCACAAGACCCGGCTGCTCCGGGCCTGGCCGCTCCCAGCCTGGCAGTCGCTGCTCCGGGCCTGGCCGCACCAGACCCGGCTGCTCCGGGCCTGGCCGCTCCCAGCCTGGCAGCTGCTGCTCTGGGCCTGGCCGCTCCCAGCCTGGCAGCCGCTGCTCCGGGCCTGGCCACACCAGACCCGGCTGCTCCGGACCTGGCTGCTCCCAGCCTGGCAGCTGCTGCTCCAGGCCTGGCCGCACCCGACCCGGCTGCTCCGAGCCTGGCCGCTCCCAGCCTGGATGCTCCGTGCTTGGCTACTGCTGTTCTGGGCCTGGCTGCTCCCAACCCGGCTGCTCTGGACCGGGCTTCTCCGGGCCCAGCCACTCCGTGTCTGGGTGTTCCTGGACTGGCTTCCCTGGGCTTGGCCGCCTCTGCCTCAGGCCTGGCTGCCACTGCCCCAGGTCTGGCTGCTCCAGTGCTGGCCGTTGATACTCTTGTTCTGGCTGCTGCTGCTCTGGGGCCTGGCCACTGCTGCTCCGGGCCCAGCTGCCACTGCCTTGTGCCTGGCCACTCTAGGCCTGGTCGCCGCTGTTCCAACATTCTGTCCCTTTTTTCTCCTTTTTTTTTCTTTTTTAAAAAAAAAACAAAACGCATTTATGTTGCAATGTTGGCTGGTGCGTTGAGTTCTGACTTAGTCTTTGATTTTTCAAGATCTTTGTATTCTTAAGTAATTTTACTATCATTTGCTCTCACTTGATTTCTTCACATTGAGAACTTCTTTGGTTTCTTCCTCCTTGTCCTGGGAGCTCAGCAGGTTGGCCTGTGGCACCCCTTTGTTCTCCGTGGGCTCCCGCGCTGCTCCAGCCTGTTGCCGGGGTCGGCGCCGCCCAGGAAGCAGCCCCCGTCCTTGGCTCCGTTGCCAGCGCTCAGCAGTCGAAGGCTCAGGGGCACCCCCCCCACTGGGGGTCCCGTCGCCCGGCTCCTTGCTGGCGCCCGGCTGGCCGGTGTCCGGCAGGGGCTCCTGCTCCTCGTGGCGTTCCTCCAGTCTGGAGCTTTCTTTCTCCCACTAGGGGAGTCCAGGATCAGAGTCAACAGACTGTCCTCTGCGCACAGTGTGCGCGACTCCGGGGGCTCGGCCTTTCGCCGCGCTCCCAGGACTCCACCTCACAGCTCCGTCTCCCCCTGCCCAAGCCTGGGTCCCCAGGGACTGGCCCAGACCTGGAGTTCGGGGCGGTCTGGACTGAGGCTCAGAGCTGCCGCCGGAGGCTTTGTTTCTTCCGGCTAGGGTAATCCAGCATCAGAGTCAACATTCAGTCCTCTGCGCGCCATGTGCGCGCGACTCTGGGGGCCCCGCATTTCGCCGTCCCCCGGGATTGTCTCCCCCTGCCGGAGCCTGGGTCCCCAGGGTCTGGCACATAACTTGGGGCTCAGCGCTGCCGGTTCGGGGGTTCAGCCCAGGCTGGGGGTTCTATTTCCTTCCTGCTAGGGAACGCCAGGCAGCACCCAGCCCTCTCCTCCTCTCCGGCTGCGACCTCTCCGCGCGCGCGTGCGTGCGAGCGCGCAGCATGTCTCCGTACCTTAGGCTTTTTTTCAGCTCCTCTGATTTTCCTTCTGGTTTTCTCCCTCCTTCCTATTGTAGAGTTTTCAGTCAGTCGACTACCTGTAGCTCTGGGCAATGTCCACTCTACATTTTAGTTGTATTCCCTTGAAATTGTTGTGAGCTGCTGCGGCTAGGTGTATACCCGAGCAGCCATCTTGGATCCTCCAACATAGTCCATTTCTGTTCCTAAAAGTGTTAGGTGTGCTTTCTTTTCGATGAACACTCTGACTCCATCTTGAACAACTTCTTCATCAGAATCTCCTTTAGTTTTTGTATATTCTAGAGTATAAGAAAGGCCATTACACCCCCTGGTTCGGACACCAACTTTCACGCCTACATGTTCAGGCTTATCTTTAAGAAGTTGTTTTATCTTGTTTACTGCTGAAGGTGTCAGGGTGAGGGCGGCCCGGGTGGCCTGCAGCTTCCTCTTGCTCACAGCCCGGACGGTGGCCCAGACTAACGAAGCCGACATCCTGGCCGTCCCGGGGCCCCTGATGGTTTGGGCCGCAGCAGCTCAGATGCCTCAGCCTCTCTCCATGGACACAGCGGCGCATTGACGCCACAAGCTCCTCAGGTTGATCTTTAGTGAGGAGCTCCAATAGGGAGTTCACAGTTGACATTATTTATTAAATAAAGAATATGCCCTGTCTATGGGCGCTGGCCTCTGTGAGGTCATGGTTTTCTCCAACCCATCTGCTCCTTCTCTGGAGGCTTGCAGCACTTAGTGTTTGCCCGTCAGCAGTGACACATATATGTGACAATTGAAGCAGCCCCCGAAACCAACTCTTATCCCATGCCCCTCCATCTGGGTTCCTCTTCCTGCTCCTTTTCCTCAGAGTTTGATCTTTTCCATCTAGTGATTGCATGGCTGGGCACAGCTGCTGGTTCCTCAGGTCTGCATTTGGCAGGTGTCCCTTCCAGAGTGCCCCTCCACAGGGCTCCATGCCCCGACCTGGCCCTGCTCCCGCCTCCTCCTCCTCCAGGGTCAGCATGTGATTCACAATGAGTGCTGTTGGATGTGCGGCATTGCAGACAGACGTGTGGTGCTCTTGTCTCCAAGAAGCTAGACTGCTGGCTGAGGTGAGAGGGTGTGCTTACAGGCAGGTCCCATTGCCCGGGCAGGTTGCTCTGTGCTGCTTCCACCAGTCCCTGCGGCCCTATAGCAGTACTGCACACTCAGACGGGGTCTTAAAACGTGTGTCCTGTGGGGGTGTGTATCCTACCGTGTGCATGTTGATGCGCTGATTTGAAAAGTACTGACTCTTCCAGCATAAACACTTCAGCTGGCTGGAATAAAGGGCCCCTGAGAGGAGCTCACTGCCACTATTGTCAGGTGTTTGCGATGACTTTTTGCCTGTTTTCTCTTTCATATACAATATATAATCTTTATTGTTAAGATTATTAAAGATATCCCTCTTATTTCCCCCATAGCTTCACTCCACCTGGGGTGAAGCTATGGGGGAAATAAGAGGGATATCTTTAATAATCTTAACAATAAAGATTATATATTGTATATGAAACTATATTGTATAAGATATTGTATATGAAACTATATTGTATAAGAACTACACAGAAGTTCTTCCAGCGTAGACACAGCTGATCCTCACAGCCACCCCACCCCACTGCAGGCCCTTGCCACCTTATTGTCTGGGTGGGAACTGGGTTGAGGGGAGTTATTGGGGAGGGGGGGGGAACAGGGGAACAATTGTAATAATCTGAAATACAAAGAAGCATACTTACTGCATACATGCATATAAGATCTTTGTCTAATCTCTTCCCACATCCCATTCCCTCTGAGAATCATCTGTCTGTTTCATTTCTATGCCCCTGATTCTGTTCCATTCACCAGTTTATTCTGTTCATCAGATTTTTTAATTCATTTTTAGATTCACTTGTTGATAGATATGTTTTTGTTGTCACTATATTGTTCATAATTTTCTATCTTTACCCTTTTCTTCTTCCTCTTCTTAAAAAATACCATTCAGCATTTCATATATGTAATACTAGTTTGGTAGTGATGAACTCCTTTAGCTTTTACTTATCTGTGAAGCTCTTGATCTGACCTTCAATTCTGCATGATAGTTTTGCTGGGTAGAGTAATCTTGGTTGTAGATTCTTGCTATTCATCACTCTGAATATTTCTTGCCAGTCTCATCTGGCCTTCATAGTTTCTGTTGAGAGTTCACCTGACAATCCTATGGGTACTCCCTTGTAGGTAACTAACTTTTTCTCTTGCTGCTTTTAAGATTCTCTCTTTGGGAAAAACTAAGATGGCAGCATAGGTAAATACCTAAACTGCTGCCTCACACAACAATATCAAAACTACAACTAAAAGACGAAATGGACACCATCCAGAACCATAGAAAAGCTAGCTGAGTGGAAATTCTACAACTAAAAGAAAAGAGGAAAGCACATTGATTCTGAGGAGCTGCAAAAGGCTGAGATACGGAGATGAGCACACGGAGGGGACGGGTGACTATGTGCACGGGCAGCTGAGTGCGTGGCTGGCTTTCTAAAGTGGGAGGGAGACAAGGGCTCGCAACTGTGCTGAACTCCAGTTCCATTCGAGTTTCTGGAACCCCGTCTCATTCGGGGAGAAACTGGACTGGCTGGCAGCGGGCAAAACTCAAGGGTGGCTTTCTCTCAGAGGTGCTTGCAGTGATTACTGAAGGACACTGAGACCCAGGGGCCTCATAGGGCCAGGCTGAAGGGAAAGCCGTCTGTTCCGCCCTGAATCTCCACCCCATCCAAGCTGAGCACACAGGATTTTGCAATTTTGCAAGTCTTGTCTCATGAGAGTGTCTCCAGCACAGAAGTTCTTCCAGCGTAGACACAGCTGATCCTCACAGCCATTTGGCCTGGAGGTCAGTTCCTCCCAGTGATACCAACAACCCTCAAGACTTAACTACAAAAAGGCTGAGCACACAGTCCACAAAGGGGTGCACCCTGAGTGTCCACCTCAGGTAACTGGGGAGGCTGAGCCACTGTGCCCTATAGGACACCTAGCACACAAAGCTACTCTACCAGCTCAGGAAAGCAGCGAAAATGCGGAGACAAAGAAACACATCACAAATGAAAGAAATGGAGGAAAGTAAACGACTGGATTTAAAGTTCAAAACCATGGTTATAAGGTTTTTCAAGAATTTTCTAGAAAATGCTGATAATATTAGTGAGACCCTTGAGGTTATGAAAAAGACCAACTAGTAATTGAACATATGCTGACTAAAATAAAAAATAATATACAGAGATACAACAGCAGACTAGAGGATCGCAAGAATCAAGTTAAAGATTTGAAATACAAAGAAGCAAAAAACACCCACCCGGAAAAGCAACTATAAAAAAGAATCCAAAAATATGAAGATAGTGTAAGGATCCTCTGGGACAACTTCAAGCATACCAACATGCGTATTATGAGGGTTCCAGAAGAAGAGAGAGTGCAAGATACGGAAAACCTATTTGAAGAAATAATGACTGAAAACTTCCCCCACTTGATGAAAGAAATAGTCTTACAAGTCCAGGAAGTGCACAGAAGCCCAAACAAGGAATCCAAAGAGGACCACACCAGGACACATCATAATCAAAATGCCAAGAGCAAAACACAAAGAATATTAAGAGCAGCAAGAGAAAAACAGTTAATTATCTACAAGGGAGCACCCATATAATTGTCAGCTGATTTCTCAACATAAACTATGCAGGCCAGATGGGAGTGGCAAGAAATATTCAAAGTGATGAATAGCAAGAACCTACAACCAAGATTACCTTACCCAGCAAAGCTATCATTTAGAATTGAAGGTCAGATCAAGAGGCTTCACAGATAAGAAAAAGCTAAAGGAGTTCCTCACCACCAAACCTATATTATGTGAAATGCTGAAAGGTATTCTTTAATAAAAGGAAGAGGAAGAAAAAGGTAAAGATAAAAATTATGAACAACAAGTACATGTCTATCAGCAAGTGAATCTAAAAATCAAGTGAATAAAAAAATCTGATGAACAGAATAAACTGGTGAATATAATAGAATCAGGGGCATAGAAAGGGAGTGGGCTGACAATTCTTCGGAAGTGTGGGAAGAGACTAGACAAAAAGTGTACACCTATGTTTGAGGAAAGTAGTGGGGAGGTAAGGGCAGAGGATGGGGTGGGAACTAACTGGAGTGGAGTTTTGGGGGTGCGGGAGAGGGAACAATTGTAATAATATGAACAATAAATATTTATTAAATTAAAGAAGATTCTCTCTTTGTTATTTGCCCTTGGCATTTTAATTATGATGTGTCTTGGTGTGGCCCTCTTTGGGTTTCTCTTGCTTGGGACTCTCTGTGCTTCCTGGACTTGTAAGTCAGTTTCTTTCACTAAGTAGGGGAAGTGTTCTGTCATTATTTTTGCAAATATGTTTTCAATATCTTGCTCTTTCTCTTTTCTCTGGCACCCTCATAATTCGGATAGTGGTATGCTCGAGGGTGTCCCAGACAGTCCTTACACTATCTTTATATTTTTGGATTCTTTTTTCTTTTTGTTTTTCTGGTTGGTGTTTGTTGCTTTCTCGTATTTCAGATCTTTGATTTGATTCTTGGGTTCCTCTAGTCTATTGTCGAGTCTCCATATATTCTTTATTTTAATCCATGTATACAGAATTTCCGACTGGTCCTTTTCCTTTTTTTTTTTTTTCATTCTCACTAAGTTCTTTGAAGGTCTCAATAAGTTCCTCAGACGTTTCTAGAAGATTTTTGAATAACCTTATAACTGTGGTTTTGAACTCTATATCCACTATTTGGCTTTCTTCAAGTTCTTTCATTTGTGACATGTTTCTTTGTCTCTGCATTTTGGTTGCTATCCTGTGTTTGTTTCTTCGTATTGGGTAGCTGCTAAATCTCTTTGAATTGATAGAGTGCCCTTCGTTGGTAGGTTTCCTATAGGCTTCCCCAATCACCTGAGATGGGACACTCTTGGTGTACTCCTTTGTGAGCTGTGTGCTCACAAAGTATTGTTGTAGTTAAGTCTTGATTGCTGTTGGTATCAATGGGAGGAGCTACCTTCCAGGCCAATTGGCTGTGCGGACTAGCTGGGTCTACAGTGGAAGAGCTGCTTTGCAGGAGACATCCTTATGGGGCAGGACTTACTTCGGTGGGGCGTTGGTGCTCACTGAGTCTGCCCCTTGAGGATGTCACTTATGCATGTGAAGGGTTGGAAACTGGTCTGGTCTCACACTGACCACTGGGTACACTGACTCTTGGATCTCAAAGGAGGTAACAAGTCAGCCACTGCCTGAGGCCACCCAGCAGAAACTACTGAGATATCTGCAGATTCCTCCTTTTTGTTTGGGCTTTGGAGGTGCCAAGATGAGGCCCAGCTGGGGGCTGATGAGGGGCTGGGGTCCTTGCTCCTCCAGGCAGCCTCCAAAGAGGCCATTTCCCTCCCGATTACAAAAGCGCACTCCCGGGTGCCCAACCAGCCCATTCCATGCCTCTGCACCTCCTGCCAGTCTCAATGCCCCTTTGCTCTTGACCTCTCTTGTGGTAGTACTTCCACCCAGCCAGCTTGCCCACGGTTCTGGATGATAGTTGTTCTGTATTTTAGTTGTAATTTTGATGTGGTTGTGGCAGGCAGTACATACTAGTACAAGCGTTTACCTGTGCCGCCATGTTATAATAGTTCCCAACTTAAGGTCTGGCCTGTTTTCTTTGTGCAGGATGGGGCTCCCTGTCTGTAGGACGCAGTGAGGAAGTTTGACGATGTCTACAGAAAGGGAAGCGAGGGCAAGGAGGGTGGCAGCCTGTTCACCATCCTGGCCCTTTTGTATGATTTTCACCAGGTACAGTCTCTCCGCATCTTCAACATTTTGAGTAAACGTACTGGAACCTTACCATTGAAAGATAAGGAAGTGATCCTGTGAAGGCTGAGAAATGGGATTTTCGTTGAGAAAAGACAATGCTGTGTCCCTGGCAGTGATCACGGAGACCAGGGCCAAAGCCAGCGGGCAGGCAGCACGTTCCAGGACCAGACCAGGGGACGATGGGTCCCTCGACCTGCCCCCTAAGTGCTAAGTGCTCAGAAGCTGACCAGCACGTCAAAATAAGTGGGTGAATGTTGTGTTTCGTGTCCCAGCAATCTGTGATGGTCTGCTCCAGTGGTTAAGATGTTTTTATCGTTAATATGTGAACAAACCTTTTCCTTTACTGAGAACTCTGGTATTTTGTGAGTTTAAGAATCGATTCATTTAACACTCATCTATTCAAACAAAAGTTCACTGAGGAAGGAGGCCATGTGCTCGAGCTCAGGTGTCAGCCAGCCTGGACTTCTTGCTCAGCCCCTGGACAGCCATGTGACCTGAGTAGGTCAAGCCTCAGTTTCCCCTTTTAGAACACAGGGCTGAGCAGAGCTCCACCTTCATTTTCTTTGCTGCAGATCAGAGATAGGGGAGGGCGAGGAAGCCCCTAGGGGTGTGTGAGGAGCAAGAAGAGTGGTCGTGTGGGGCCCACAGGGGAGCAGGGCTGAAGCGGTTGCAAGGACTGGGGCTTTGTCCCTTGAGGCACCTGAAGGATTCTGAGTGGGAACATTTCCTTGGAAGAGTTCCTGCTAGTGGTCACCTTGGCTACAATGTAGAAGACAGAGGTGGTCAGGCGGGGAGACCCCCCCTTCAGGGGTCAGAGACGGTAGTGAGAGGATTAGCTCAATTGCAGGGGGTGTGGATGTGGGTGAGGGATTGGAACTGACCAGGCGGAGAATGGGTGGGAGGGATGGTGGGGGTCAGCCCATGTTCTCAGCTTGGGCCTTCAGAGGACAGCAGTACATGCAGGAGACACAGGCTCAAAAGGGAGGACGGGATCATCCTGAAACCCAGAAATGCTCACTGGGAGGTGCTGTAGTCTGAGCCCTCTGAGGATGCCCTACCCTTAATATACTCGGCGTACACTGGGAATGGGCGAGTGTGATGCTCTCTGTGAATTATATGATTAAACAGTGAATACTTGGAGACGTCTCAGACAGCGGTATCTGGGAGGTCTCTGTACTGTTCTTGCAACTTTTCTCTCAGTTTGACATTATTTCCAGTTCAAAAGTTAAGAAAGTGAACAGGCCAGGATGGGGAAGGAATGACCAATGCTGTGGAGAGGAGGGGTGACAGAGCACAGGGATAGGCGGGAGGAGCACAGGGCGGGATCAGTGGATGGAGGGGGGAGGAGGGGAGCAGGACAGACAACGGGAGGTCTGTGGGTAGTGGTCAAGGCCCGGGGGAAGGTCTGGTGGAGGTCCGGTGCTGGGTTCATGTTAAAGGGCTGCAGAGGCTGCAGTGGGGATGGTCTGCCTGAGACCATTGGCGTTATCAGCAGGGATGGCCACATGCGGAGTTGTTTGTTTCTTCCCAAGTTGAAGTGATGACAGTTTGAAATGATGCTCTCTCCTTCTTCTGTTTACGTTTTTAAGATTCGCTGTATTCTGGAAAGGCTGCTGGTTCTAAAGAACAGTGTCATACAGAGGATTCGGGCCGTGAACCTGAGACGGTAGAGAAACAGAGGAAATTGCTAAGAGTGGAGGTGAGTCACGTTGAGTTCCCTGTGGACGTGGCCCCACGGTGGAAGTGCGGAAGGTAGCTGGAGCTGTGGGTCAGGTGCCCGGCCTGCTCAGCAAGCGTCCGGAGGGATCCAATGGCAGCTGTGTTTCTGTGGTGAGACCCTGTGAGTGGCCCCTTTGCAGGGGGGCCCCTGTGAAATAAGCACCCCCACACGTAGCCTGAGGGGCTTGACTCAGCTTGGAAGCATCATCACCATAGAGCCTTATGATGCCTTTGGAAGAGGCCCCACCAGGACCAGACGCGTTTGCCTATCAGGAGAGGGGCTTGTCTGTGTCACCTCCCCAGGTATTTTCACGTGGGGCCACAGCAGGGATGCCTGCGCTCTCCAGTCAGGCGAGTCCTCTGTCCTTCCTAAAAATAATTTTTTTAAGGGAGTTTATATATATTGAGTTCAGAGAGGAAGGGAGACGGAGAAGGAGGAACATTGATGATGAGAATCATTGATTCACTGCCCCCTGCACACCCCACCCTAGGGATGGGTGCCACACTCAGGGCATGTGCCCTGACCTGGAATCAAACCATGACCTCGTGGTTCATATGTCGAAGCTCTACCACTGAGCCAGGCCTACCAGACTAAGGTGGTGGTAAAAATGCTTGTATAAATAAAGGAATGGTATTGCGGGTTTACTTCCTTTAAAATATTCTTTGAAACTATTGGGGAATTTGTTAAGAATTTATAACTAAAAATTTGAAAATTGCCTTCTAAGACGTAATAGACCCATTTTTTTCTTTAAATCCTTTCCCGAGGCTATGCTTACTGATTGGAGAGAGAGAGAGAGAGAGAGAGAGAGAGAGAGAGAGAGAGAGAGAGAGAGAGAGAGAGAAAAGCATTGATGTGGGAGAGAAACATCAGTTGGTTGCCTCTCCTACATACACTCATTGGGAGGGAACGCCCAGCCTCGGTATGTGCCCTGACCGGGAATTGAACCCACAGCCTTTCCCTGTAGAGAGGATGCTCCCACAAACCGAGCCACACCACCAGGTAATGGGACCAAATTTAGGAAAGAAAACCTTATATGAGTCCTAAGATTTGTGCGTATCCGAGGTCCAACAGACAGCTCAGCCAGTGGGAGTTCATGGAACCCTTTGGTGACTTTGAGTGGATTGAATGAGATGCAATGTGGGCATCGCGCTCCTCGCTGTGCCAGGCTTGCACTCACTCTATGGCTTCAGTTGGACTCATCCTGTTTTCTGTGTCACTGTTAGGTCTTTTCCCTAAAATAGCTCTACGTTCATAAATGTTGCATAATTTCTCTAAAATGTTGGCCCTGAAAATTGGCAGCAAAGAGTTTAAATTTTTATCATCCAGTTACTGTCTCATTGGTGTAAGCCCAACAATTCAACTGTTCTTGAAATCTTTACTTGCATAATATAAGAGAAATAGTTTTTAATATATAAAGATTCTTTAAATTATATGTTATTTGCTGTATTCTCAGTTCAGGTCACTACATCTACACATTTGTTTTTATGTTAGATTTCATTTTGTTGGACATTAATTTAAATCTCATCATGCTTTCCACAAATGAAGGCTGATTTTTGCAATCCATTCTACAAGGAATGGATTGAGGTAGTTCTGAAACAGTAACCCCTCTAGGTGGGATTTTTGTTGTTCTTTTGTTAGAGGCAGGAGTAGAATATTGGAGAAGAGCTATAATTACAAGGAATATTAATGATGCTCTGCTAACCGTGATTGTTCTGTTCTGATTAGAAAAAGCATGCTCTAATCTGGCGGAGAGTTATAAGCCCTGGGACCTGGGAGCTATTAGGGAATGCAGGAACCCTGGTTTCTGAGAAAGGCCTAGATTGGCAACCTCATTGCCTGTAATCTGGTCCCTGAGCCACCCGCCCTCTGCCAATTCCACAGCCTGGTTGCCTGTAATCTGTAACCACTGTACCTTGCCTACTTTCCTAGGCCTGAAATTTCAACTTTCCTGTGGGATCTTTGTCCTTCTTCCCAACATAAGCAGCTGGATTATGGAGGGGGAGGTGTCTGGGGAAGAGAGATGGAGGACAGTACAACAGACTTTTTTGGGTGACCTGCTGTTCTCTCATTCTGCTGCATTAATGGAATCAATGCTCATATATGAGTCAATCCTGTCTCAAGTAGTGACCGGCAGCCTGGACCCATTGGTTGTCAGTTTCACTTTCAGCAGGTTCATAACAGTTATTGGAGTGGAATAATTGATACAAATGATAATTGGTACTCCCCCCCCCCCATCATAAATCCAAAGATATCATCTACATAAACAGTTTAAATTCATCTTAAATTAAGAAATTTTTTAATTAAACCAAGTAAAACCATTACCAGTTTAGAAATAATTAAAATACTTTTAGCTCATTGATTGGCAGCCTAAATGTTTAAATTCTGTCCTGAGTATACCTATATATTTGTTCTTTAAATGTGTTTCATGCATGGGCTAATTCAGGACACCTTCCACAGAAAGTTATAAACAAAATCCTATTGTTAAAATATTTTCCAGTCTGGCCATCATGGCTCAGTGATTGAGCATCAAACTATGAACCAGGAGATCACGGATCCATACACAGTCAGGGCAGATGCCCAGGTTGGGGGCTGGATCCCCATATGGGGCTTGCAGGAGGCAGTAGTTCAATGCTTCTCTCTTCATTGATGTTTCTCTCTCTTGAACTCAATAAAGATATATATATTTTTATATATCTATTTGATTTATATCAAATATATATATATATATATATATATATATATATATATATATATATATTTGATTTTTTATAGAGAGGAAGAGAGAGGGATAGTTAGAAACATCGATTAGAGAGAATCATTGATCAGCTGCCTCTTGCACACCTATTGGGGATGTGCCTGCAACCAAGGTACATGCCCTTGACTGGAATCAAACCTGGGACTGAGCCAAGCGGGTTTCAGCTAAAGATATATTTTTAAATAAATAAAGTATTTTCCAAATATACAGCATTACTTTGTTCATGTTTGGTATGAAATACATATTGGTTAGTGTTCTGTCAAACTGTTTTTTAGGCAGTTGACTGGTGGACTTCAGGGTTCTATGTCTGAACTCCCGAGAAGAATTCCCGAGCTGAGCTCTCTAGGTAAGACTTCACAAAATAAAGTGAATGTGTTGCTCCCTTAAAGCAGTGTTTCCCAAACTTTTGACATATGTGTACCCCTTCTATAATTTTCATAACCCTGAGTACCCCATGTACTTGTGAGAACATAGAATTAGGCGCAGCTAAGCACGGTGCAGTGCATATCTCCACCAAACTCCGGTGCAACACGTACCCCCACCAAACTCTTCCCTTCCCCTGGGGGTACGCGTTCCACACTTTGGGAAACACTGCCTAAATGGAATGGGTCAAATCTTTGTAATTTGGCTGATAGGAAAAAAGTAATTTTTCAAAACGTGGGTAGACATATTAGAATGAAGTGGTTAGTTTCCATTTATAATGATATAGGATGTATAAATTAACCTTTATGTTTCTTTATGTTTTATGTGCCCAGCTAGATCTGAAGTTTTGTAAGGAGCTTGGCATAATTTTTGTGTATTCCAAAGCAGTTAGCACAGGGCGTGAGCCACTGGCAGAGCCGTTTAGAATGCGGGGCCTAGAGCCGTTTGGCATGGTGGGCATGGAGACAGTGGAATGTTAGGTGCAGAGTGGGTGGTTGTGGAGTGGGTAGGCGTGGAGTAGGAGGGTTAGGAGTCGGTAGGTGAGGAGTTGGTGGGAGCGGAGCGGGTTTCTGTGGAGTTGGAGTGTGCGGAGTAGTTTGGTGAACTGTCAGTTTGTGGAGAGCAGGTGTGAAAAGTCGGTGTGAGAAGAGCCGGTGGACATACAGTCGGTGAGTGCAGAGCCTCTTCCTGGGTAAGAAGGGACTCTCCCTGCCTCCCCCTCACAGCTCTTGTGAAGATTGAATGAGCAAGGACAGAAGGCACCGAGCCCTGGGCTGGGGATGGGCAGAGACACGGGGCCCAGGCGACTCCAGAGTCTGTGAGCTAACCCTTCCCACTGCCAGGCATTGCTTAGAACCGTGCCCACTGGCAGTAGGTCCACGGCTTCCCTTCCACCAAGAAACTTGGGTGCTGGATCATGGGGGTAAAATGAACAAAAAATGGAAAAGCAGGAGCTACCGCCCCCTCACAGCTGTTAGAACCTTGCGTGGGGCCAGGCTTGGAAAGCTGCCCACCGAGAGCAACCGACACATCCGGTGTATGCGTGTTCCCAAACTGAGAAGGCAGACTGGGGAGACTCAGCCCCCGAGGACAGTGGTTCTGGGAGGGATCTGGGCCAGAGGACAGATGAAGGAAAGAGTGGAACGGCTCCCCTCTGTGTGCTGGGCCCTGGGACAGGAAGAGGCCCCACGGACTCCTCCCGTGAGGGGGCCTGTGAGGGCCCAGCCTTGGCGTCCCACACCAGATGTGCCTGACACCCGGAGGCCCACAGTCCTGTCTGTTGTTTCTCAGCCCTCATTTCCAGGACACTGTCCAGAGCTGTTGGTTTTTCGAGAGGACATGTGTGACCTGTTCAGAAGGGAACTATGTATTTAACAACAACTCGCCCGAATAGCCATTTATTTCCAGTGCCCAGATGAGAGGAGTGACTGTGGAATTGAGAGGCCTAGGCTCAGCCCTCAAACCTGGATAGCTCTTAGCCCCACCCCTTCCTGGTTAAGGAAATGGGCTCAGTGAAGTCCCATACCTATCAGCAGGCCTCTCATCCAAGCAGGTGAGGCTGTACATGTCAGACACTCTCACATCAGGGTACCAGAGATGGGGCAGTGTTAGGTTTATGTGGTGTGCTTCCTGATTTTCTGCTCCAGCGAACACAGGGGCCTGCTGCCAGCCAAAAGTCATCGGCTAAGCTCAGCAGCTTAAGTGGGCACTACAGAGGCCCTCAAAGCAGACAGGGCCTGCTGAAGGGGTGATGCCCAGGTGGTAGCTCCATGCCGAGGGGTGTCCTGTGGGAGGCAGGCGGTCAGTGATTCTCTCATCATTGATGTGTCTATCTTTCCATCTCCTTTGCTATCCGTGATCAATAAAAATATATTTAAAAGAAATACATTGGAGGTTCTGTGCATGAAATTCATGCTTCGGGGTGGGGGGCCCTCAGCCTGGCCTCCTGCACCTCTCTAATCTGGGACTGCACCCTCCAACCTGGGGCTCTCTGATTTTCAGGGATTAGGCCTACTATGGCAGTCAGCCATTCCTCTCTCAATCAAGGACTGCTGGCCCCTAACTGCTCCCCTGCCTTTCTGCCTGACCACCACTTAACTGCTCCTCTGCCAGCCTGATCCCTCCCTTACTCCTCTTCCTTGCTGCCGGTTTGATCACTCCTACCTTTTCTCCCCTGCCGGCCTGATAACCCTAACACCTGTGCTTTAGTCCCCACCACCTTGGCTTTATCTAGAAGGATGTCCAGAAGACTACTGGTCTATTTAGCACATTGCCCTTTTATTAGTATAGATATTAAACAACAACAACAACAACAACAAAAACCCACAGGTAAGGCCTGGCTGCTGTGTTGCTTTTCTGAAAGGATGGATGTAGGTGGCTGATGTGGCAAAAAGGGTCTCTGCTGGCATCTAGCATGTGTGTTAAGCTGTGATTTTCGGTCCCCATGGCCTTTCCAAGACATGTTAAACCAGCTAAGGGCCTCAGAGCTGCCCGCCCTCCTATCCTTGCTTTACAGCTCCGTGCTGTGCGTCACTTTGTTCAGATATCACTGACCTCGAGTGTCTTCATCACCTACCACTGGGGCAGCATGTCTAAGTGGCTGTAGGTGTCCCAGCTGGGCCCTGTGTTGGAGTCACTTTTGTGCAGCTGTGCGTTAGGAAGTGAGCAGGTGCATGGAGGCCCTGCATCCGGGGGGAAGGAGGGCAGCTGCACGGGGCAGGGCCTGCCCAGAAGGTGCCCTGGTGCGCATCCTCACCCACCCCTCTTCTTGCACTAGGAGCCTGGACAGAGCCCCCAGCAGTTCCTTGAGGAGCTGCTGGGGGACAACATGGCCCTGGAGGCGGAGCAGGGCCTAAGGATCAACGAGTCCGACCACCGGAGCGCGGAGCTGGGCCAGGAGTCAGAAGGTAGGCAGCAGCCCCTGGCGCTGGGGAGCCGGCCTGGCCGCAGCTTCTCCCTCAGCCAGGGAGCTGAGCCCTTGGCTCTGAATCTCCTGGGTCAGCCCATCCTCAGCCCAAGTCCATGGGGTTTGATTCAAGGGCTGTTTGGAACTGTCAACTGCCTGCTCCCCAAGGAGAACATGAAGGGTCTGGCAGCCTTGAAGTCAGGACATGAATTACAATGTAAGTGCTGCCAGTTTTCTCAGCTCCCATGCAGACAGTCCCAGGAACCTTCAGAGGACGGCACGCTGGCCCCCAGCGGCTGTCTTACATCTGTCTGTGCGGGACTGAGGCACCGTCCCCAGCAGTCACTAACCTGCACTATCACAGGAGCCCGGGCTGATTCCCAATGGGTGCAGTCTGCTCTGTCTCCCTGGGCAGGGGCTGGCTGCTTAGGAACCCCTCCTCCCCAAGGGTGGTAAGTTCTGGGCACACGCGCCCTAGAGGCTCTACCCCCCACAGACATACTGGTCAATTTTCATGCCCCCCACATTGCCAGCTGAGCTACTCAACACCCCACTGAGCTACCCAACACCCCACTCTGAGGGTTGGCAGAGACCAAGCATTTGTTTGCCTTCTCTGTGAGTGTCTGAAATCCTTGACTTTATGGTCAGGTTGGAACTTGACAAAAAGTGGCTCCAGCAGTTCCAGCATCTTGAACTTTTGTATTGGCCTGTCCACGGTCACCTGCTTTCTTCTTAAACTCTGTGTGGCTCCCCAATGCACCCCAGAGGAGCCAGCAGAGGGGCCACAACCCACAGCGACAGCACCCTGTGAACAACAGAGGGCATCCAGCTGGCCGTCTCTGGTCTTTAGACCTAGGCTTCAGGGGGATGGCCCTTTCGGAGGAATGACCGTCTCGAGGCGGAGTCAAGAAGGGAGCAGAGGCCCCGGGATCGGGGCTCTCACTCCACTTTGCTCTTCAGCCTCCAGCGTGACCCTGGCACTGGGGCAAAATTCCCAGGCCCCTCAGGACACAGTCCTGGAGCTGCAGGGCGATACCCAGGCCCTGCAGGAGAGCAACAGCAAGTGTGAGGAGCTGATGAAAGAGAACCGGCAGCTCCGGGAGCAGGTAACTGAGTGTGTGTGTGTGTGTGTGTGTGTGTCCGGAACATATGGGCCAGCCGGAGGCCGGGTGTGACAGGGGGTGACAGGTTTGCTGTTTGCTTTAAAGCCAAGTTCACTTTGTGACCTGACTGGCACGGGCTGGGTCTTTGGCTCTGCAGGTGGCAAAGTTGGGGATCCAACTACGGATTGCGAAGAACACCAATGAGCACTTGTGGAGCGTCAAAGAAGAGCTGGAGGTAGAACAGGAGCACATGTTCAACATCATCGAAAACCAGACGCTGCCCAGGTCCCCGCAGGTAGGCCCTCAGAGCGCAGGACCCCGGCGCCCCTGCCTGCCGGAGGGGAGGTCCAGGATCACAGCCGTGTCTTGGTCATTGATCAGTGATTCCCAGTGACCAGTTCCCTAGCTCAGCTGCAGCTCAGAACAGCAATTCTCAGCCACGGCAGGGCCCCGGGGCAGGTATTGGCTCCCCAGGACACAGGCCATCTTGTTGTTGATGGACAGGACTGGGGGTGCGAGAAGGAGGTGCTGCTGGCTGTGCAGGGTGGATAGTTGTTTTGTCCATATCAGGGAAAATTAGATGTTAGTGTTGTCCATGTATTCTGCATCCTTACTGAGGTTCCATGTGCTTTAAAAAATAGGGTTTTAAATGTAATCAAAGAGGGCAACCAAGGAGCTGATCCAGAGAGCCGGCATCATTTGCCCTAAAGTTCCCATGTGTGGAGAGGACACGGGACTCATGTAGCCCCATGTGATGGTCCCTTCATGCCCTGGGCTGTCCCACCACAGTTCCTTAAGCGCTGGGAGAACTGCACTCAGCATGGCTGGGTGTTGCCTGCCCCAAGGGTCCCTGCTCCTTTGGGGTCTGCACTTGCCCTGCTCTTGGCCCCTCACTGGGTGTGTGGGTGCAGGGATGCAGGGATGGGGAGTGAGTAGCTCCCCGGGGCCTGCACCCAGTGAGGCATCCTCACCTTTTCCCCCTGAACCAGCAGGGGGCCGAGGAGAAGCAGCTTGAGAAGCTGGGGGAGCAGCAGAAGCAGCTGACTGAAGTCCAGGAGGCCCTGCTGCGGGAGCAGGAGACCAATGCCCTGGTCACCCAGGAAAATGAGAGGCTGCAGCAGGAGGTGGCCAGGTAACTGCCTCTGCCCTGCAGCGGCATCTGCCGGGTTTCATTCCACCAGCTCTCTGAGCGCCCCCTGAGCTCAGCTCCAGTGAGGCCCTTGGTTAGGGTGCACTCCCCCCCTTTCCCGTTAGGGTCACAGCTGATGGTCTCGGGGGAAGGGCCTCCAGCTGGTGGCTGGGATGGAAGGACTAGTGACAACTGGGATGGAGCGCGGTCCAGGGTTGGAGGGCCGCCCATCCCACGTGACGATGGTGATGACTGTGTCGGGCAAGGGCAACTTCATCCTCTCACACCTGCGATCCCGGGAAGGACGTGTGCTCGCTCCGTGTCATTCTCACGTTCCCTGAGGGTGAATTTACCTGCTGGCTGACATGCATTGTCGCCCCCACATCGGTCCCCGTGGCCTCTCAGGGGCCTGTCCAGAGGGGGAGACACGGGAGTCGCCTGATGTGCACATTTGCAGCTGCGGTTGAATAGGCCTCTGACTCCTGCCTGTTTCAGCTCTCACACTGCAAATGAGCGTCCCTTCCGCGCTCCATTGAGGACCGTGGGTTCTATTTTCGTGCTTTTCCGTGGCGATGTCGCTGTGTGAAATGGCCCCGAATGCAGTGCTGAGGGCTGTCTAGTGTCCCCAAGTGCAAGCTGCACTGGGCCTCAGGGACAATATCCAAGTAGCACCTGAGGTTCCTTCAGGCCCGAGGTATGGTGCTGATGGCTGTGAGCATAGTAACCAAAGCGTCTTTAGTTCTTGATTGGTTGACAAAAATGTGGCCAGAGACTCCAGGAACGTTGGGACAGTTGCAGTTACACTGACTCAGTGCTCACAGTGGCTTCATAGGACATTATCCTGTGAATCGTGAGAATTGACTGTGCTATTATCCTTTTCCCCTCCCTAAAGATGAGGAAAGGGGCTCTGAGAGAGTAACTAAGATGTTCGGGTCAATCCTGGGGGTAGTGGCCAGTCAGGATTCAAATCCAGGTCTTATCTCATCCCAGATGCATGACCACAGGGAGCCTTCCTTTGCCCAGCCTTGTTTGAGTAGATATTGGGGCAACAAACTTACAAACTCAGGTGCCTGTGGGGGGAGGGGGGGATGAGGGAGGGGGAGTAGGGAGGGAGGCGGGTCCAGCTGGTGGGGGAGGAGTGTCAGCAGGAGGCCAGGCCTCCTGGAGAATGCACACCCTCTGAAGGTTGTCATCTGGAGGCAGACCCCCACTGCTGGGTCATCCTTTTGTTTCTGCTTTTTAACAAAAAGTTAATCCTCATCTCAGGATAATTTTTGCACTGCCCTTCAGAGAGAGTGAAAGGAAGAAAGGGAGCGGGTGAGAGAGAAACAGCAATGTGAGAGATACTTCTCCTGGCTGCCTACAGCACACACCCCTCTATGCCACAGAGCAATCCCTCAGCCAGGTGCATGGCCCTGACTGGGAATCCAACCCGAGGCGGTTCCGTACACAGGTTGACGCTGTCTTTGCGGAGCCACACCTGCTTAAAAAGGGTGGGAGAAAGCATGAAGCCTTTGCTTTATGCTTTCTCCCACCCTCTGAGAAGGGAAATAGCTGAGAGTTGATGTGAAACTTGACATTTAAAAATATTAAATAACTTACTAATTTAAATTAAATAACAAAGCTGTGTGGGCCAAACAGGGTCCCTCTGCGTTCATATTGAGTCTGTGAGCCTCTGGGCATTGAGATTTCAGATATAACCCTTTGCCCCAGAAAGCCAGTCAGGTAATTATGACAATGATGGCGATGATGATGCTGATGTCAGTAGCTTTACATAATGCTCCAGAATCTCACAGTTTATTTGTGTCAGGAGTTGAAATCAGAAAGGGACTTGGCCTGGGGAGAAGAGCTGGCAAAGACAGAGTTTCAGAGCAACGATGTTCTGATTCCATGCTTTCCAAAAGTGTTTTAGTGCAAGAACCGTTTTTCTAAGGAGGTGGCTCTGCAAAGCCTTCCATGGGAAGGGCTGTCACAGGCTGCTCTGTTGAAGTGTCCGAGCCTGCCTGTCCTGTGTCCCCAGTCCACAGGGGGCAACTGGGTGGCCACATAGAACCCCAGCGACACAGTTGGAGAAGCGCTGACTGTGCTCAGCCCTCATTTACAGGGGACACCCTGAGGCCCAGAGAGGCGGTGGGTGTGATGGAGGCGCACCCCTGGGATGGAGGCTGGGAGTGCTCCTCAGCCCTGGGCCCTGTGGCTCTCTACCCACAGACTGACCTCCTGGACCGAGCAGCTGCAGGCGGAGCAGGGGGAGCTTCTCACCAAGATCGAGGATCTGCAGGCCTCCTTAGAGAATGAGCAGGAGAATTTTCAGATCTTCCAGAACGAGTACTACAAGATGAGGGTGGAGCAATGGTCTAAGGAAATCAATCTGCCACAGCTCAGTGCCCAGTGCGAGGTGAGGCCCACCGGCCCCAGGACACCGGGCCTGAGGCCTGCGCTGACAGCCGGGGGCTCAGCCAGGTCCGCATGGGTCCTCATTGGCGTCTGTGCCCAAACACTGTGTGTGAATGTCACCCAGAGGCCGGGAGGCAGCCAGAGGCGTTTAACGGGCACAAGCACCTTGGCTGTTGGGGATGTGTCAGAAAAGACCTTTCAGCGGACCTTTGCTGTTATCTTTTTTAAAGCACATTTTTATTGATTTGAGAGAGAACAAGGGAGAGGAAGAAAGAGATAGAAACATCAATGATGACAGAGAAGCATCGTTCAGCTGCCTTCTACACCACCCCAGCGGGGGATACCGCCCACCCCCTTGGCATATGCCCTTGACCAGAAAGGAACCCAGGGCCCTTTAGTCCGAGGTCCGATGCTCTATCCACTGCACTAAACTGGTTAGTGCCTGACCTTTGCTTTTGCAGGGTCGGGGCGGTGCATGGAAATAGCCAAGTGCCGTTTTCTCTGTCCTCTGGGCTGAGCTCTGTGCTCTGTGCTCCCGTGCCATCGCATTGAATTTTCTCGAGATGCCTTTGTGAGCTGGGGGGCCCGTCCTCAGACCTCTGAGGCAGTGGGTCTGGACTCCGTTTGATTGAAGCCAAATCTTGGGCTTTCCTGCCCCTCCCACCGGGTGTTATTCGGGATCAGGAGTTGAACCACCTCAGCCCAAAATTCCTATCCAGCCCATCATTTGTTTTATTGATGTCAGAGAGAGGAAGGGAGAGGGCGAGAGGGATGGAAACATCAGTGAGGGGAGAGAATCTGTGATGGCTTTCTCCTGGGGATTGACGCTCCGACTGGGCGTGTTGCTTGAATAGGCATCTGACCAGTGAACTCCTGGTACCTGGGAGGCCTCTCCACCCACTGACCCACACCTGCCGGGCAGTTCATTAATGAGATAGTTTACGTTTCTTTTGAAAATGGCTGTGAAGTCGCCAGAACCTGCTGTACATTTTGCACTTAGGCGCCTCTCAGCTCAGAATGGCTGCGTTTCAGTGCTCAGCGTCCACACGTGGGCAGTGGCCGCCCGTTTGGCCGGTGCACTTGTCCTCCCCATGTCATTGGCTGTGTTGGTCCTGCCGACGGGTGTGGCTCCTACCGAAAAGGCCCTCTTGTGCAGGTGGCCTTTCTTCTCTGGGAGCAGTTTCCCAGCAGTGCAGCCACAGGGGCCGTGGTGGTGGACACATTGTTGATCTCTGTTTCAGTCGCTCACACTCTTGACTAAGGAGTTGGAGGAGGAAAGAAGGCAAGTCCGGAGTCAGACTAACACACTGAAACAGCTGAGCAAGACTCTCCTGGAAGAGCATGCGAGGACCTGGCCTCAGAATAAGTAAGGGGGTGGGGTGACCGACGCCTGTCCCCACGGCTCTGGGCTTCCCGCTCCAAGCCCAGCCTCCACATTCAGGACAGAGAGCCCCCTGGCTCACTGGTGTACCCAGGGCAGGGCAAGGGGACAGACCATCTTCCCAGCGCCCCCGCCTCTCCTTTCCCAGGAATGGTCTAGATTTCTGCAAGGATGGGTGGTTGCATTTTGCTAGCTTTCAAGACATGGCCCACTGCCAGCCCCTTCTTCCTCTACTTTTGAGTTAAGCTCCGTTTAAAAAATATGAGAGGCGCTGGGACCAGTTTGGCTCAATGGATAGAGTGTCGGCTTGGGGACTGAAGGGTCCCGGGTTCGATTCCGGTCGAGGGCAGGTACCTTGGTTGCGGGCATATCCCCAGTAGGGGGTGTGCAAGAGGCAGCTGATCAATGACTCTCTCTCATCGATGTTTCTTACTCTCTATCTCTCTCCCTTCCTCTCTGTATAAAAATCAATAAAATATATATATATTTTAAAATATGAGAGGTGAAGAGAGGCACCTAGGGGAGAGATCCAGGATCGCGGGATGAGCTCTTTCTGTGTCTGACTTCCCCCGAATGATCTGGACGGGGGTTGTGGGTGTGCCGTGATTGTCCTCCCTCTGCTGACATGACACGGACCTGACTGTGGCGTAGGCCCTGCGAGGGGCACAGGACCTGTGACCCGGTGGCCACGCACCAGCAGGGGTGATGGGATGTGAGCAGAATGTGTGCACAGCAGACAGATGGTGAGGAGCTCCATGGGGGTGTAGAAGGAAGCGTGGTGGTGAGCATCGGGGTTCTGCTGCTGACCCAGATGGAGCCAGGGCCAGCCAGTGGGGCGGGACGTGGGGGGGAGGGGCGTGAAGATGGAGCAGGGGAGTTCTGGGTGCAGGGAAGGCGCACCCAGTGGCAGGAGGGAAAGCCGGAGCAGTGGGCAATGAGATGTGGAAGGCGTCCATGCCTCGCTAAGGAGTGGGATTCACTAGGAGTGAGTGTTTATGGTCTAGAGGCCAAGGGAGCTGCCTGAAATGAGGCAGGAGGGAGAGGCTTGGTGCTGGGAACCTTGTGGTTGGAAGTCAAGTAACCGGAGAGGCATCTGGTGGGCCCAGGGTGGCCTTCACCCCTCGGTCCTAGTGCTGCTGGACTGTCCTTCCTTGTGGTGGGGTATGGCTGGCCCTGAGGGACAGGGACAAGGTCACAGTGACTACAGGGTCCTGTCCCAGCACCCCGGGGTCAGGGTGCTGCTTCACCGTTCTCCCGGATTCTTCAGCTCAGCTCCAGCCGGCTCGCCACCCACTCAGGATGGCTTACCTGGAAAGCCACATTGTAGTTTGGGGCAGAAATGACTGTGGCCTGAGTTGGCTCTCTGTAACGCAGTGGGTACAAATGACCAGCGGAGGTTGGGCAGGTGCCAACTGGAAGCGTCGGGCTTTGGTACCCAGGGGATGATGTGTTTGCATTAGACAGTGTCTGCAGGAGGCCAGGGAGTTGGCTGGCTTCCTGAGCTTCTCTGAGGGGAGTCCTCCCAGCCCAGGGAGGGTTGCGGGGCCTGTGCTCCGTGAGATTGTGCTCCTCGTGGTGGGGGTCGGTCAAAGCAGACAGGAAAGCGCTCTAGCATAAGGCCGAGGAGCACGACTGTGGGAGGAGAAGAACACAGACTGGAAGAGCAGATGCTGAGCCAAGGGTGCTGGGAACCCAGCGGGTTTGGTGGGCCTAGGCCCAGCGGTTTGTGAGTCATCACTTTTCACTCTGCCTACTTTATGGTGAGCTCTCGGAAAAGCCCTGGATTAGGAGGGACCTGAGCAGCCTTTTGGCCGAAGGAGCCTGAGCTGCTGCCTCAAACCGGGGGACTCATTTTCCAGGAAGGAAACCGGGGTGTGAGCTGTCAAAGCCCACGGATTTGTGATCCTGAGTTTCACATGGTTCGGGCCTTGCTCTCATGAGATGAGGTACTGCCTGATCCTTGGGGCTTTAGCAGGTCTCCTCAAGTGTTAGGTTCCCAGGCCCACGCCACGTGCTTCCATCTCCATATCCCCACGTGGCGAGCATGACGGTCATGAGCTCCATGGTGTCTGAGTCCCAGGGAAATGACAGCCCTTGTGGGCCAGGTCCCAGCCCGGGCCGATAAGTCAGTTTACACATTTTATGTAAAACCAGATCGTTTTCTCTTTCTCCACTCTTTACAGAGGCTCATTGATGACCAAGCCTACAGGAAATGTGGAGGAGGAGCATGAAGACTTAAAGACACAAACAGAAGACGCTCAGAGTCCTACTTCGGGGATGTGAGTTGTTCTCAGCGGCAGTAACTTAAACTCAAAGTACAGAGCTTCTCTGTCACTAGTGGGGAAAGCCACCTGGAGCATGGGCCAGTTCGGTGGGCCCACGCCACTTGCTTCATCCCTGTGTTTTCACGTGGCGAGCATGACGGTTATGAGCTCCGTGATGTCTGAGTTCCACGGAAATGCCGGCCCCTGTGGGCCAGGTCCCAGCCCGGGCCGATAAGTCAGTTTACACATTTCATGTAAAACCAGATCGTTTTCTCTTTCTCCACTCTTTACAGAGGCTCATTGATGACCGAGCCTACAGGAAATGCGGAGGAGGAGGATGAAGACTTAAAGACACAAACAAAAGACGCTCAGAGTCCTGCTTCGGGGATGTGAGTTGTTCTCAGCGGCGGTAACTTAAACTCAAAGTACAGAGCTTCTCTGTCACTCGTGGGGAAAGTCACCTGGAGCAGCGGCCAGTTCGGTGGGCCCATGCCACTTGCTTTATCCCTGTGTTTTCACGTGGCGAGCATGACGGTTATGAGCTCCGTGATGTCTGAGTCCCACGGAAATGCTGGCCCCTGTGGGCCAGGTCCCAGCCCGGGCCGATAAGTCAGTTTACACATTTCATGTAAAACCAGATCGTTTTCTCTTTCTCCACTCTTTACAGAGGCTCATTGATGACCGAGCCTACAGGAAATGCGGAGGAGGAGGATGAAGACTTAAAGACACAAACAAAAGACGCTCAGAGTCCTGCTTCGGGGATGTGAGTTGTTCTCAGCGGCGGTAACTTAAACTCAAAGTACAGAGCTTCTCTGTCACCAGTGGGGAAAGTCACCTGGAGCAGCGGCCAGTTCGGTGGGCCCATGCCACTTGCTTCATCCCTGTGTTTTCACGTGGCGAGCATGACGGTTATGAGCTCCGTGATGTCTGAGTTCCACGGAAATGCCGGCCCCTGTGGGCCAGGTCCCAGCCCGGGCCGATAAGTCAGTTTACACATTTCATGTAAAACCAGATCGTTTTCTCTTTCTCCACTCTTTACAGAGGCTCATTGATGACCGAGCCTACAGGAAATGCGGAGGAGGAGGATGAAGACTTAAAGACACAAACAAAAGACGCTCAGAGTCCTGCTTCGGGGATGTGAGTTGTTCTCAGCGGCGGTAACTTAAACTCAAAGTACAGAGCTTCTCTGTCACTCGTGGGGAAAGTCACCTGGAGCAGCGGCCAGTTCGGTGGGCCCATGCCACTTGCTTTATCCCTGTGTTTTCACGTGGCGAGCATGACGGTTATGAGCTCCATGATGTCTGAGTTCCACGGAAATGCCGGCCCCTGTGGGCCAGGTCCCAGCCCGGGCCGATAAGTCAGTTTACACATTTCATGTAAAACCAGATCGTTTTCTCTTTCTCCACTCTTTACAGAGGCTCATTGATGACCGAGCCTACAGGAAATGAGGAGGAGGATGAAGACTCAATGACACAAACAAAAGACGCCCAGAGTCCTGCTGCAGGGATGTGAGTTGTTCTCAGGGGCAGTATCTTAAACTCAGAATACAGAGCTGCTCTGTCAGGAGTGGGGAAAGCCACCTGGAGCTGGGGCCAGTTCGGTGGGCCCCCACCTTCCCTTCCGGGGCAGGTCCCCTCTGGGCACGTCCCTCCCAGCTCTGACAGAACGGAGTTTCTTTCTGTCCCGCCGTGGGGGCCTCCTCGGAGGATGGGGAATGCAGCTGGCCATGAGCCTGTGGGAGGGGCCTAGAGTCTGTGGTTTAGGGCCACTGAAGTAGGACTGTCAGGCTGTGTCTCCAGGTTTCAGGACCTGGAACGCCATGTTTCTGTTTGGGGAAGGAAGCGTGGCCCGGACACCCGGGCCAGCACCCATGGTCTTCAGGCTTCCCTCTTGGGCTTCCCTACATTCCTCTGGAGTCTCTGGGCCTCAGGGTGGCTCACCATCACGTACCCTTCTGCAGAGCAGCAGCTCAGCGGGGGGCCAGCTTGGTCCCTGAGACTGCCAGGCTCAATCCAGCAGGCCTTCCCCTGCCCCAGCCCAGCCTTGAGGTCAAATCGCCATGAATCCCGCAAGGCCTCCTGTGGACATCCCAGAAGCTCAGCATTTCCCAGCCTCTGCCCGGCCCTGGAGTGGATAGCACATCAAAGCATCAGTGGGGAAAGGGAGGGAGCTGAGGAAGCACAGTGCTGCTCCGCTGCAGAGCCGGATTGAACCAGATGCGGTTCTTCTTGTGACATGAGAATGCCATTTGAAGTTAGCTGCAATGATTACCCTTTAAGTTCACTGCTTCCATTTATTTATTTTTATTTCATTTTATTTATTCCCTATAATAAAAGGCTAATATGCAACTTGTGCCCTCACCGGGAGTTTGACCAGGGAATGCTGACAGCCAGCCAATGGCCTGCGTTCCCTCCTCCAGGCAGGCCAGGCCAGATGGGACCCAGTATCGGGTTGGGCCGGCCAAACCCACCCGTGCACCAATTCGTGCACTGAGCCTCTAGTCTGTATATTTGGAAAAACATTTTTATTGTTTTCAGAGGGGAAGGGCGAGAGAGAAACATCAATGGTGAGAGAGAATCATTAATTGGCTGCCTCCTGTATGTCCCACATGGGGAATTAAGCCTGCAACCCGGGCATGTGCCCTTGACGAGAATGGAACCCGGGACCCTTCAGTCCAGAGACCATCACTCTATCCACTGAGCCCAAATGGCTAGGGCTATTTTAATTTTCTTTAAACATCACTTGGGGGTGGGAAAGAGAGAGAGAGAGACCTCAATATGAGAGAGACACATTCAATGGTTGCCAGCCCACACACACCCCCACTGGGCCCAGGGATAAATCTACAACCCAGGTACATGCCCTTGACCCAGAATCAAACCCTTGACCCTTGGGTGCTCGGGCCAGTGCTCTAACCCCTGAGGCACGCAAGTCAGTGTTCACTCCTTTTCATCCAAATGGACCACTGGGCCCTGCCCTCTTGCCCCCTCGCCCCAATTCCTCACTGCGGAGAAGGGGCAAAGTCTGCCCGCGTGTCCCACGTACTATTAGCTCTGGCCGGAAATGAGGAGGTCCTGCTCTTATGGAAATGGCCCTTGGATGCACAATTGCCAGCACAGCTAGATGAGCACGGCACCTGTCCCGGTGCCTCCCAGGGACCCAGAGTGGAGGCTGCATGTGAAGTTCTGGTTCCCGAGAGGCTAGTGTGGGTTTCTGCCACCGGGAATGCTTCTCCCCTCCCGGGGTCTGTGCGCATGAACTGCAAATGTGTCCCATGCCATGAGGCCACATGCGATGATCATGGTGCTGGTGACACACGTTCGTGGGAACCTGGTGCTGAAGCCCCAGTTAACGGCCACTTTCCCGGCTGGAGGGGCAGTGAGGGTTGGCATGTCCTGAACCTCTGCTTCTAATAGGAGAAAGAGCAGGAGTCGACTCAGAGCCTTGCTCAGATTCTTCCAACGCCAGAGACACGGCTCAAGAGTACAAGCCAAGGCACCCGCAGAGAGCGCTCCCGGGTCCCCGGAGGCCACCTCAGCAGTCTCGGGCTGGCTGGAAGACAGAGACACCGGCAGTGGGCCCCTGCCAAAAGGTAGGAGGCGCTGGCCTGGCTGCAGGAGGCCAGTGAAGGGGAGGATGGCAGGCCTCCCTCGTGGGCAGGGCAGAAGCATCGAGAAGCCAGCTGGGTGTGCACACGTGTGCTTGGAGGCTGAAAGGGGTGCTCCGCACACACACACCCATGTCGGGCCCCTTACGTGTGTGGACACCCAAGTAGAGAATGTGAACCCCCGTCTCTGTTGTGGTGGTTTCGTCCCAGAACCATTTAGTACCTTCAGCATGAGAAGCCTCCCCATCACGCACACTGTGCTGGGTCCTCGAGTATCCAGAGCGGATCTCCCGACAGTTACCGCAGAGACAAGCTCAGGAGAGTATGTTTGTGGGGTTCCTGGTCTGTGCCAGGCCTCGGATTAGCCATTTCTGCAGGGAGATCCCACGCATGTAACACGTCATGGACATCTGCCGGGTCTTCAGCAAGGCTCAGGCTCTGCTCTTCCCGGGCCTCTAAAAGCAGGTGGGGTTCTCCTTCCCCCTGACCCGGCCCTGAATCCTCCCACCAGGTGGCGCGCATTTAGGACTGTGGCGGGCATGATCCAGAGGTGCCAGGGGTTTTCTAGCTGCATGTGCTGCTTGCGTTTCCTGGGACCTAAGAGGCTGGCAGCTGTGAGCTGCCCCATTTCATGCTCATAAAAAGAAAATGAATGGGTGGTGGCAGTGACGGTTTTGTCAGCATTGTCAGCTTGCTGACAGTGACTGGGAGAGTGCCCCGACTGCATCCTGGTTTCATAGAGGTGCAGTGTGGTGGAGGGGGGTGTGGGGTGTGTTCATTTTACAACCGACTGAAAGCCATTGCCTTAAATGTGGTTTAGTTTTCAAATTCACTTGGAAATATAATTTTATTGGTTATTCTATCTAATTAAAGAGTAATATGCAAATTGACTGTATCTCTGCCACACCAGCAAGCCATGCCCACCATCCTATCAGGATCGAGTATGCAAATCAACCCAACCAAGGTGGCTGCGGCCACACAGAGAGCAGAAGTCTTGGGTTTCTCCGGCAATGGAGAAAACCAAGCTTTCTGCCTGCCATGGTCTTGGCTTCTGCTAATGCCTACAAAGTTGAAATTATAGAAGATGCATAAATCCCAGCAAAAATGGTTGCAGCCACAGAGTGAGCAGGAGGCTTGGCTCTGCTCAAGGCTACAAAGTTTCAATTATAGAGGATAAATGAATAGCAGATACCAGGACCTCCTCTTGGGTTGATAGGGGTCGTGGCCTGCATGCAAACCACAAAAGGCCCCTGGCCCAGGCAACCTCACACCTCAAGGGAACCACCACCCTGGTCCGAGGCACCCTTCTGGGAAAACCAGCTGGCCCCACCCATTCACCAGGCCTCCATCCTGTCTAATCCTCTCATCTAATAAATGAATAATATGAAAATTGACCTTCACGCAAACATTCAAAATGACTGCCCCATTGTAGTCAAAGATGACTGACCCCATGTGGACACAAGATGGCCACCACAAGATGGCCAGCAGGGGGGGGAGGGCAGTTGGGAGGGACCAGGTCTGCAAGGGAGGGCAGTTGTGGGCAATCAGGCCAGCAGGGGACAGTAGTAGGGACCAACCATGTCTGCAAGGGAGGGCAGTTGGGGGCAATGAAGACTGTAGGGGAGGGAAGTTAGGCGTGACCAGGCCAGCAGAGGAGGGAAGTTGGGGGCTGACTGGGCCTGCAGGAAAGGGCAATTGGGGGAAACTAAGCCTGCAGGGGAAAGCAGTTGTGAGTGTTAGGCATCAATCCGGCTCACAGGGGAGTGGTTTGGGGGTGATCAGGCTGGCAGGCAGAAGCAGTTGGGGGCAATCAGGAAGGAAGGCAGGCAAGCAAGAAGTTGGGAGCCAGTAATCCTGGATTGTGAGAAGGATGTCCGACTGCCCATTTAGGCCTGATCCCGATAGGCAGTCCAACATCTTCAGATTGGAGAGGGTGCATGCTGGGCTGGGGGACACACACCCCCTGTGCACGAATTTTCTGCACCGGGCCTCTAGTTCACCTGTAAACCCGCCAAACGTGCGCCCTGGGAAAGTGCAATTTGCTGAAGGACACTAGGGCTTTCTGAAGACGGGGCCAGCCCTGAGACTCGTGCGCTCCCAGGGGCTGGCGTTATAGGACCCGACAGGCCCCAGGGCCTGGGACAAGCCGCCCTGTGAGTGTGACTGGCGCACCAGCCGTTCCAAGGGGCTGTCACCACTTCAGGTCCTGCCGTGTGGCTCGAGAGGCAGCCATGAAGTGTTCGCTCCCGGACCCACTGTCTGGGGACTGGTGCTTGCATTCCCAGCCTCTCAGGAGGCGAATTAGGTGAAACACTCACGTGCAGGTAAATGATCATGAAGCTTATTGACTTATTGACATTGTTTTATCTAGAGGGTTCTGTAGCCTCAGGTTTTCATACTGGCCCTACAAACTCTTTGACATGTATCACGTCAACTCCTGTGATTGGCTAAGTTGATTAGTGAGCTATAATCAGCCTAATTGCTTTAGCAACACTTTCTGAGAAAGAACTGCTTGACAGATCCAGCTGTGGTTGGATCCATGAGTGAGCAGGTCTGTGGTTGATGTTAGTAACCGCAGCCGCGCGATGGTGCTTTCTGGGCTCTGCAGCCTTTCTGTAGGTGACCCGCCTAATCTGTCTCCTTGAGTCTAACTGCAGGTGAGCTGGGCACGCTTCCTGTCCCCTGTTCAGAGCCGGGAAGATGAGGACAAGTGTTGGAGCTGGGTTCCGAACTGGGCCTGACAGATTACAGGCCCGAGCCCTTAACCTCTGTGAGGACGGCCTGCACTTCAAGCTGCTTTGGTCCCTGAAGATGCTACACCATCTTGGGGCACCAGCATTGAATAGTGGGTCCCTTCTCCTTTGGTGTGAGCTGTGGCCAGCAGGTGGTGCTGTGGGGGCAGAAATAACAGGGGTGCCGCCCTGCACTTGAATCCTCAGTGAGAACTGGGAGAATCCCTTCCATTCATCCATGTACATGAGGAGTTGAGGAAGTCAGACCACTCGCCTGCTCTGATGAGACTCTGATCTGAAGGTTGTGAAGGGCAAACCCAGAGGAGAGGATGTGTTGGGATCTGAGCTGCGATGACCCTTGGTTTGGAGGGAGTTTGGGTATGAAATGGAGGTGGACGTTTTCTTTTTCCTTTTCTTTTTAAAATATATTTTATTGATTTTTTTATAGAGAGGAAGAAAAGAGGGATAGAGAGTTAGAAACATCGATGAGAGAGAGTCACAGATCAGCCACCTTCTGCACACCCCCCACTGGGGATGTGCCCGCAACCAAGGTACATGCCCTTGACCGGAATCGAACCCAGGACCTTTTAGTCCACAAGCTGATGCTCTATCCACTGAGCCAAACCGGTTTCGGCGAGGTAGGCATTTTCATTATGTTCAAGTCATCCTGCTGTAGAGGCTGTTAGAAGTTCAAGAATCATCAGTGATCCGAAACGGGTTTGGCTCAGTGGATAGAGCGTCGCTCTGTGGACTGCAAGGTCCCAGGTTCAATTCCAGTCAAGGGCGTGTGTACGTGGTTGCGGGTACATCCCCGGTAGGGGTTGTACAGGAGGCAGCTGGTCAATGATTCTCCTTCATTGACATTCCTAGCTCAATATTCCTCTCCCTTACTCTCTGTGGAAAATCAGGAAAATATATTTTTAAAATGAAATTGTAAAAAAATAAAAAGGATCATGAGTGAGCCCTGCCCGTGTGGCTCAGTGCTGATAGCATCACAGGACCAAAGGGGCACAACTTTGCTTTCCCGTCAGGCGCACATACCTCGGTTGCAGGATTGATCCACAACCACGGTTGGGGTTTGTGAGAGCGGCAACCAGTGGACGTATCTCTCTTACATCCATGTTTCCCTCCCTCTCTCCCTCCCTCCACCTATGTCCTCCCTTCCACTCTCTCTCTAAAGATCAATGAAAACTATACCCTCCCGTCAGGACTTTTTAAAAAGAAGTATTATGACTGAGTAGTTGGGGTGGACTACGTCCCTGCATGCAGCAGGCCAGAAACATGCCCTAAGTGTCCCAAGGTCTTTGCGGAGGAGCAGGAGTTGGTTGTGTGTGAGCCAAGTTGTCAGGGAGCCTGTCACTAAAATGGATGAGTAAGCCCAGCTGGTGAGGCTGCATTGGTTGAGCATCGTCCCGTGAACCAGGAGAGCACCTTCTGATTCCCGGTCAGGGCACAGGCCCGGGATGCGGGCTCGATCCCCAGTACGGGGCGTGCAGAAGACAGTCGATCCATCTTTCTCATCGTTGATGTTTCTGTCTCCCTCTCCCTCTCCCTCTCTGACAATCAATAAAAACACCTTGGACCAAAACATGGAGGAGTAAGAAAAGCCGAGCCCTAAATCGATAAACACCTTGTTTAATAACGTCACCCGGTGACATGGGAAAGTGGTCTAACGTGTCGTCTCCTCCAGCAACACAGAGTTCTCCTCTGGAGCTCCGCAGAGCACCGGCTCCAGGCGCCACTCCGGGGGCTCAGTGGAGTCAGAGCACAAGTGACTAACAGAGTCCTGGTTCGGGTTGGGCCGTGGGGAATGTGGCATCTCTCCTGGGCCGGACAGGATTCTGATTGTCCAAGTACATTTAGCGAACGTAGCGTCATTGGTCATTATTCAATTCATTCACTTGCTATTTTCTGTGTTTTTTATCTTACCTCCCTTGGCTTAACAATTTAGCAACCGGGCAACAAAAGAGTGCCTTTTGGAGCAGGAAGAAGAAGGACAAAGTCAAAGACCAGCCTCCCAGGGCCAGCTCGACTTTGTCTAACCTGATATGTTGCTGCAAACGTTAAAGTGCCCCCCCACCCCCCTAACTAGCCTCTCCCTTTTTTCCGACCCCGAAGATTTATTATCCTTCCCCTTTATCCCTGTCTTGACCATATACCCTTTATTTCTGAAAATTTAAAAAAAAAAAGACAAAATCAACAACAACACATCAACAAACAAACAAGCCCAAAGAAATCAGTACTTATGGAAAATAAGAAAAAAAGATCCCTTAGCAAATGGAAACCTCTATCGCCATGACAACAAGGCCACATCAAAGCCAAGGAGCCGCCATCGGTGTGCCTCACTAACTTCTGTGTCATCTACTTGGACTCCGGCCCTGGCCCTGCTTCCTGGGCTGGCACTGCTTGCTCCTGCCTCCGCCGGGCTCTTGAGGGGCACTGGGAAACGTGAAGTGACTCTGGCTTGTCTGCTGTCTGTCCATCTCCGCCTCGCTCTCCCCATGGTGAGTTCACGCACTGGATGCCTGATTTCAAGTGGTAACGCCAGGTGCTTCCGACCTCATGGTGGGTGTACACCTTGAGGAGCTGAGGGGCAGGGATCAGGTCCTGGCAGAGTGGTGAGAGGGCCTGCAATCCGGACAGTGGGAGGGCACCGGGCCCACAGCCCCCGGGCTGCCTGGAGCCGGACGCTGTGCAAAACAGCCTTGTCCTCCTGCTCCTGGACCTTCAGCCGCGTGCATTGGCCACTTGGGTTTGGAGAGCACATCTTGTCCCAGTGCGAGGTAGCTGGAGGCCTTTTAGGGGTTTTTCCCTCATGGTGTCTTAAAATTAGGGTTCTATTTGCCTTTGATAAGAGTATTGTTCACGACTAAATGCACAGATTGCAGAAAAGCACAAAACACAAGGTGAGCTCCTTGTGCAGTAAAGGCACCATGCGGAGATGAGGACTTCTTAAGCCCATGGCTGTTGTGGTGGCCACCGACTTGGTTGTCAAGTCCTCAGGGTGCCGTCCTGGCCCGTGAGGGCCCGGCCCACAGGTCTCGGTGGTCCTGAGCGGACACGGGTCAGGGATCTGAGGACACAGCGTCACACAGCAGCTGTGCCCAGGACTTGCTGTGCTGGCCTTGTGCCGACATTTGGTGGAGCCTCGTGAGTTGGTCCTTTACGTTATCCCAGCTGCTCAGGGCCCGTGCTGTGAGTGAGGGTTAAAGTGAGGGCCGGCCTCCCGGGGCCTTGGCTCAGGTCTGCGGCCAGGGCCTCCCGCTCAGACCACGGCCGTGAGGCACAGGCCCACTTTTGTCCCGGGCTCCGTGTGCCCTGGTGCCTCTGCTCTAGGCCTCGGTGTGGTCGCCCACCTTGGCATGGGATGTGGCAGCCCATTTCTCACCGTCCTTCTCTGCCCCAGGCCCTGGGCACCTAATACTGACTGGAGCCTCCCGCACCCCTGGGAGTCAGCCTGGTCTGCACACATGCCTCTGCTGACCCAGCCCCAGCCCTGGCGTCCTGGCCAAGGCCTGTGTTTGCTGGGGCCACGCTGGGCTGTGAGCAGGCCCAGCAGGAGCGGGGACTTTGGGGCTGGCCATGTGGCCTGAGCAGGGGCCGCCCGGGGGGGAGGAGGGGGGGGCTCTCCGAGGACCCTGCTGTCCTCACTCATGCCTTTCTGTCCTGTTCTTTTCTCTCTAGGAAACTCCCAGTTGCCTGATAACCTTCCAAGGTGCCTGGTCAGAACCACCACGCTCTCCCTACCACTGACCACCGGAGGCCAGCAGGCCCAGCTGCCAGGAGAGGAGGGAGGACTCCTCCAGCTCTGTGCCCGCAGGAGGACTGCCAGCCCCTCCGGGGAGCTGCTGGAGGGGGGCAGGATGTAAAGCCCGGCTTGAGACCTGCTGAGGCCGAGGCCCACCCAGTGCACCTGAGGCAGCCCGCTTCCCAGAGCCTGTTTCTGGGCAGAGCCGGACGCCACGCGGCTGCCCGACCGCCCGCACAGCTGCCCGCTGGTGCTTCCCTGAACAGGTTCTTCAGCCTGGCCTCGGCCCGGCTGCTTGGGGCCCGCGGGCTAGAGGCCTGAAAACAGGAGTCTCCCTGCAGGAGGTTCTGAGGCCTTGGGGGGCAGACAACCAGCCAGCCACCCCCTGCCTCTCCTTCAGCTCCTTCAGGGCCTGGGCCCCACTGCTGACCCCTGGACAGGAGGTCCTTCTCACTGGCTCCCCCAAAGGAAGAGAGGCTGGTTCTTCTGCCCACCGTCACAGCCCGCCATGGCCACAGGAGGCGGCGGCTCCAGCCCAGCACCGGGCAGCCCCGGCTGCCAGGACCAGCCCCAGCCCCGACACTCAGGGCAAGTGGCCCCGTGGCCCCTTCCCAGCGGACCTCAGCCTCTCCGAGGGGACGGGTCCAGGGCAGGAGCACAGAGGGGGGCTCCCTGCCACTAGATCATACAGGGATCCCGACATGGCTCCCCGCCAACGGCCCCTGAGGACATGGGTCCTGGGAACAACAGGCGGCAGCGAGCAGGCGGCAGCCCCACAGCAGCGTGGGCCCGGCAGACGGTGTCTGAGGATGGAGCGTGGCCGTGGTGACTCGTCTCCTGGCCCCGCAGCTCCTGAACCTTACGAACCCCAGCCAGCCTTCTGACCGCCTGGGCCCCCTCTCCCATCCACCTGAGGGGCCGGGATCGCCTTCGGAACGAGGAAGGCTTTCTGCTGCTTCCATCCCTCTGTTAGAGACAGCGCTGTGCCAGCCCCAGGGTCACGCTCCCACCATGGCAGCACGCGCCTGCCCCTCAGCCACTGTGCTTTAAGGTGCCCCCCCAAATGTATGTAGTACAGGCTGTTCCCCAAATGTATGGTACTACAGGGTGTCCCCCAAATACTATATGCACCCAGCATGTCCCCCCAAATGTACACACAGTTTAACAGCTGATACCTCCATTTTCACTCCTTTTCAGGTTAACGGATTTGACGGGATGGGTGACACCAGACTAAGCTTTGAACAAAGATGTATCCTCTGGACTTTCTTTTGGGGACACATACAGGGTGAAGGGTCTGGTCCCGCCCGGGCCACAGTGCAGGCATCCAGGGCCGCTGTGGACAGAGGATGCGCAGAAACACGAACACAGCGATTCTCGGTGTTTGCGGTTCCATTGCTTCCTTAGCAGCAGCGCCTGGACCAGACTACCGCGGCCATGGAGTCCAAACATCAAGAATCGCTCCTTCGGTTTGGTGTTTGTGCACATCTCTTCCAGCAGCTGCCCTGGATTCCTCGCCTGCTGGGCGTGGGTCCCTAAACTTTAACTTGTGTGTGTCCCCGTAGAAAGCCTCACGGAGAAATGTTCTTCACCAAATCTTAGTCTGTCTTCCCCCATTTCTTCAAGTCGGTTAAACCTGAAAAGGAGTGACAATTGAGTGCTTTAGCGGTTGTTAAAGTGTGTACATTTGGGGGGACACTATATTTCCACTCAGTGGGGTGCAATTTCCACCATGTGTCTAACCTTGGTATACCTTTTTGGGGGGACACCTATATATACATCCTGTGAGTGTCCGTTTCCATCTGACCTCTGTACCTGTTTTGGGGGACAGCCTGTATTTGCATGCAGCGGGGACACATTGTCCAGCAGGAGCCTAACCTCTAAATAGTGTTTTGGGGGACAGCCTGTATTTACAGGGAGTGGAGACTTACTGTCCTGCAACAGCCTCACCTCTTTATAGTGTTTTGGGGGACAGCCTGTATTTACATCAATTGGCGTCAATCTTTGCCATGGGGACTCGCACCTGCTGTATGTCTGACCGGGTGCCTGCACGTTCGGGTTCTGTTGTTCCTGAGGTGCTCTTCCTGGGATGGGGTCGGCCTGGTGACCGGGTTCTGAAGGAGGTTTTCCTTTGGAGCTCATGTGCTGAGCACTGACAGACTTTTCTTCCGAGTGTTTGGAGGTTGTACTGAGCAGTCTGTAGGGCGGATCCAGGATGGCTTGTACGAAAGTGAGTTGGAGTAGAACTGAGTTTTTAATAAAGTGAGTTGGTGTAGAATTGAGTCCTCGTTTTCCTCTCTGCGCATCACTGGCAGCGATGTCGGGGCTCCGGGCTCCCCGAGTCGGCCCCCAGGCTCCTGGGCCCTGTAATCAGACCTCCCGGGGCCAGGTGGTCAGAGGATGAGGAAGGAGGCTTCCTGTTCACCAGGCACCAGCCGTCCCAGTCCTGGGTGTGTTGTAAGCTCATGTGAGTTTAATCCATTTTGATTTGGGGTTTACAGCACAGCACGAGCTCAGCTCCAGACCATCCTTTGGATTTTCCAAGGCTACTCCACTGGGAAGAGGCAGAGGAGGGAGGGAGGCACCTGAGATCCCCCGACCCACTCTCATGGCGGGCTGTCCAGCTGCCACCTGCGTGACCCTTCCTTCCTCGCCAGCCTCGGCTGGCAGGTGCCTCCTCGCCCTCCTTCCCGTTCTTTCCCGTGGCCCAGCTCCTGTGGGAGCCGCACTCAGCGCGCCGCCCTCCCCGTGCTGGACCCAAACTGAGCGCAGGCCCTGCAGGCCGCCTCCCCTGGCTTTGGGCTGCTGCAGGGTTTGACTCTGGCCAGGCCCCCCCTGGGAGCACTCAGCCTCTGTCCCTGACTCTCTCCCGCCTGGGACAGCTCTCCAGGGCTCCCACTGGCCAGCCCCTGGGGCACTCCACATCCCCTCCACAGACACTCACTGAAAGCTTCGTGGGTGCTGGCTCCCGGGTTGCACCGTGCAGGCAGTCCCCCCTCACCCCGCCCCCTCTGCAAGGCTGACCACCTGCTCCCCTAGCACTGACCACTCCTGAGCTTCAGGCCTGAGGTCGGCTGCCTGGACCCCCTGCCCGGGCTGCAGGCTTCCCCCTCTCCCCCGCCTCCTCTGGGCTCCCTGCTTACCCAAGGCACCAGCTGTCCTTCACAGAAGCCCAAAGCCTGTGTTGCAGGGGGGCCCCTCCTCTCTCCGCTTCCCACAGGTGGTAGCTCCCCTGAACTGGAAATGGGTCTGGAATCTGCCGCCCTCTTACCTAACTGTTCTCATCCCAGGACCCCCACACCCCTGTCCCTGGGTCTTGGCAGGGACTTGCCAACTGGTCTGCCTGCCTCCCACAGCTCCTCAGCCTCATGGCATCTCTGGGCATCCACCCAGTGACCTTCCTCTTTGAACTTCCCTCCCTCAGCCTCCACACTAGCTACACCCATCCCTCTGAGGACCAGGTGCTCCATGGGGCTCACCAATGAGTGCACCCCCTCTGCTATCACCCCTCCCCAAGCCCCAGACCAGCTGGTGCACACCCACAGCTTTCCCTGCAATCTTCCCCGAGGCTGGGAGCACCTCTAGCCCAGACCTCCCTGGGAGCCTCCAGACCTGTTCCAGCTTGGATGTCCCAAGACACTGCCTACCCTAAATGCTCAGCAGACCGTTTCCCATCCTCTCACCAAAGCCTCTGTGAGCCTCCTCTCTCACCTTGTCCCCCGCACCCAGACCCTGCTGGGTACCCCCCACCCCCACCCCGCCTCTTCCCTGTTTCCCATCCATCACTCCCTCAGCTGCTTCCAATTCTGACGTCTTGCTCACACACCATGGAACCCAGGTGCTGGGCCCCTGGGCGGTACCACGGGGTCCTCTTGCTGAGAGGACTCCCTAACCACGCCCTCCTGACCTCCATGCCCCCCCACCCTGCACTGGCTGGGAGCTGTGTGGTCTGGGGGTGGGAAACATCCAGGTGATGCTCAGGGCTGAGGTCTGCCTGCAGAGAGGGTGGGGTCACCTGTGGCCCCAGAGGGGCTCCCCCTGGGAGAGCAGGACAGTGAGGGAATGGGAACAGGTTGGGCACACCTCGGGAAGGAAGGATCCAACCAAATGTTTACCAACAACTAGAGGAAGAGGAGGAAATACCTTTATATGTACACACACACACACACACACACACACACACACGTATATAAACATATACGCAGCTCATTAATTCCCTTAGAAAACTCTCATTGATTTTCGCCAAACAGATGTACTTACAGCCAAGCTGTGCTTGCCCTCCTCTGACGGGTGAGTGTCTTTCCCACGAGAAGGTTGGGTGATGCTTTCTCTCCCGTTGGCAGGTAAGACAAGCGGAAGGTGTGTGTGGGATCCTCACTCTTTTGTTCACGAGGTGAGTGACCGCTCAGTGGCGTAGTGCTTTTCTGGGTGCAATCCCGAGTCCCTCCATTCCTGTGATGTGTTTGCCCTGGAATGCCTACAGACATCTTTTTAAAACCAGGGAGACCATTTACGTGCCATAACATTCACTCAGGACACACTTGTAGGTTTAATCTTTACTATTAACATTTTTTTCATCACTTTCTCACATCTAGAGACAATAGGCACAGCAGAAATCAAATCAAGTCCTGGTTTGGTAACATTGGCCAATTCCTACGGTGTAAACATTCTCACCAGTGTCCACTTCAACCTGGTGACACGGTGTCCCTAATGGGAATGGGAGATGGGAATAGGTGTGCGGTGCCACCCTGCTCTATGATATCACCCCCACGCAGGTACAATAGGTCTGAGTAACCCCAAGAGTGTGGGTTGCAAGGAAACAATGGCACGTGGCAAGCTTTAGGGTTTCTTTGTAAAAAGACTGGGTGGGCTGAAGGGAGGGGGACTGCGAGGGTGAGGGTGAGCCCTCTGCTAGGTGCACACCAAAGAGGACCTGCAAGAGGCACTGGGGAAGGGCTGCAGGGGACCGAGGTAGGCTCCCAGGTTTTCCCGAATGTTCTCTCCCAGGCTCAGTGGGTGGAGACTAGGGAAAACAGCTGGCTTGTGGCTCGGTGGCTGGCTGGTGAAAGGAGCTGGAGAAGAGGGTCAGGGTGACCTTGCAGCCTAGGGTCCCCCCATTTTCCTTCCCTTCTCACAGGGCATTTCCATGCTCACCTCTCACCTACCAGATCAGCAATGAAAACCCTGGAAGCAGTCAATGAAGGAGGTGGCGGACAGCCGTCCTCTCTCAATTTGAGTGTGAGCTGGCACAGAAGTAGCTGGGAAACTTGCACTCACCCTTTCATTAAAATAGAATTATACATTTTCCCTCAGCTATTTCTAGGATGACAACCTATGAAAATCTGACATATCCTGTAAACTCTCTCTCTCTTTGTCTCTGTTTCTCTGTCTGTCTCTGTTTTTCTTTCTCTTTCTGTTTCCCTCTCTGTCTCTCTCTCCCTCTCTCTCTCTCTCTCTCTCTCTCTCTCTCTATATATATATATATATATATATATATATATATATATATATATCTATCTATCTATCTATATATCTATATATCTATATATATCTATATCTACATATATATATATATCTATATATATCTTCCTCCCTCCCTCCGTCCTTCTCCCATGCACACATGCATGCACTCCTGCACCCTGTCCATACCACTTTCCCTGTAGCACACCCGTCAGCCTCTGTGTTATTCATGGACTGTCTCATGTTTGCGATGAGGCCTCTCACCAGGAGCAGAGAAACAGAACTTCCTGCCCCACCAACAGCCCTGAGTACCTTTGGAGGTTGCTGGCATTCATTCAGGGAGCAGCTACTGTGTGTTACACCCCTTCTAAGCACCCCGTGAGAATAAATGGTTCAATTCTTTGGTTCCTGTTAAATGGGATGAATGGCTCCCTCTTCCCAATTGGCCAGAGAGAAATCATTGCATGAGGAAGAGGCATGGGCGCCAGGGTGGAGGATAGAAGGGAGACGCTGTAGAGACTTGGTTGGGGGCAGTGAGGTGCCCAGGGAGCCAGGGATGAGCCAGCTTCGCAGGCACCCCGCCTGCTGCTCCTCAATCCCAGCCTGGAGGCTGCGGCTGGGAGTCCCTTTCTCTCCTGTGGCTTCTGTCCAGGAGTGAAGGACACAGTGACCAGGCAGCTGGGCAGGGACCAGAGCTCCCCACTCTGCCCGGGAGACGCTCCCCCTGGAGATCAGGGCAAGGCTGATCCTACTGGGGCTGCAAGGCAAAGTCTCTCCCAGCTTCTGGTGCTGCCAGCTGTCCTTGGTTCCTTGGCTTGGAGACCCATCCTCCGCAACCATCTCTGCATGTGTCCAAGTCACATCACCTTCTCTCTGCTAGTGACTTTCATTTCCCTCATTCTTTTTTTCTTTTATTTTCTTTCCTTCTTTTTTCTTACCTTTATTTTTTTTATTTTTTTTTTAAAGAATTTTAGTGAGTTTATCTGAGCCAAACTGTCGACATATGTCAGGAAGCAGAACTTCAATGGATTCAGATAATGCTCCAAAGAATGGCAGGTTACATTTCTATTTCTATGTTGCAATCAAAGGAGGGACATTGGTGGGTTACATGAAATTCATTGTTGATGGACTAAGCAGTGGGAAACCTCTGGGATTGGATAAAAAGTGAAACGATGGACTCTTACTTTGGCGAGTGCAGGAACAATTAACATGATAAAGAAGCAATTTGAGGCATCTGTCCTGGCGTCCACCACATTTGGTTGTGCCCCAAGGGTCATTTCCCTCTTTCAAGGTCACCTGTCATGGCAGCGATGGCCCACCCATCCAAGATCGTGAAACCCACTCTGACCTTGACACCTGCCAAGGCCCTATTCCCAACATGGCCACGCTCACTCTGTCCCATCCGCTTGGATTAGGGGACACAGCACACAGTCCAGAAGAGGTACTACACGGCACATGGAGACACGGAGGCACAGGGCTGAGTGGAAACACCAAACTCAGAGCAGCAAGCCCAGTAGGAATTTCCCATAAATGCTGGCAAAGGCACGCCCAGGCACAAGGCACGTTTCCCTATGGGCCTGTTCTCTCCCTGTCCATGTGCCCACGCATGTCAAGATGTATACCCTGCCACCGGCATGGCCCCTTCCATGCAGGGCGGGAAGAGGCCTGTGAGCCAGGAAACTGCAGGGCTTTCCTGTAGGAAGGGGGAGCACATCTCTGCATCACCCCTACTCCTTTCACAGTGCTCTGACAGGAGACTCTTTGGGGCAGCGCAGCTCCCTGTGCTGCCGCCTCCCGCCAGCAGGGGGAGATCACGGGCTCCTCGCAGTGCACTCCCATGGCGTCCTGCCCGGAAGTCCCGCCCCTCCCGGAAGTCAGCTGCAGGTGCTCCTGCTGCTGGAACTGTGTGACCCGAGGGCCCTCAGGTGGCGCGAGGCCAGGGAGCCTCGAGGCGGAGGTGGGCCTGGGGGCGGCGGGCGGGCCCTGAGGCGGCTGAGCCCGGGAGGAGCCGTGCCTGCGGCCTCGGAGGGCAGCCCCGCGGGGAGCAGCGCTCACTGGGGATTCAGTCAGCATCTGCGGGGCCCTGGGGCGCGGGCTGAGGACCGCCCCGCTTGGCTCCAGGTCCTCCAGGCATCGGGCCCGCTCTGCTGCTCCAGCGGCCGAGGGGGCCCCTCTGAGTCGGGGTTTGTTTGTGAGGAAGCCGCCTCCTCACCTGCCAGGCCGCCCTCCCCGCAGAGGCCGATGGAGCCCGGGCCGCTCTGCCCCGTGTGGGCCCTCAGGGCGCAGCTCCGGGGCGTTCCCGGCCGAAGGCCTCCATGTGAGACCGGGTCCTCCTCAGCCCAGGGCCTCGGTGTGGGACCGGGTCCTCCTCAGCCCAGGGCCTCGGTGTGGGACCGGGTCCTCCTCAGCCCAGGGCCTCGGTGTGGGACCGGGTCCTCCTCAGCCCAAGGGTTCGGCTCACACACAAAGTCACCGACAGGGAGTAAAAGCCACGGACCCGACCACCTGCTGCAGGTCAGGCGTCCCCTGGACGTGTGCCCAGGAGGTCACTGCCCACTGTGCCCTTCAGCCTTCCTCGCGGCAGGACGGACACCGGAAGTGACGCCAGGGGCCCCATGAGCTCCAGGTCTGTGGTGCCAGGAGCGGCCTCGTGGGACCCAGAGTGTGTCCCAAGCCCACGGTCCCTCAGGGAGCTGCTGCTGCTCATGGATCCTTCAGCCATCAGGTCTCTGCAGATATGGGAGCCCCGCCGGAATTACCGTGTGTGCTCACGCAACTCCAGCAGCATGGATGGTATTGCTCCTTTTCAATTATTTTTATATGAAGTTATATTTTATATGAAGACGTCCAATACATTTGAGGAAATTGTACTTGAGTCAATCCATTCCTGTGTTGATAACATTCCACCATAGAATTTTATACATGAATTTTTCTTGATGACTACAGCATTCTAATTTGTTTTTTGAAACCATTTCTATTGATTTAAGAGAAGGGTGAGGGAGAGATAGAAACATCAATGATGAGAGAGAATCATAGACCATCTGCCTCCGGCACACCCCACATTGGGGACTGAACCTGCAAACTGGTCATGTGTGCTGACCAGGAATTGAACCCCCACTTCCTGGTTCGTTGGTTGACATTCCACCACTGAGTCATGCCCCTGGGCTAATTTCTCTTTTTTAAAGTTACCTTTGAAAATAACATCTCGTGTTCATGGCTTGCTTTTCAGGTTGATCTTTAGTGAGGAGCTCCAATAGGGAGTTCACAGTTGACATTATTTATTAAATAAAGAATATGCCCTGTCTATGGGCGCTGGCCTCTGTGAGGTCATGTTTTTCTGCAACCCATCTGCTCCTTCTCTGGAGGCTTGCAGCATTTAGTGTTTGCCCTTCAGCAGTGACACATGTATGTGACAATTGAAGCAGCCCTCGAAACCTACTCTTCTCCCATGCCCCTCCATCTGGGTTCCTCTTCCAGATCCTTTCCCTCAGAGTTTAATCTTTTCCATCTAGTGATTGCATGGCTGGGCACAGCTGCTGGTTCCTCAGGTCTGCGTTTGGTAGGTGTCCCTTCCAGAGTGCCCCTCCACAGGGCTCCATGCCTTGACCTGGCCCTGCTCCCGCCTCCTCCTCCTCCAGGGTCAGCATGTGAATCACAGTGAGTGCTGTTGGATGTGCGGCATTGCAGACAGACATGTAAGGTGCTCTTGTCTCCAAGAAGCTAGACTGCTGGCTAAGTCGGGGTCCCGGGTTCGATATAAAAGCAGCAAGAGAAAAAGTTAGTTACCTACAAGGGAGTACCCATAGGACTGTCAGCTGATTTCTCAACAGAAACTATGCAGGCCACAAGGGACTGGCAAGAAATATTCAGAGTGATGAATAGCAAGAATCTACAACAAAGATTACTCTACCCAGCAAAGCTATCATGCAGAATTGAAGGTCAGATCAAGAGCTTCACAGATAAGTAAAAGCTAAAGGAGTTCATCACTACCAAACTAGTATTACATATATGAAATGCTGAATGGTATTTTTTAAGAAGACGAAGAAAAAAAGGTAAAGATAGAAAATTATGAGCAATATACTGACAACAGAAACATATCTATGAACAAGTGAATCTAAAAATGAATAAAAAATCTGATGAACAGAATAAACTGGTGAATGGAACAATGAGGGGCATAGAAATGAAACAGACAGATTATTGTCAGAAGAAATGGGATGTGGGGTGATGGGGGAAGAGATTAGACAAAGATCTTATATGCATGTATGCAGTAAGTATGCTTCTGTGTATTTCAGATTATTACAATTGCTCCCCTGTTCCCGCCCACTCCAATAACTCCCCTCCACCCAGTTCCCACCCAGACAATAAGGTGGTAAGGGCCTGCAGTGGGGTGGGACCCAGGTGGAGTGAAGCTATGGGGGAAATAAGAGGGATATCTGTAATAATCTTAACAATAAGCATATATTGTATACGAAAGAGAAAACAGGCAAAACGTCATCGCAAACACCTGACAATAGTGGCGGTGAGCTCCTCTCAGGGGCCCTCTATTCCAGCCAGCTGAAGTGTTTATGCTGGAAGAGTCAGTACTTTTCAAATCAGCGCATCAACATGCACACGGTAGGAGACACCCCCCCACAGGGCACACGTTTTAAGACCCGGTCTGAGTGTGCAGTACTGCTACAGGGCCGCAGGGACTGGTGGAAGCAGCACAGAGCAACCTGCCCGGGCAATGGGACCTGCCTGTAAGCACACCCTCTCACCTGCTAAGTCAAGGTGGGGAAAAACAACTGATTCCATTGACGTTCATTTTGTTTTCATCTGTGATAGTCATGGATGCTTTTTTATTTCTCCTTGGGGTGCTGAAATTGAGCTGGGAAAAAGGCTCTTTGCAAGTAGTTTTAATTGCTTTCTACGATTTTTAAAATATGGTTTGTGGGCTGTTGGAATTGTAATTTTTAATTGCCTTCAAAAATGGAGATTTAAAATAATATCTGGTCTCACTCAACAGTTAGATATCTCAGTTGCTCTTGTGTCAACTGGCTTACAGACTTTCTCACAGGCACACACAGATTTCTTACCAGGTTTTCAACTTAACTTGATTCAACTGATGAATCTTAATACCCAAGATTCATCTACTGTACTACACGTTTGTTTTCACAGCAATAAATATTCTAAAAAATAAAAATAGAAAAAATAAAATAAAAATAAAAATCAAGTGAATTAAAAAATCTGATGAACAGAATAAATTGGTGAATATAAAAGAAGCAGGGGCATAGAAATGGAGTGGACTGACAATTCTTCGGAGGTGTGGGAAGAGACTGGACAAAAAGTGTACACCTATGAATGAGGACAGTGGTGGGGAGGTAAAGGGAGAGGATGGGGTGGGAACTGGGTGGAGGGGAGCTATGGGGGGAGAAGAGGAAACAATTGCAATAATCTGAACAAAAAGTATTTATTGAATTAAAAAAGATTCTCTCTTTGTCTTTTTCCCTTGGCATTTTAATTATGATGTGTCTTGGTGTGGCCCTCTTTGGGTTTCTCTTGCTTGAGACTCTCTGTGTTTCCTGGATTTGTAAGTCAGATTCTTTCACTAAGTAGAGGAAGTGTTCTGTCATTATTTCTGCAAATATGTTTTCAATATCTTGCTCTCTCTCTTCTTCTGGTTCCCTCATAATTCTGATAGTGGTATGCTTGAGGTTACCTAGACACTCCTTACACTATCTTTATATTTTTGGATTCTTTTTTCTTATTGTTTTTCTGGTTGGTGTTTTTTGCTTTCTCATATTTCAGAACTTTGATTTCATTCTTGGGATCCTCTAGTCTACTGTTGAATCTCCATATATTATTCTTTATTTTAGTCCATGTATACATAATTTCCGACTGATCCTTTTCCTTTTTTTTTTTTTTTTTTTTTTTTGCATTCTCACTAAGTTCTTTGAAAGTCACAATAGTTTCTCAGAGGTTTTTAGATGATTTTTGAATAACCTTATAACTGTGGTTTTGACCTCGATCTGCACTATTTTGCTTCCTTCAATTCTTTCATTTGTGACATGTTTCTTTGTCTCTGCATTTTGGTTGCTATCCTGTGTTTGTTTCTATGTATTGGGTAACTGCTAAATCTCTTTGAATTGATAGAGTGCCCTCGGTTGGTAGGTTTCCTATAGGGCCTAGTGACTCAGCCTCCCCAATCACCTGAGATGGGACACTCTTGGTGTACTCCTTTGTGAGCTGTGTGCACAGTATTGTTGTAGTTAAGCCTTGATTGCTGTTGGTATCAATGGGAGGAATTACCTTCCAGGCCAATTGGTTGTGCGGACTTGCTGGGTCTACAGGGGAAGAGCTGCTGTGCAGGAGACATCCTTATGGGGCAGGACTTACTTTGGTGGGGCGTTGGTGCTCACTGAGTCTGCCCCTTGAGGATGTCACTTATGCATGTGAAGGGTTGTAATCTGGTCTGGTCTCACACTGACCACTGGGTACACTGACTCTTGGATCTCCAAGGAGGTGCCAAGTCAGCCACTGCCTCAGACCACCCAGCAGAAACTACAGAGATATCTGCAGATTCCTCCTCTTTGTTTGGGCTTTGGAAGTGCCAGGATGAGGCCCAGCTGTGAAGCAAGGCAGGCTGGTGCTGGTGCCAGCCTTGGGATTTTTATTGATAGCTTTGCGGTTTCCTGTTCCAGCTGCAGCTTGGTAGACAAGTTTTAGGCTGAACAAGGACAGGCCATTTATATATAATAGCCTTTGCTCATAGCTTGGTTGGGGTTGTAAATTGGGTGAGGAGAGGTCTCAGGTAATATTCAGGGTAGAGCAAACAGAAATGGCTGCCAGTCAGCCCTGCACCAGGGAGGTTCCAGCACAGGAATAATGACCACTATTAGCATCTCCATCTGGAAGATAGCTTCCCCCGCATTCCTACCCCGATGCCAGACAGTCCAGTTTCTCCCCGTATTTGTCTGGGTCCCCAGAGCCTTGTGAGGCACTGGACTTGGCACAAGTGGGAGCTTGTAAATTCAGTTGTGGTGCTGGCCTTTTAGGAGGAGCATCTGGGTCTCCAGCAGCCTGTGTGTCACTCAGCCCCAATCCACACTGGATTTTACAGTACTATTAGTTCTTATGGCCCAGCTAAGGGCAAAGATAAAAATATATTTTATAGATTTTTTATAGAGAGGAAGAGAAAGGGAGACTTAGAAACATCGATTAGAGAGAATAATCGATCAGCTGCCTCTTGCACACATACTGGGGATGTGCCCGCAACCAAGGTACATGCCCTTGACCTGAATCGAACCTGGGACCTTTCAGTCCGCAAGCTGACACTCTATCCACTGAGCCAAACCGGTTTCGGCTAAAGATATATTTTTAAATAAATAAAGTATTTTCCAAATATACAGCATTACTTTGGTAATTTTTCTTATAAAATACGGATTGGTTAGTGGTCTGTCAAATTGTTTTTTCAGCAGCTGACTGGTGGACTTCAGGGTTCTATGTCTGAACTCTTCCCAGAGGATGGGGAGAAGAATTCCCGAGCTGAGCTCTCTAGGTAAGACTTCACAAAATAAAGCGAATGTGTTGTTCCCTTAAAGGAATGGGTCAAATCTTTATAATTTGTCTGATGGGAAGAAAGTAATTTTTCACAACATGGGTAGACATATTAGAATGAAGTGGTTAGTTTCCATTTATAATGATATAGGGTGTATAAGTTAACTTTTATGTTTATTTTTTATATGCCCAGCTAAATCTGAAGTTTTGTAGGGAGAGGGGTCTGAGCCGCTGGCAGAGCTGTTTAGAATGCGGGGCCTAGAGCCGTTTGGCATGGTGGGCATGGAGACAGTGGAATGTTAGGTGCAGAGCGGGTGGTTGTGGAGTGGGTAGGCGTGGAGTAGGAAGGTTAGGAGTCGGTAGGTGAGGAGTTGGTGGGAGCGGAGAGGGTTTGTGCTGAGTTGGAGGGTGCGGAGTAGTTTGGTGAACTGTCAGTTTGTGGAGAGTCGGTGTGAAAAGTCGGTGTGAGAAGAGCCGGTGGACATACAGTCGGTGAGTGCAGAGCCTCTTCCTGGGTAAGAAGGGACTCTCCCTGCCTCCCCCTCACAGCTCTTGTGAAGATTGAATGAGCAAGGACAGAGGGCACCGAGCTCTGGGCTGGCGATGGGCAGAGAGATGGGGCCCAGGCGACTCCAGAGTCTGTGAGCTAACCCTTCCCGCTGCCAGGCATTGATCAGAACCGCGCCCACTGGCAGTAGGTCCACGGCTTCCCTTCCACCAAGAAACTTGGGTTCTGGATCGTGGGGGTAAAATGAACACAAAATGGAAAAGCAGGTGCTACTGCCCACTCCCAGTTAGAACTGTGCATGGGGCCAGGCTTTGAAAGCTGCCCACCGAGAGCAACGGACACATCCCGTGTATGCATGTTCCCAAAATGAGAAGGCAGACTGGGGAGACTCAGCCCCCGAGGACACCTGCTGGTTCCGGGAGGGATCTGGGCAGGAGGAGAGATGAGGGAAAGAGCGGATCGGCTCCCCCGTGTGTGCTGGGCCCTGGGACAGGACTAGGCCCCACGGACTCCTCCTGTGAGGGGGCCTGTGAGGGCCCACCCTTGGTGTCCCACACCAGATGTGCCTGACACCCGGAGGCCCACAGTCCTGTCTGTTGTGTCTCAGCCCTCATTTCCGGGACACTGTCCAGAGCTGTTGGTTTTCTGAGACGATATGTGTGACCTGTTCAGAAGAAAACTGTATTTAACAACAACTCGCCCGAATAGCCATTTATTTCCAGTGCCCAGATGAGTGGAGTGACTGTGGAATTAAGAGGTCTAGGCTCAGCCCTCAAACCGGGATAGCTCTTAGCCCCACCCCTTCCTGGTTAAGGAAATGGGCTCAGTGAAGTCCCATACCTATCAGCAGGTCTCTCATCCAAGCAGGCGAGGCTGTACACGTCAGACACTCTCGCATCAGGGTACCAGAGATGGGGCAGTGTTAGGTTTATGTGGTGTGCTTCCCTGATTTTCTGCTCCTGCGGACACAGGGGCCTGCTGCCAGCCAAGACTCATAGGCTAGGCTTAGCGGCTTAAGTGGGCACCACAGAGGCCCTCAAAGCAGACAGGGCCTGCTGAAGGTGTGATGCCCAGGTTGTGGCTCCATGCCAAGGCGTGTCCTGTGGGAGGCAGGCGGTCAATGATTCTCTCTCATCATTGATGTGTCTATCTCTCCGTCTCCTTTGCTCTCTGTGATCAATAAAAATATATTTGAAAGAAATACATTGGAGGTTCGGTGCATGAAATTCATGCTTCGGGGTGGGGGGCCCTCAGCCTGGCCTCCTGCACCTCTCCAATCTGGGGCTCCCGGATCTGTGGGGCTCAGGCCTAATATGGCAGTCAGCCATCCCTCTCTCAATCCAGGACTACTGGCTCCTAACTGCTCCCCTGCCTGCCTGCCTGACCATCCCTTAACTGCTCCTCTGCCAGCCTGATCCCTCCCTTACTCCTCTCCCCTGCTGCTGGTTTGATCACTCCTACCTTCTCTTCCCTGCCGGCCTGATGCCCCTAACACCTGTGCTTTAGTCCCCACCACCTTGGCTTTCTCTACAAGGATGTCCAGAAGACTACTGTTCTATTTAGCATATTACCCTTTTTTTAGTATAGATATTTAAAAAACAACAACACCAAAAAACAAAAAAACAAAACAAACCTATAGATAAGGCCTGGCTGCTGTGTTGCTTTTCTGAAAGGATAGATGTAGGTGGCTGATGTGGCAAAAAGGGTCTCTGCTGGCATCTAGGATGTGCGTTAAGCTGTGATTTTCGGTCCCCATGGCCTTTCCAAGACATGTTAAACCAGCTAAGGGCCTCAGAGCTGTCCGTCCTCCTATCCTTGCTTTACAGCTCTGTGCTGGGCGTCACTTTGTTCAGACATCACTGACCTTGGTGTCTTCATCACCTACCACTGGGGCAGCATGTCTTAGTGGCTGTAGGTGTCCCAGCTGGGCCCTGTGTTGGAGTCACTTTTGTGCAGCTGTGCGTTAGGAAGTGAGCAGGTGCATGGAGGCCCTGCATCCGGGGGAAGGAGGGCAGCTGCACGGGGCAGGGCCTGCCCAGAGGGTGCCCTGGTGCGCATCCTCACCCACCCCTCTTCTTGCACTAGGAGCCTGGACAGAGCCCCCAGCAGTTCCTTGAGGAGCTGCTGGGGGACAACATGGCCCTGGAGGCGGAGCAGGGACTAAGGATCAACGAGTCCGACCACCGGAGCGCGGAGCTGGGCCAGGAGTCAGAAGGTAGGCAGCAGCCCCTGGAGCTGGGGAGCCGGCCTGGCCGCAGCTTCTCCCTCAGCCAGGGAGCTGAGCCCTTGGCTCTGAATCTCCTGGGTCAGCCCATCCTCAGCCCAAGTCCATGGGGTTTGATTCAAGGGCTGTTTGGAACTGTCAACTGCCTTCTCCCCAAGGAGAACATGAAGGTTCTGGCAGCATTGAAGTCAGGACATGAACTACAAAGTCAGTGCTGCCAGTTTTCTCAGCTCCCATGCAGACAGTCCCAGGAGCCTTCAGAGGACAGCACGCTGACCCCCAGCGGCTGTCTTACAACTGTGCGTGGGGGACTGAGCGCTCTGGATGGCAGGCACCTTCCCCAGCGGTCACTAACCTGCACTGTCACAGGAGCCTGGGCTGATTTCCTCCGTTCCTGTCCTCATCGGGCAGATGGGTGCAGTCTGCTCTGTCTCCCTGGGCCGGGGCTGGCTGCTCAGGGACCCCTCCTCCCCAAGGGCCTTACCCAGGGGTGGTAAGTTCTGGGCACACGCGCCCCAGAGGCTCTACCCCCCACAGACATACTGGTCAATTTTTGTGCCCCCCACATTGCCAGCTGAGCTACCCAACACCCCACTCTGAGGGTTGGCAGAGACCATGCCATGTGTTTGCCTTCTCTGTGAGTGTCTGAAACCCTTGACTTGACGGTCAGGTTGGAACTTGGCAAAAAGTGGTTCCAGCATTTCGAGCATCTTGAACTTTTGTATTGGCCTGTCCACGGTCACCTGCTTTCTTCTTAAACTCTGGGTGGCTCCCCAATGCACCCAAGAGGAGCCAGCAGAGGGGCCACAACCCACAGCGACAGCACCCTGCGAACGACAGAGGGCATCCAGCTGGCCGTCTCTGGTCTTTAGACCTTGGCTTCAGGTGGATGGCCCTCTCGGAGGGATGACCATCTCGAGGCGGAGTCAAGAGGGGAGCTGAGGCCCCGGGATCGGGGCTCTCACTCCACTTTGTTCTTCAGCCTCCAGCGCGACCATGGCACTGGGGCAAAATTCCCAGGCCCCTCAGGACACAGTCCTGGAGCTGCAGGGCGATACCCAGGCCCTGCAGGAGAGCAACAGCAAGTGTGAGGAGCTGATGAAAAAGAACCGGCAGCTCCGGGAGCAGGTAACGGAGTGTGTGTGTGTGTGCGCGTGTGTGTCCGGAACATATGGGCCAGCCGGAGGCCGGGTTTGTCAGGGGGTGACAGGTTTGCGGTTTGCTTTAAAGCCAAGTTCACTTTGTGACCTGACTGGCATGGGCTGGGTCTTTGGCTTATAGGTGGCAGAGTTGGAGATCCAACTACGAAATGAGAAGGATAGCAACCATCGCTTGAGAAGCCTCAAAGAAAAGCTGTTCAAACTCTTAGAAATTCAGATGCTGCCCAGGTCCCTGCAGGTAGGCACTCAGAGCACAGGCCCCTGTTGCCCCTGCCTGCCAGAGGGAGGGTCCAGGATCACAACCGTGTCCTGGTCATTGATCAGTGATTCCCGGTGACCAGTTCCCTAGCTCAGCTGCATCTCAGACCAGCAATTCTCAGCCACGGCCGGGCCCAGGGGCAGGTATTGCCTCGCCGGGACACTGGCCATCTTGTTGTTGATGGACAGGACTGGGGGCCCGAGAAGGAGGTGCTGCTGGCTATGCAGGGTGGATGGTTGTTCTGTCAATATCTGGGAAAATTAAATGTTAGTGTTGTCCAGGTATTCTGCATCCTTACTGAGGTTCCATGTGCTTTAAAAAATGGGGTTTTAAATGTGGTCAAAGAAGGCAACCAAGGAGCTGATCCATTTGCCCTAAAGTTCCCATGTGTGGAGAGGACACGGGACTCACGTAGCCACATGTGATGGTCCCTTCATGCCCTGGGCCGTCCCAGAACAGTTCCTTAAGCGCTGGGAGAACCGCACTCAGCATGGCTGGGTGTTGCCGGCCCCGAGGGTCCCTGCTCCTTTGGGGTCTGCACTTGCCCTGCTCTTGGCCCCTCACCGGGTGTGGGGGTGCAGGGATGGGGAGTGAGCAGCTCCCGGGGCCTGCACCCAGTGAGGCATCCTCACCTTTTCCCCGTGAACCAGGAGTGGGCCGAGAAGATGCAGCTTGAGGAGCTGGGGGAGCAGGCGAAGCAGCTGACTGAAGTCCAGGAGGCCCTGCTGTGGGAGCAGGAGACCAATGCCCTGGTCACCCAGGAAAATGAGAGGCTGCAGCAGGAGGTGGCCAGGTAACTGCCTCCGCCCTGCAGCGGCATCTGCCGGGTTTCATTCCACCAGCTCTCTGAGCGCCCCCTGAGCTCAGCTCCAGTGAGGCCAGCCGCACCACCCCCCTTTCCCGTTAGTGTCACAGCTGATGGTCTCGGGGGAAGGGCCTCCAGCTGGTGGCTGGGATGGAAGGACTAGTGACAACTGGGATGGAGCGCGGTCCAGGGTTGGAGGGCCGCCCATCCCACATGACGATGGTGATGACGGTGTCGGGCACAAGCATCTTCATCCTCTCACACCTGCGATCCCGGGAAGGACGTGTGCTCGCTCCGGGTCATTCTCACGTTCCCTGTGGGTGAATTCACCTCCTGGCTGACTTGCATTGTCGCCCCCACATTGGTCCCCGTGGCCTCTGAGGGGCCTGTCCAGTGGGGGAGACACGGGGGTCGCCTGATGTGCCCATTTGCAGCTGCGATTGAACAGGCCTCTGACTCCTGCCTGTTTCAGCTCTCACACTGCAAAGGAGCGTCCCTTCCGCGCTCCGTTGAGGACCGTGGGTTCTATTTTCGTGGTTTTCGGTGGCGATGTCGCTGTGTGAAATGGCCCCGAATGGAGTGCTGCACGGCTGTCTAGTGTCCCCAAGTGCAAGCTGTGCTGCGCCTTGGGGAAAATATCGGAGTGGCACCTGAGGGTCCTTCAGGCCCGAGGTATGGTGCTGTTGGCTGTGAGCATAGTAACCAAAGCGTCTTAAGGTCTTGATTGGTTGACAGAAATGTGGCCAGAGACTCCAGGAACAGTTGGGACAGTTGCAGTTACACTGACTCAGTGCTCACAGTGGCTTCGTAGGACATTATCCTGTGAATCGTGAGAATTGACTGTGCTATTATCCTTTTCCCCCCCCATAAGGATGAGGAAAGGGGCTCTGAGAGAGTAACTAAGATGTTTGGGTCAATCCTGGGGGTAGTGGCCAGTCAGGATTCAAATCCAGGTCTTATCTCATCCCAGAGGCGTGACCACAGGAAGCCTTCCTTTGCGCAGCCTTGTTGGACTGGATATTGGGGCTACAAACTCAGGTGCCTGCGGGGGCAGGCAGGTCCAGCAGGTGGGGGAGGAGTGTCAGCCGGAGGCCAGGCCTCCTGGAGAATGCACACCCTCTGAAGGCTGTCAGCTAGAGGCAGGCCTGCGCTGTCGGGTCATCCTTTTGTTTCTGCTTTTTAACAAAAACTTAATCCTCATCTCAGGATAATTTTTGCACTGCCCTTCAGAGAGAGTGAAAGGAAGGCAGGGAGCGGGCTAGAGAGAAACAGCGATGCGAGAGCCACTTCTCCTGGCTGCCTACAGCACACACCCCTCTATGCCACAGAGCAATCCCACCGCCAGGTGCATGGCCCTGACTGGGAATCCAGCCCGAGGCGGTTCCGTACACAGGCGGACACTGTCTCTGCGGAGCCACACCTGCTGGGGCCTCTGCTCTATGCTTTCTCCCACCCTCCGAGAAGGGCAATAGCTGAGAGTAGATGTGAAACTTGACCTTTTAAAATATTAAATAACTAACTAACTTAAATTAAATAATAAAGCTGTGTGGGCCAAACAGGGGCCCTCTGTGTTCACATTGAGTTTGTGCGCCTTAGGGCATTCAGATTTCAGGTATAACCCTTTGCCCCGGAAAGCCAGTTGGGTAATTATGACAATGATGATGATGATGCTGATGTCAGTGGCTTTACATAATGATCCAGAATCTCACAGTTTATTTGTGTCAGGAGTTGAAATCAGAAAGGAACTTGGGCTGGGGAGAAGAGCTGGGCAAAGACAGTTTCAGAGCAAAGATGTTCTGATTCCACGTTTTCCAAAAGTGTTTCAGTGCAAGAACCGTTTTCCAAGGAGGCGGCTCTGCAAAGCCTTCCATGGGAAGGGCTGTCACAGGCTGCTGTGTTGAAGTGTCCGAGCCTGCCTGTCCTGTGTCCCCAGCCCACAGGAGGCAACTGGGTGGCCACATAGAACCCCAGCGGACACAGTTGGAGAAGCACTGACTGTGCTCAGCCCTCATTTTCAGGGGACACCCTGAGGCCCAGAGGGGTGGTGGGTGTGATGGAGGCCCACCCCTGGGATGGAGGCTGGGAGTGCTCCTCAGCCCTGGGCCGTGTGGCTCTCCACCCGCAGACTGACCTCCTGGACCGAGCAGCTGCAGGCGGGGCAGGAGGAGCTGCTCACCAAGAACCAGGAACTGCAGGGCTCCTTAGAGAACGAGCAGCAGACTGTCCAGAGCTTTCATAAATTGTACCACAAGATGATGTTGGAGCAACGATCAAAGGAAATAACTTTACCAAAGCTCAGTGCCCAGTGCGAGGTGAGAACTGGGGTTGGTGGGCCTCAGGACACCGGGCCTGAGCCCTGCGCTGACAGCCGGGGGCCAGCCAGGTCCGCATGGGTCCTCATTGACGTCTGTGCCCAAACACTGTGTGTGAATGTCACCCAGAGGCCGGGAGGCAGCCAGAGGCGTTTAACGGGCACAAGCACCTTGGCTGTTGGGGATGTGTCAGAAAAGACCTTTCAGCGGACCTTTGCTGTTTTCTTTTTTTAAGCACATATATATATTTTTTAATTTGAGAGGGAACAAGGGAGAGGAAGAAAGAGATAGAAACATCAATGATGACAGGGAAGCATCATTCAGCTGCCTTCTACACCACCCCCGCAGGGGATACCGCCCACAACTTAGGCATATGCCCTTGACCGGAAAGGAACCCAGGGCCCTTTAGTACGAGGTCCGATGCTCTATCCACTGCACTAAACTGGTTAGGGCCTGACCTTTGCTTTTGCAGAGTTGGGGCGGTGCATGGAAATAGCCAAGTGCCATTTTCTCTGTCCTCTGGGCTGAGCTCTGTGCTCTGTGCTCCCGTGTCATTGCATTGAATTCTCGCGATGCCTTTGTGAGCTGGGGGGCACGTCCTCAGACCTCTGAGGCAGAGGGTCTGGACTCCGTTTGACTGAAGCCAGAGCTTTGGCTTTCCTGCCCCTCCCACCTCAGGCCGAAATTCCTATCCAGCCTGTCATTTGTTTTATTGATGTCAGAGAGAGGAAGGGAGAGGGCGAGAGGGATGGAAACATCAGTGATGAGAGAATTTCTGTGATGGCTTCCTCTGCACGCCCCCTCCTGGGGATCGACAGCTCCTCCTGGGCGTGCTGCTTGAATAGGCATCTCACCAGTGAACTCCTGGTGCCTGGGAGGCCACTCCACCCACTGACCCACACCTGCCGGGCAGCTCATTAATGAGATAGTTTACGTTTCTTTTGAAAATGGCTGTGAAGTCGCCAGAACCTACTGTACATTTTGCACTTAGGCGCCTCTCAGCTCAGACTGGCTGCGTTTCAGTGCTCAGCGGCCACACGTGGGCAGTGGCCGTCCGATTGGCCGGTGTACTTGTCTTCCCCAGGTCATTGGCTGCGTTGGTCCTGCCGACGGGTGTGGCTCCTACGGAAAAGGCCCTCTTGTGCACGTGGCTTTTCTTCTCTGGGAGCAGTTTCCCAGCAGTGGAGCCACAGGGGCCGTGGTGGGGGACACATTGTTGATCTCTGTTTCAGTCGCTCACCCACTTGACTAAGGATTTGGAAGAGGAAAGAAGGCAATTGTGGGGCGAAATTGATGCGGTGAAACAGCTGAGCAAGACTCTCCTGGAAGAGCATGCGGGGACCTGGCCTCAGAATAAGTAAGGGGGTAGGGTGACCGACGCCTGTCCCCTCGGCTCCGGGCTTCCCGCTCCACGCCCAGCCTCCACATTCAGGACAGAGAGCCCCCTGGCGCACTGGCGTCCCCAGGGCAGGGCAAGGGGACAGACCATCTTCCCAGAGCCCTCGACTCTCCTTTCCCAGGAATGGTCTAGATTTCTGCAAGGAGGGGTGGTTGCATTTTGCTGGCTTCCAAGACATGGCCCACTGCCAGCCCCTTCTTCCTCTGCTTTTGAGTTAAGCTCCGTTTAAAAAATATGAGAGGTGAAGAGAGGTACCTAGGGGAGAGATCCAGGATCGCGGGATGAGCCTTTTCTGTGTCTGACTTCCCCCCAATGATCTGGAGGGGGGGTTGTGGGTGCTCCGTGATTGTCCTCCCTCTGCGGACATAACACGGACCTGACTGTGGCATAGACACTGCGAGGGGCACAGGACCTGTGACCCAGTGGCCATGCACCAGCAGGGGTGATGGGATGTGAGCAGTGTGTGCACAGCAGACAGATGGTGAGGAGCTCCATGGAGGTGTAGAAGGAAGCGTGGTGGTGAGCATCGGGGTTCTGCTGCTGACCCGGATGGAGCCAGGGCCAGCCAGTGGGGCGGCACGTGGGGGGGCGTGAAGATGGCTCAGGGGTGGTCTGGGTGCAGGGAAGGCGCACGCAGTGGCAGCAGGGAAAGCCGGAGCCGGGGGCACTGAGGTGTGGAAGGCGTCCATGCCTCGCTAAGGAGTGGGATTCACTAGGAGTGAGTGTTTATGGGAGGCTGTTCTAGAGGCCAAGGGAGCTGCCTGAAATGAGGCAGGAGGGAGCGGCTTGGTGCTGGAAACCTTGTGGTTGGAAGTCAAGTAACCCGAGAGGCATCTGGTGGGCCCAGGGTGGCCTTCACCCCTCGGTCCTAGTGCTGCCGGACTGTCCTTCCTTGTGGTGGGGTATGACTGGCCCTGAGGGACAGGGACAAGGTCACAGTGACCACAGGGTCCTGTCCCAGTACCCCGGGGTCAGGGTGCTACTTCACTGTTCTCCCGGATTTTTCTGCTCAGCTCCAGCCGGCTCGCCACCCACTCAGGATGGCTTACCTGGAAAGCCTCATTGTAGTTTGGGGCAGAAATGACTGTGGCCTGAGTTGGCTCTCTGTAACACAGTGGGTACAAATGACCAGCGGAGGTTGGGCAGGTGCCAACTGGAAGCGTCGGGCTTTGGTACCCAGGGGATGATGTGGTGATGGTTTGCATTAGACAGTGTCTGCAGGAGGCCAGGGAGTTGGCTGGCTTCCTGAGCTGCTCCGGGGGGAGTCCTCCCAGCCCAGGGAGGGTTGTGGGGCCTGCGCTCCGTGAGATTGTGTGCCTAGTGGTGGGGGTCGGTCAAAGCAGACAGGGAAGCGCTCTAGCATAAGGCCAAGGAGCACAACTGTGGGAGGACAGGAACACAGACTGGAAGAGCAGATGCTGAGCCAAGGGCGCCGGGAACCCAGCGGGTTCGGTGGGCCTAGGCAGCGGTTTGTGAGTCATCACTTCTCACTCTGCCTACTTTATGGGGAGCTCTCAGAAAAGCCCCAGATTAGGAGGCACCTGAGCAGCCTTTTGGTCAAAGGAGCCTGAGCTGCTGCCTCAATCCGGGGGACTCATATTCCAGCAAGGAAACCAGGGTGTGAGTTCTCAAAGCCCACGGATTTGTGATCCTGAGTTTCACATGGTTCGAGCCTTGCTCTCTTGAGATGAGGTCCAGCCTGATCCTCGGGGCTTTAGCAGGTCTCCTCGCGTGTTAGGTTCCCAGGCCCATGCCACATGCTTCCATCTCCATATCCCCACGTGAGTTGTTCTGAGCGGCAGTAAGGTAGACACGGAACAGAAAGGTGCTCTGTCACGAGTGGGGAAAGCCACCTGGAGCAGGGGCCAGGGCGGTGGGCCCACACCACTTGCTTCCATCCCCGTATTCCCACATGGCGAGTAAGACGGTCATGAGCTCAGTGATGTCCAAGTCCCAGGGAAATGCCGGCCCTTGTGGGCCAGTTTCCAGCCCGGGCCGATAAGTCAGTTTACACATTTTATCTAAAATCAGATCGTTTTCTCTTTCTCCGCTGTTTACAGAGGCTCATTGAAGAAGGTGCCTACAGGAAATGCGGAGGAGGAGGAGGACGAAGACTTAACGAAAGAAGCAAAAGAGGCCAAGGAACCTGCTGCAGAGAAGTGAGTTGTTCTCAGCGGCGGTAATTTAAACTCAGAACAGAGACCTGCCCTGTCACGAGTGGGGAAAGGCACCTGGAGCAGGGGCCAGGTCGGTGGGCCCACGCCACTTGCTTCCATCCCCGTATTTAAACGTGGCGAGCATGACAGTCATGAGCTCCGTGATGTCTGAGTCCCAGGGAAATGCCGGCCATTCTGGGCCAGGTCCCAGCCTGTGCTCATTAGTCAATATACACATTTTATTTAACATCAAAATGTTGCCGAAACCGATTTGGCTCAGTGGATAGAGCATGGGCCTGTGGACTGAAAGGTCCCTGGTTCGATTATGGTCAAGGGCATGTACCTCAGTTGCAAGCACATCTCCAGTAGTGGGTGTGCAAGACGAGGCTGATCGATGACTCTAACTCTCTATTCCTCTCTTCCTCTCTGTAAAAAAATCAATAAATATTATATTTTGAAAAAATAAATAAAAATAAATCAAATTGTTTTCTCTGTCTCCGCTTTTTACAGAGGCTCACTGAAACCAGTGCCTCCAGGAAATGCGGAGGAGGAGGAGAACGAAGACTTAATGAAAGTAGCAAAAGAGGCCAAGGAACCTGCTGCCGATGTGTGAGTTGTTCTCAGCGGCGGTAACTTAAACTCAGAACAGAGGGCTGCCCTGTCACGAGTGGGGAAAGGCACCTGGAGCAGGGGCCAGGTCGGTGGGCCCACGCCACTTGCTTCCATCCCCGTATTTAAACGTGGCGAGCATGACAGTCATGAGCTCCGTGATGTCTGAGTCCCAGGGAAATGCCGGCCATTCTGGGCCAGGTCCCAGCTTGTGCTCATTAGTCAATATACACATTTTATTTAACATCAAAATGTTGCCAAAACCGATTTGGCTCAGTGGATAGAGCATGGGCCTGTGGACTGAAAGGTCCCTGGTTTGATTACTGTCAAGTGCATATACCTCGGTTGCAGGCACATCTCCAGTAGTGGGTGTGCAAGACGAGGCTGATCGATGACTCTCTCATCGATGTCTCTAACTCTCTATCCCTCTCTTCCTCTCTGTAAAAAATCAATAAATATAATTTGAAAAAATAAATGAAAATAAACAAATTGTTTTCTCTTTCTCCGCTGTTTACAGAGGCTCACTGAAACTAGTGCCTCCAGGAAATGCGGAGGAGGAGGAGGACGTAGACTTAATGAAAGAAGCCAAAGAGGCCAAGGAACCTGCTGCCGAGATGTGAGTTGTTCTCAGCGGCGGTAACTTAAACTCAGAACAGTGAGCTGCCCTGTCACTGGGGAAAGCCACCTGGAGCAGGGGCCAGGTCGGTGGGCCCACGCCACTTGCTTCCATCCCCGTATTTAAACGTGGCGAGCATGACAGTCATGAGCTCCGTGATGTCTGAGTCCCAGGGAAATGCCGGCCATTCTGGGCCAGGTCCCAGCCTGTGCTCATTAGTCAATATACACATTTTATTTAACATCAAAATGTTGCCAAAACCGATTGGCTCAGTGGATAGAGCATGGGCCTGTGGACTGAAAGGTCCCTGGTTCGATTATGGTCAAGGGCATGTACCTCGGTTGCAAGCACATCTCCAGTAGTGGGTGTGCAAGACGAGGCTGATCGATGACTCATCGATGACTCTAACTCTCTATTCCTCTCTTCCTCTCTGTAAAAAAATCAATAAATATTATATTTTGAAAAAATAAATAAAAATAAATCAAATTGTTTTCTCTGTCTCCGCTTTTTACAGAGGCTCACTGAAACCAGTGCCTCCAGGAAATGCAGAAGAGGAGGAGAACGAAGACTTAATGAAAGTAGCAAAAGAGGCCAAGGAACCTGCTGCCGAGATGTGAGTTGTTCTCAGTGGCCGTAACTTAAACTCAGAACAGAGGGCTGCCCTGTCAGGAGTGGGGAAAGCCACCTGGAGCAGGGGCCAGGTCGGTGGGCCCACGCCACTTGCTTCCATCCCCGTATTTAAACGTGGCGAGCATGACAGTCATGAGCTCCATGATGTCTGAGTCCCTGGGAAATGCCGGCCATTCTGGGCCAGGTCCCAGCCTGTGCTCATTAGTCAATATACACATTTTATTTAACATCAAAATGTTGCCAAAACCGAATTGGCTCAGTGGATAGAGCATGGGCCTTTGGACTGAAAGGTCCCTGGTTCGATTATGGTCAAGGGCATGTACCTCGGTTGCAGGCACATCTCCAGTAGTGGGTGTGCAAGACGAGGCTGATCGATAACTCATCGATGACTCTAACTCTCTATCCCTCTCTTCCTCACTGTAAAAAAATCAATAAATATTATATTTGAAAAAATAAATAAAAATAAATCAAATTGTTTTCTCTTTCTCCACTGTTTACAGAGGCTCACTGAAACCAGTGCCTCCAGGAAATGCGGAGGAGGAGGAGGACGAAGACTTAACGAAGGAAGCAAAAGAGGCCAAGGAACCTGCTGCCGAGATGTGAGTTGTTCTCAGCGGCAGTAACTTAAAGTCAGAACAGAGAGCTGCCCTGTCAGGAGTGGGAAATGCCACCTGGAGCAGGGGCCTGTTTGGTGGGCCTCCACCTTCCCTTCCGTGGCAGGTCCCCTGTGTTAACGTCCCTCCCAGCTCTGAAAGAATGGAGTTTCTTTCTGTCCCGCCATCGGGGGCATGGCGAATGCAGCTGGGCCCGAGCCTGAGCCCCAAGAGCTGGGCCTTCAGGTTGTCCTGCCCCAGCCCAGCCTTGGGGTCAAATCACCATGAATCCCGCAAGGCCTCCTCTGGACATCCCAGAAGCTCAGCATTTCCCAGCCTCTGCCCGGCCCTGGAGTGGATAGCACATCAAGGCATCAGTGGGGAAAGGGAGGGAGCTGAGGAAGCACAGTGCTGCTCCGCTGCAGAGCCGGATTGAACCAGATGCGGTTCTTCTTGTGACATGAGAATGCCATTTGAAGTTAGCTGCAATGATTACCCTTTAAGTTCACTGCTTCCATTTATTTATTTTTATTTCATTTTATTTATTCTCTATAATAACAGGCTAATATGCAACTTGTGCACTCACTGGGAGTTTGACCAGGGAACGGGGACAGCCAGCCAACAGCCTGCGGTCCCTCCTCCAGGCAGGCCAGGCCAGATGGGGCCCGGTATTGGATTGGGCCGGCCAAACCCCACCCATGCACCAATTGGTGCACTGAGCCTCTAGTCTATATATTTGGAAAAACATTTTTATTGTTTTCAGAGAGGAAGGGAGAGAGAGAAACATCAATGATGAGAGCGAATCATTAATTGGCTGCCTCCTGCACGTCCTACATGGGGAATTAAGCCCGAAACCCGGGCATGTGAACCTTGACCAGAATGGAATCCAGGACCCTTCAATCCAGAGACCATCACTCTATCCACTGAGCCCAACTGGCTAGGGCTATTTTAAGTTTTTTTAAACATCACCTGGGGGTGGGAAAGAGAGAGAGAGACCTCAATATGAGAGAGACACATTGAATGGTTGCCAGCCCACACCCCCCCACTGGGCCCAGGGATAAATCTGTAACCCAGGTACATGCCCTTGACCCAGAATCAAACCCTGGACCCTTGGGTGCTCAGGCCAGTGCTCTAACCCCTGCGGCACGCCGGTCAGTGTTCACTCTTTTTCGTCCAAATGGCCCACTGGGCCTGCCCTCCTGCCCCCTCACCCCAATTCCTCACTGCCGGGAAGGGGCAAAGTCTGCCCGCGTGTCCCACGTACTATTAGCTCTGGCCGGAAATGAGGAGGTCCTGCTCTTATGGAAATGGCCCTTGGATGCACAATTGCCAGCACAGCTAGATGAGCACGGCACCTGTTCCGGTGCCTCCCAGGGACCCAGAGTGGAGGCCGCATGTGAAGTTCTGGTTCCCGAGAGAGAGGCTAGTGTGGTTCTTGCCACCGGGAACGCTTCTCCCCTCCCTGGGTCTGTGCCAATGAACTGCAAATGTGTCCCATGCCCTGAGGCCACATGCGATGGTCATGGTGCTGGTGACACGTTCGTGGGAACCTGGTGCTGAAGCCCCAGTTAACGGCCACTTTCCCGGTTGAAGGGACAGCGAGGAATGGCATGTCCTGAACCTCTGCTTCTAATAGGAAAAAGCGCAGGAGTCGACTAAGAGCGTTCCTCAGATTCTTCCAACGCCAGAGACACGGCTCAAGAGGACAAGCCAAGTCACCCGCAGAGAGCGCTCCCGGGTCCCCGGAGGCCTCCCCAGCCGGCTCGGGCCGGCTGGAAGACAGAGACACCGGCAGTGAGCCCCTGCCAAAAGGTAGGAGGCGCTGGCCTGGCTGCAGGAGGGCAGTGAAGGGGAGGATGGCAGGCCTCCCTCGTGGGCAGGGCAGAAGCATCAAGGAGCCAGCTGGGTGTGCACACGTGTGCTTGGAGTCTGAAAGGGGTGCTCCGCACACACCCACCCACGTCAGGCCCCTTACGTGTGTGGACACCCACGTAGAGAATGTGAACCCCCGTCTCTGTTGTGGTGGTTTCGTCCCAGAACCATTTAGTACCTTCAGCATGAGAAGCCTCCCCATCCATCATGCACACTGTGGTGGGTCCTCGAGTATCGAGAGCGGATCTCCTGACAGTTACCGCAGAGACAAGCTCAGGAGAGTATGTTTGTGGGCTTCGTGGTCTGTGCCAGGCCTCGGATTAGCCATTTCTGTAGGGAGATCCCACGCATGTAACACGTCATGGACATTTGCCGGGCCTTCAGCAAGGCTCAGGCTCTGCTCTTCCCGGGCCTCTAAAAGCAGGTGGGGTTCTCCTTCCTCCTGACCCGGCCCTGAGTCCTCCCACCAGGGGGCGCGCATTTCGGACTGTGGCGGGCATGATCCAGAGGTGCCAGGGGTTTTCTAGCTGCATGTGCTGCTTGCGTTTCCTGGGACCTAAGAGGCTGGCAGCTGTGAGCTGCCCCATTTCGTGCTCATAAAAAGAAAATGAATGGGTGGTGGCAGTGACGGTTTTGTCAGCATTGCCAGCTTGCTGACAGTGACTGTGAGATGCCCCGACTGCATCCTGGTTTCAGAGAAGTGAGGCGTGGTGGTGGTGGTGGTGTGTATGTGGGGGGGGGGGGGTGTTGTTCATCTTACAACCGACCGAAGAGAGCCATCGCCTTAAATGTGGTGGCTTAAATTAGTTTTCAAATTCACTTGGAAATATTATTTTATTGGTTATTCTATCTAATTAAAGAGTTATATGCAAATTGATATATCTCTGCCACACCAACAAGCCATGCCCACCATCCTATCAGGATCGAGTATGCAAATTAACCCAACCAAGGTGGCTGCGGCCACAGAGAGAGCAGAAGGCTTGGGTTTCTCTGGCAATGGAGGAAATCAAGCTTTCTGCCTGCCATGGTCTGCCTTGGCTTCTGCTAATGCCTACAAAGTTTCAATTATAGAAGATGCATAAATCCCAGTAAAAAATGGTTGCAGCCACAGAGTGAGCAGGAGGCTTGGCTCTGCTCAAGGCTACAAAGTTTCAATTATAGAGGATAAATGAATCGCAGATACCAGGACCTCCTCTTGGGTTGATAGGGGGCGTGGCCTGCGTGCAAACCACAAAAGGCCCCTGGCCCAGGCCACCTCACACCTCAAGGGAACCACCACCCTGGTCCGAGGCACCCTTCAGGGCAAACCAGCTGGCCCCCACCCATTCACCAGCCCTCTATCCTATCTAATCCTCTTATCTAATAAATGAATAATATGAAAATTGACTGTCATGCCAACATTCAAAATGGCTGCCCCATTGTGGTCAAAGATGACTGACCTCATGTGGACACAAGATGGCCACAACAAGATGGCCAGCAGGGGAGGGCAGTTGGGAGGGACCAGGTCTGCAAGGGAGGGCCGTTGGGGGCATTGAAGACTGTAGGAGAGGGCAGTTAGGCATGACCAGGCAACAGAGGAGGGAAATTGTGGGGCGACTGGAGGAAAGGGCAGTTGGGTGGCGGGGACCTAAGCCTGCAGGGGAAAGTAGTTGTGAGCGTTAGGCATCAATCCGGCTCACAGGGGAGTGGTTAGGGGGTGATCAGGCTTGCAGGCAGAAGCAGTTGGGGGCAATCAGGAAGGAAGGCAGGCAAGCAGTTGGGAGCCAGCAATCCTGGATTGTGAGAAGGGTGTCCGACTGCACATTTAGGCCTGATCCCGGTAGGCAGTCGAACATCTTCAGATTGGAGACGGTGAAGGCTGGGCTGGGGGACACCCTGCCCCCTGTGCAGGAATTTTCTGCACCGGGCCTCTAGTTCACCTGTAAACCCGCCAAACGTGCGCCCTGGGAAAGTGCAATTTGCTGAAGGACACTAGGACTTTCTGAAGACGGGCCAGGCCTGAGACTCGTGCGCTCCCAGGGGCTGGCGTTACAGGACCCGACAGGACCCAGGGCCTGGGACAAGCCGCCGTGTGAGCGTGACTGGCGCACCAGCCGTTCCGGGGGGCCGTCACCACTTCAGGTCCTGCTGTGTGGCTCGAGATGCAGCCATGAAGTGTTCGCTCACGGACCCACTGTCTGGAGATTGGTGCTTGCATTCCCAGCCTCTCAGGAGGCGAATTGGGTGAAACCCTCACGTGCAGGTAAATGATCATGAAGCTTATTGACTTATTGACATTGTTTTATCCAGACGGTTCTGTAGCCTCAGGTTTTCATACTGGCCCTTCAAACTCTTTGACATGTACTACGTCAACTCCTGGGATTGGCTAAGTTGATTAGTGAGCTATAATCAGCCTAATTGAGTTAGCAACACTTTCTGAGAAAGAACTGCTTGACAGATCCAGCTGTGGTTGGATCCATGAGTGAGCAGGTCTGTGGTTGATGTTAGTAACCGCAGCCGCGCGATGGTGCTTTCTGGGCTCAGCGGCCTTTCTGTAGGTGACCCGCCTAACCCGTCTCCTTGAGTCTAACTGCAGGGTGAGCTGGGCATGCTTCCTGGCCCCTGTTCAGAGCCGGGAAGGTGAGGCTTGACAAGGGTAAGCACTGGCCCAGAGGACAAGTGTTGGAGCTGGGTTCCGAACCGGGCCTGACAGATTACGGGCCCGAGCTCTTCACCACTGTGAGCAGGGCCTCCACTCCCAGCTGCTTTGGTCCCTGAAGATGCTACACCATCTTGGGGCACCAGCACTGAAGAGTGGGTCCCTTCTCCATTGGTGTGAGCTGTGGCCAGCAGGTGGTGCTGTGGGGGCAGAAATAACAGGGGTGCAGCCCTGCACTTGAATCCTCAGTGAGAACTGGGAGAAATCCCTTCTATTCATCCATGTACATGACGAGTTGAGGAAGTCAGACCACTTGCCTGCTCTCATGAGACTATGATTTGAAGGTTGTGAAGGGCAAACCTAGAGGAGAGGATGTGTCAGGATCTAAACTGCGATGATCCTTGGTTTTGAGGGTGTTTGGGTATGAAATAGAGGTAGACATTTTCGTTTTTCTTTTCTTTTTTAAAAGTATATTTTATTGATTTTTTTGTAGAGAAGAAGAGAGAGGGATAGAGAGTTAGAAACATCGATGAGAGAGAGTCACCCATCAGCCGCCTTCTGCACACCCCCCACTGGGCTGTGCCTGCAACCCAGGTACATATAATACATGCCCTTGACCGGAATCGAACCCGGGACCTTTCAGTCCGCAGACCAACGCTCTACCACTGAGCCAAACCGGTTACAGCAGGAAAATATATTTTTAAAATAAAATTGTAAAAAAATAAAAAGAATCCTGAGTGAGCCCTGCCCGTGTGGCTCAGTGCTGATAGCATCACAGGACCAAAGGGGAACAACTTTGCTTTCCAGTCTGGTGCACATACCTCGGTTGCAGAATTGATCCACAATCACGGTTGGGGTTTGTGAGAGAGGCAACCAGTGGATGTATCGCTCTCACATCCATGTTTCCCTCTCTCTCTCTTCCTCCCTCCACCTATGTCCTCCCTTCCACTCTCTAAAGATCAATGAAAACTATACCCTCCCGTGAGGACTTTTTCAAAAGAAGTATTATGACTGAGTAGTTCGGGTGGACTACGTCACTGCATGCAGCAGGCCGGAAACATGCCCTAAGTGTCCCAAGGTCTTTGCGGAGGAGCAGAAGTTGGTTGTGTGTGAGCCAAGTTGTCAGGGAGCCTGTCTCTAAAATGCATGAGTAAGCCCAGCTGGTGAGGCTGCGTTGGTTGAGCATCGTCCCGTGAACCAGGAGAGCACCCTCTGATTCCCGGTCAGGGTGCAGGCCCGGGATGCGGGCTCCATCCCCAGTACGGGGAGTGCAGAAGACAGTCGATCCATCTTTCTCATCATTGATGTTTCTATCTCCCTCTCCCTCTCCCTCTCTGACAATCAGTAAAAACACATTGGACCAAAACATGGAGGAGTAAGAAAAGCCGAGCCCTAAATCGATAAACAGCTTGTTTAATAACGTCACCCGGTGACATTGGAAAGCGGTCTAACGCGTCGTCTCCTCCAGCAACACAGAGTTCTCCTCTGGAGCTCCGCAGAGCACCGGCTCCAGGCGCCACTCTGGGGGCTCAGTGGAGTCAGAGCACAAGTGACTCACGGAGTCCTGGTTCGGGGTGTGCCGTGGGGAATGTGGCATCTCTCCTGGGCCGGACAGGATTCTGATTGTCCAAGTACATTTAGCGAACGTAGCGGCATTGGTCATTATTCAATTCATTCATTTGCTATTTTCTGTGTTTTTTATCTTTCCTCCCTTGGCTTAACAATTTAGCAACCGGGCAACAAAGGAGTGCCTTTTGGAGCAGGAAGAAGAAGGACAAAGTCAAAGACCAGCCTCCCAGGGCCAGCTCGACTTTGTCTAACCTAATATGTTGCTGCAACTGTTAAATTCCCCCCCCCCACCCTAACTAGCCTCTCCCTTTTTCTGACCCTGAAGACTTATTATCCTTCCCCTTTATCCCTGTCTTGACAATATACCCTTTATTTCTGAAAATTTAAAAAAAAAAAAAAAAAGGCAAAATCAACAACAACAAACACCAAAGAAACAAGCCCAAAGAAAATCAGTACTTATGGAAAAAAAAAAAAAAAAGATCCCGTAGCAAATGGAAACCTCTATCGCCATGACAACAAGGCTACATCAAAGCCAAGGACCCGCCATCGGTGTGTCCCACTAACTTCTGTGTCATCTACTTGGACTCCGGCACTGGCCCCGCTTCTTGGGCTGCCACGGCCTGCTCCTGCCTCCGCCGGGCTCCCGTAGGCGCATTGGGAAACGAGAAGTGACTCTGGCTTGGCTGCTGTCTGTCCATCGCCGCCTCACTCTCCCCATGGTGAGTTCACGCACTGGATGCCTGATTTCAAGTGGTAACACGAGGTGCTTCCGACCTCATGGTGGGTGTACACCTTGAGGAGCTGAGGGGCAGGGGGCAGGTCCTGGCAGAGTGAGGAGAGGGCCTGCAATCCGGACAGGGAGGGGGCTCCGGGCCCACAGCCCCAGGCTGCCTGGAGCCGGACGCTGTGCAAAACAGCCTTGTCCTCCTGCTCCTGGACCTCCAGCCGCGTGCATTGGCCACTTGTGTTTGGAGAGCACATCTTGTCCCAGTTCGAGGTAGCTGGAGGCCTTTTAGGGGTTTTTCCCTCATGGTGTCTTAAAATTAGGGTTCTGTTTGCCTTTGATAAGAGTATTGTTCACGACTAAATGCACAGATTGCAGAAAAGCACAAAACACAAGGTGAGCTCCTTGTGCAGTAAAGGCACCATGCGGAGATGAGGACTTCTTAAGCCCACAGCTGTTGGGGTGGCCACCGACTTGGTTGTCAAGTCCTCAGGGTGCCGTCCTGGCCCATGAGGGCCCGGCCCACAGGTCTCGGTGGTCCTGAGCGGACACGGGTCAGGGATCTGAGGACACAGCGTCACACAGCAGCTGTGCCCAGGACTTGCTGTGCTGGCCTTGTGCCGACATTTGGTGGAGCCTAGTGAGTTGATCCTTCACGTTCTCCCAGCTGCTCAGGGCCCATGCTGTGAGTGAGGGTTAAAGTGAGGGCCTGCCTCCCGGGGCCTTGGCTCAGGTCTGCTGCCAGGGCCTCCCGCTCAGACCACGGCCGTGAGGCACAGGCCTACTTTTGTCCTGGGCTCCGTGTGCCCTGGTGCCTCTGCTCTAGGCCTCGGTGTGGTCACCCACCTTGGCATGGGATGTGGCAGCCCATTTCTCACCGTCCTTCTCTGCCCCAGGCCCTGGGCACCTAATACTGACTGGAGCCTCCCGCACCCCTGGGAGGCAGCCTGGTCTGCACACATGCCTCTGCTGACCCAGCCCCAGCCCTGGCGTCCTGGCCAAGGCCTGTGTTTGCTGGGGCCACGCTGGGCTGTGAGCAGGCCCAGCAGGAGCGGGAACTTTGGGGCTGGCCATGTGGCCTGTGCAGGGGCCGCAGGGGGGGGGGGGGGGAGGGCTCTCCGAGGACCCTGCTGTCCTCACTCATGCCTTTCTGTCCTGTTCTCTTCTCTCTAGGAAACTCCCAGTTGCCTGATAACCTTCCAGGGTGCCTGGTCAGAACCACCACGCTCTCCCTACCACTGACCACCGGAGGCCAGCAGGCCCAGCTGCCAGGAGAGGAGGGAGGACTCCTCCAGCTCTGTGCCCGCAGGAGGACTGCCAGCCCCTCCGGGGAGCTGCTGGAGGGGGGCAGCATGTAAAGCCCGGCTTGAGACCTGCTGAGGCCGAGGCCCACCCAGTACACCTGAGGCAGCCCGCCTCCCAGAGCCTGTTTCTGGGCAGAGCCGGACGCCACGCGGCTGCCCGACCGCCCGCACAGCTGCCTGCGGGCGCTTCCCTGAACAGGTTTTTCAGCCTGGCCTCGGCCCGGCTGCTTGGGGCCCGCGGGCTAGAGGCGAGAAAACAGGAGTCTCCCTTCAGGAGGTTCTGAGGCCTTGGGGGGCAGACAACCAGCCAGCCACCCCCTGCCTCTCCTCCTTCAGCTCCTTCAGGGCTTGGGCCCCACTGCTGACCCCTGGACAGGAGGTCCTTCTCACTGGCTCCCCCAAAGGAAGAGAGGCTGGCTCTTCTGCTGCCCACCGTCACAGCCTGCCATGGCCACAGGAGGCGGCGGCTCCAGCCCAGCACCGGGCAGCCCCGGCTGCCAGGACCAGCCCCAGCCCCGACACTCAGGGCAAGTGGCCCCGTGGCCCCTTCCCAGCGGACCTCAGCCTCTCCGAGGGGACGGGTCCAGGGCAGGAGCACAGAGGGGGGCTCCCTGCCACTAGATCATACAGGGATCCCGACATGGCTCCCCGCCAACGGCCCCTGCGGACATGGGTCCTGGGAACAACAGGCGGCAGCGAGCAGGCGGCAGCCCCACAGCAGCATGGGCCCGGCAGACGGTGTCTGAGGATGGAGCATGGCCGTGGTGTCTCGTCTCCTGGCCCCGCAGCTCCTGAACCTTACGAACCCCGGCCAGCCTTCTGACCGCCTGGGCCCCCTCTCCCATCCACCTGAGGGGCCGGGATCGCCTTCGGAACGAGGAAGGCTTTCTGCTGCTTCCATCCCTCTGTTAGAGACAGCGCTGTGCCAGCCCCAGGGTCACGCTCCCACCATGGCAGCACGCGCCTGCCCCTCAGCCACTGTGCTTTAAGGTGCCCCCCCAAATGTATGTAGTACAGGCTGTTCCCCAAATGTATGGTACTACAGGGTGTCCCCCAAATACTATATGCACCCAGCATGTCCCCCCAAATGTACACACAGTTTAACAGCTGATACCTCCATTTTCACTCCTTTTCAGGTTAACGGATTTGACGGGATGGGTGACACCAGACTAAGCTTTGAACAAAGATGTATCCTCTGGACTTTCTTTTGGGGACACATACAGGGTGAAGGGTCTGGTCCCGCCCGGGCCACAGTGCAGGCATCCAGGGCCGCTGTGGACAGAGGATGCGCAGAAACACGAACACAGCGATTCTCGGTGTTTGCGGTTCCATTGCTTCCTTAGCAGCAGCGCCTGGACCAGACTACCGCGGCCATGGAGTCCAAACATCAAGAATCGCTCCTTCGGTTTGGTGTTTGTGCGCATCTCTTCCAGCAGCTGCCCTGGATTCCTCGCCTGCTGGGCGTGGGTCCCTAAACTTTAACTTGTGTGTGTCCCCGTAGAAAGCCTCATGGAGAAATGTTCTTCATCCAAATCTTAGTCTGTCTTCCCCCATTTCTTCAAGTCGGTTAAACCTGAAAAGGAGTGACAATTGAGTGCTTTAGCGGTTGTTAAAGTGTGTACATTTGGGGGGACACTATATTTCCACTCAGTGGGGTGCAATTTCCACCATGTGTCTAACCTTGGTATACCGTTTTGGGGGGACACCTATATTTACATCCTGTGAGTGTCCGTTTCCATCTGACCTCTGTACCTGTTTTGGGGGACAGCCTGTATTTGCATGCAGCGGGGACACATTGTCCAGCAGCAGCCTAACCTCTAAATAGTGTTTTGGGGGACAGCCTGTATTTACAGGGAGTGGAGACTTACTGTCCTGCAGCAGCCTCACCTCTTTATAGTGTTTTGGGGGACAGCCTGTATTTACATCAATTGGCGTCAATCTTTGCCATGGGGACTCGCACCTGCTGTATGTCTGACCGGGTGCCTGCACGTTCGGGTTCTGTTGTTCCTGAGGTGCTCTTCCTGGGATGGGGTCGGCCTGGTGACGGGGTTCTGAAGGAGGTTTTCCTTTGGAGCTCATGTGCTGAGCACTGACAGACTTTTCTTCCGAGTGTTTGGAGATTGTACTGAGCAGTCTGTAGGGCGGATCCAGGATGGCTTGTACGAAAGTGAGTTGGAGTAGAATTGAGTTTTTAATAAAGTGAGTTGGTGTAGAATTGAGTCCTCGTTTTCCTCTCTGCGCATCACTGGCAGCGATGTCGGGGCTCCGGGCTCCCCGAGTCGGCCCCCAGGCTCCTGGGCCCTGGAATGCAGACCTCCCGGGGCCAGGCGGTGGGAGGATGAGGAAGGAGGCTTCCTGTTCACCAGGCAGCAGCCGTCCCAGTCCTGGGTGTGTTGTAAGCTCATGTGAGTTTAATCCATTTTGATTTGGGGTTTACAGCACAGCGCGAGCTCAGCTCCAGACCATCCTTTGGATTTTCCAAGGCTACTCCACGGGGAAGAGGCAGAGGAGGGAGGGAGGCACCTGATATCCCCCGACCCACTCTCATGGCGGGCTGTCCAGCTGTCACCTGCGTGACCCTTCCTTCCTCACCAGCCTCTGCTGGCAGGTGCCTCCTCGCCCTCCTTCCCGTTCTTTCCCGTGGCCCAGCTCCTGTGGGAGCCGCACTCAGCGCGCCGCCCTCCCCGTGCTGGACCCAAACTGAGCGCAGGCCCTGCAGGCCGCCTCCCCTGGCCTTGGGCTGCTGCAGGGTTTGACTCTGGCCAGGCCCCCCTGGGAGCACTCAGCCTCTGTCCCTGACTCTCTCCCGCCTGGAACAGCTCTCCAGGGCTCCCACTGGTCAGCCCCTGGGGCACTCCACATCCCCTCCACAGACACTCACTGAAAGCTTCGTGGGTGCTGGCTCCCGGGTTGCACCGTGCAGGCAGTCCCCCCTCACCCCGCCCCCTCTGCAGGGCTGACCACCTGCTCCCCTAGCACTGACCACTCCTGAGCTTCAGGCCTGAGGTCGGCTGCCTGGACCCCCTGCCCGGGCTGCAGGCTTCCCCCTCTCCCCCTGCCTCCTCTGGGCTCCCTGCTTACCCAAGGCACCAGCTGTCCTTCACAGAAGCCCAAAGCCTGTGGTGCAGGGGGTCCCTCCTCTCTCCGCTTCCCACAGGTGGTAGCTCCCCTGAACTGGGAATGGGTCTGGAATCTGCCGCCCTCTTAGCTGACTGTTCTCATCCCAGGACCCCCACACCCCTGTCCCTGGGTCTTGGCAGGGACTTGCCAACTGGTCTGCCTGCCTCCCACAGCTCCTCAGCCTCATGGCATCTCTGGGCATCCACCCAGTGACCTTCCTCTTTGAACTTCCCTCCCTCAGCCTCCACACTAGCTACACCCATCCCTCTGAGGACCAGGTACTCCATGGGGCTCACCAATGAGTGCACCCCCTCTGCTATCACTCCTCCCCAAGCCCCAGACCAGCTGGTGCACTCCCACAGCTTTCCCTGCAATCTTCCCCGAGGCTGGGAGCACCTCTAGCCCAGGCCTCCCTGGGAGCCTCCAGACCTGTTCCAGCTTGGATGTCCCAAGACACTGCCTACCCTAAATGCTCAGCAGACCGTTTCCCATCCTCCCACCAAAGCCTCTGTGAGCCTCCTTTTTCACCTTGTCTCCCGCACCCAGACCTTGCTGGGCACCCCCCCCCCCCCCGGCCTCTTCCCTGTTTCCCATCCATCACTCCCTCAGCTGCTTCCAATTCTGACGTCTCGCTCACACACCATGGAACCCAGGTGCTGGGCCCCTGGGCGGTACCACGGGGTCCTCTTGCTGAGAGGACTCCCTAACCACGCCCTCCTGACCTCCATGCCCCCCCACCCTGCACTGGCTGGGAGCTGTGTGGTCTGGGGGTGGGAAACATCCAGGTGATGCTCAGGGCTGAGGTCTGCCTGCAGAGAGGGTGGGGTCACCTGTGGCCCCAGAGGGGCTCCCCCTGGGAGAACAGGACAGTGAGGAAATGCGAACAGGTTGGGCACACCTCAGGAAAGAAGGATCCAGCCAAATGTTTACCAAACAACTAGAAGAGGAGGAAATACCTTTATATGTACACACACACACACACACACACACGTATATAAACATATACGCAGCTCATTAATTCCCTTAGAAAACTCTCATTGATTTTTGCCAAACAGATGTACTTACAGCCAAGCTGTGCTTGCCCTCCTCTGATGGGTGAGTGTCTTTCCCACGAGAAGGTTGGGTGATGCTTTCTCTCCCGTTGGCAGGTAAGACAAGCGGAAGGTGTGTGTGGGATCCTCACTCTTTTGTTCACGATGTGAGTGACTGCTCAGTGGCGTAGTGCTTTTCTGGGTGCAATCCCGAGTCCCTCCATTCCTGTGATGTGTTTGCCCTGGAATGCCTACAGACATCTTTTTAAAACCAGGGAGACCATTTACGTGCCATAACATTCACTCAGGACACACTTGTAGGTTTAATCTTTACTATTAACATTTTCTTCATCACTTTCTCACATCTACAGACAATAGGCACAGCAGAAAACAAATTAAGTCCTGGTTTGGTAACATTGGCCAATTCCTACGGTGTAAACATTCTCACCAGTGTCCACTTCAACCTGGTGACACGGTGTCCCTAATGGGAATGGGAGATGGGAATAGGTGTGCGGTGCCACCCTGCTCTATGATATCACCCCCACGCAGGTACAATAGGTCTGAGTAACCCCAAGAGTGTGGGTTACAAGGAAACAATGGCACGTGGCAAGCTTTAGGGTTTCTTTGTAAAAAGGCTGGGTGGGCTGAAGGGAGGGGGCCTGCGAGGGTGAGGGTGAGCCCTCTGCTGGGTGCAAACCAAAGAGGACCTGCAGGAGGCACTGGGGAAGGGCTGCAGGGGACCGAGGTCAGCTCCCAGGTCTTCCCGAATGTTCTCTCCCAGGCTCAGTGGGTGGAGGCCAGGGAAGACATCTGGCTTGTGGCTCGGTGGCTGGCTGGTGAAAGGAGCTGGAGAAGAGGGTCAGGGTGACCTTGCAGCCTAGGGTCCCCCCATTTTCCTTCCCTTCTCACAGGGCATTTCCATGCTCACCTCTCACCTACCAGATCAGCAATGAAAACCCTGGAAGCAGTCAATGAAGGAGGCGGGGGTGGCGGACAGCCGTCCTCTCTCAATTTGAGTGTGAGCTGGCACAGAAGTAGCTGGGAAACTTGCACTCACCCTTTCATTAAAATAGATTTATACATTTTCCCTCAGCTATTTCTAGGATGACAACCTATGAAAATCTGACATGTCCTGTAAACTCTCTCTCTCTTTGTCTCTGTTTCTCTGTCTGTCTCTGTTTCTCTTTCTCTTTGTTTCTCTCTCTCTCTCTCTCTCTCTCTCTCTCTCTCTCTCTCCATATATATATATATATATATATATATATATATATATATATTCCTCCCTCCCTCCCTCCTTCTCCCATGCACACATGCATGCACTCCTGCACCCTGTCCATACCACTTGCCCTGTAGCACACCCGTCAGCCTCTGTGTTATTCATGGACTGTCTCATGTTTGCGATGAGGCCTCTCACCAGGAGCAGAGAAACAGAACTTCCTGCCCCACCAACAGCCCTGAGTACCTTCGGAGGTTGCTGGCAATCATTCAGGGAGCAGCTACTGTGTGCTACACCCCTTCTAAGCACCCCGTGAGAATAAATTCTTTGGTTCCTGTTAAATGGGATGAATGGCTCCCTCTTTCCAATTGGCCAGAGAGAAATCATTGCATAAGGAAGAGGCATGGGCGCCAGGGTGGAGGATAGAAGGGAGACACTGTAGAGACTTGGTTGGGGGCAGTGAGGTGCCCAGGGAGCCAGGGATGAGCCAGCTTCGCAGGCACCCCGCCTGCTGCTCCTCAACCCCAGCCTGGAGGCTGCAGCTTGGAGTCCCTTTCTCTCCTGTGGCTTCTCTCCAGGAGTGAAGGACACAGTGACCAGGCAGCTGGGCAGGGACCAGAGCTCCCCACTCTGCCCGGGAGACGCTCCCCCTGGAGATCAGGGCAAGGCTGGTCTTTCTGGGGCTGCAAGGGAAAGTCTCTCCCAGCTTCTGGTGCTGCCAGCTGTCCGTGGTTCCTTGGCTTGGAGACCCATCCTCCGCAACCATCTCTGCATGTGTCCAAGTCACATCACCTTCTCTCTGCTAGTGACTTTCATTTCCCTCTTTCTTTTTTCTTTTCTTTTATTTTCTTTCTTTCTTTTTTTTTCCTTTATTTTTTTTATTTTTTTATTTTTTAAAGAATTTTAGTTAGTTTATCTGAGCCAAACTGTCAACACATGTCAGGAAGCAGAACTTCAATGGATTCAGACAATGCTCCAAAGAATGGCAGGTTACATTTCTATTTCTATGTTGCAATCAAAGGAGGGACATTGGTGGGTTACATGAAATTCATTGTTGATGGACTAAGCAGTGGGAAACCTCTGGGATTGGATAAAAAGTGAAACGATGGACTCTTACTTAGGTGAGTGCAGGAACAATTAACATGATAAAGAAGCAATTTGAGGCATCTTTCCTGGCGCCCACCACATTTGGTTGTGCCCCAGGGGTCATTTCCCTCTTTCGAGGTCACCTGTCACGGCAGCGATGGCCCACCCATCCAAGATCGTGAAACCCACTCTGACCTTGACACCTGCCAAGGCCCTATTCCCAACATGGCCACGCTCACTCTGTCCCATCCGCTTGGATTAGGGGACACAGCACACAGCCCAGAAGAGGTACCACACGGCACATGGAGACACGGAGGCACAGGGCTGAGTGGAAACACCAAACTCAGAGCAGCAAGCCCAGTAGGAATTTCCCATAAATGCTGGCAAAGGCACGCCCAGGCACAAGGCACGATTCCCTATGGGCCTGTTCTCTCCCTGTCCATGTGCCCACGCATGTCAAGATGTACGCCCTGCCACCGGCATGGCCCCTTCCATGCAGGGCGGGAAGAGGCCTGTGAGCCAGGAAACTGCAGGGCTTTCCTGTAGGAAGGGGGAGCACATCTCTGCATCACCCCTACTCCTTGCACAGTGCTCTGACAGGAGACTCTTTGGGGCAGCGCAGCTCGCTGTGCTGCCGCCTCCCGCCAGCAGGGGGAGATCACGGGCTCCTCGCAGTGCACTGCCCATGGAGTACTGCCCGGAAGTCCCGCCCCTCCCGGAAGTCAGCTGCAGGTGTTCCTGCTGCTGGAACTGTGTGACCCAAGGGCCCTCAGGCAGCGCGGGGCCAGGGAGCCTCGAGGCGTAGGTGGGCCTGGGGGCGGCGGGCGGGCCCTGAGGCGGCTGAGCCCGGGAGGAGCCTTTCCTGCGGCCTCGGAGGGCAGCCCCGCGGGGAGCAGCGCTCACTGGGGAGTCAGTCAGCTTCTGCGGGGCCCTGGGGCGCGGGTTGAGGACCGCCCCGCTCGGCTCCAGGTCCTCCAGGCATCGGGCCCGCTCTGCTGCTCCAGCGGCCGAGGGGGCCCCTCTGAGTCGGGGTTTGTTTGTGAGGAAGCCGCCTCCTCACCTGCCAGGCCGCCCTCCCCGCAGAGGCCGATGGAGCCCGGGCCGCTCTGCCCCGTGTGGGCCCTCAGGGCGCAGCTCCGGGGCGTTCCCGGCCGAAGGCCTCCATGTGAGACCGGCTCCTCCTCAGCCCAGGGCCTCGGTGTGGGACCTGGTCCTCCTCAGCCCGGGGCCTCGGTGTGGGACCGGCTCCTCCTCAGCCCAGGGCCTCGGTGAGGGACCGGCTCCTCCTCAGCCCGGGGCCTCCCTGTGGGACCGGATCCTCCTCAGGCCAAGGGTTCGGCTCACACACAAAGTCACCGACAGGGAGTAAAAGCCACGGACCCGACCACCTGCTGCAGGTCAGGCGTCCCCTGGACGTGTGCCCAGGAGGTCACTGCCCACTGGGCCCTTCAGCCTTCCTCGCGGCAGGATGGACACCGGAAGTGACGCCAGGGGCCCCGTGAGCTCCAGGTCTGTGGTGCCAGGAGCGGCCTCGTGGGACCCAGAGTGTGTCCCAAGCCCACGGTCCCTCAGGGAGCTGCTGCTGCTCATGGATCCTTCAGCCATCAGGTCTCTGCAGATATGGGAGTCCCGCCGGAATTACCATGTGTGCTCACGCAACTCCAGCAGCATGGATGGTATTGCTCCTTTTCAATTATTTTTATATGAAGTTATATTTTATATGAAGACGTCCAATACATTTGAGGAAATTGTACTTGAGTCAATCCATTCCTGTGTTGATAACATTCCACCATAGAATTTTATACATGAATTTTTCTTGATGACTACAGCATTCTAATTTGTTTTTTGAAACCATTTCTATTGATTTAAGAGAAGAAGGGTGAGGGAGAGATAGAAGCATCAATGATGAGAGAGAATCATATACCATCTGCCTCTGGCACACCCCACATTGGGGATTGAACCTGCAAACCGGGCATGTGCACTGACTAGGAATTGAACCCCCACTTCCTGGTTCATTGGTTGACATTCCACCACTGAGTCATGCCCCTGGGCTAATTTCTCTTTTTTAAATTTACCTTTGAACATAACATCTCGTGTTCATGGCTTGCTTTTCAGGTTGATCTTTAGTGAGGAGCTCCAATAGGGAGTTCACAGTTGACATTATTTATTAAATAAAGAATATGCCCTGTCTATGGGCGCTGGCCTCTGTGAGGTCATGGTTTTCTCTAACCCATCTGCTCCTTCTCTGGAGGCTTGCAGCATTTAGTGTTTGCCGTTCAGCAGTGACACATGTATGTGACAATTGAAGCAGCCCCCGAAACCTACTCTTCTCCCATGCCCCTCCATCTGGATTCCTCTTCCAGCTCCTTTTCCTCAGAGTTTTATCTTTTCCATCTAGTGATTGCATGGCTGGGCACAGCTGCTGGTAACTCAGGTCTGCGTTTGGCAGGTGTCCCTTCCAGAGTGCCCTTCCACAGGGCTCCATGTCCCGACGTGGCCTACTCCCACCTCCTCCTCCTCCAGAGTCAGCATGCGATTCACAATGAGTGCTGTTGGATGTGCGGCATTGCAGACAGACATGTGTGGTGCTCTTGTCTCCAAGGAGCTAGACTGCTGGTTAAGGCAGTGCAGCTTGACTTAGCAGGTGAGAGGGTGTGCTTACAGGCAGGTCTCATTGCCCGGGCAGATTGCTCTGTGCTGCTTCCACCAGTCCCTGCGGCCCTGTAGCAATACTGCACTCAGACGGGGTCTTAAAACCTGTGTCCTGTGGGGGTGTGTCTCTTACCGTGTGCATGTTGATGCGCTGATTTGAAAAGTACTGACTCTTCCAGCATAAACACTTCAGCTGGCTAGAATAAAGGGCCCCTGAGAGGAGCTCACTATTGTCAGGTGTTTGCGATGACGTTTTGCCTGTTTTCTCTTTCATATACAATATATAATCTTTATTGTTAAGATTATTACAGATATCCCTCTTATTTCCCACATAGCTTCACTCCACCTGGGTCCCACCCCACTGCAGGCCCTTGCCACCTTATTGTCTGGGTGGGAACTGGGTGGAGGGGAGTTATTGGGGTGGGGGAGAACAGGGGAACAATTGTAATAATCTGAAATACAAAGAAGCATACATGCATACAAGATCTTTGTCTAATCTCTTCCCTCATCACCCCACATCCCATTCCCTCTGAGAATCATCTGTCTGTTTCATTTCTATACCCCTGATTCTGTTCCATTCACCAGTTTATTCTGTTCATCAGATTTTTTATTCATTTTTAGATTCACTTGTTCATAGATATGTTTCTGTTGTTACTATATTGTTCATAATTTTCTATCTTTACCTTTTTCTTCTTCCTCTTCTTAAAAAATACCATTCAGCATTTCATATATGTAATACTAGTTTGGTAGTGATGAACTCCTTTAGCTTTTACTTATCTGTGAAGCTCTTGATCTGACCTTCAATTCTGCATGATAGCTTTGCTGGGTAGAGTAATCTTGGTTGTAGATTCTTGCTATTCATCACTCTGAATATTTCTTGCCAGTCCCTTGTGGCCTGCATAGTTTCTGTTGAGAAATCAGCTGACAGTCCTATGGGTACTCCCTTGTAGGTAACTAACGGTTTCTCTTGCTGCTTTTAAGATTCTCTCTTTGGGAAAAACTAAGATGGCAGCATAGGTAAATACCTAAACTGCTGCCTCACACAACAATATCAAAACTACAACTAAAAGACGAAATGGACACCATCCAGAACCATACAAAAGCTAGCTGAGTGGAAATTCTACAACTAAAAGAAAAGAGGAAAGCACATTGATTCTGAGGAGTTACAAAAGGCTGAGGTACGGAGATGCGCACATGGAGGGGACAGGCGACTATGTGCACGGGCAGCTGAGTGCGTGGCTGGCTTTCTAAAGTGGGAGGGAGTCAAGGGCTCACAACTGTGGTGAACTCCAGTTCCGGACGAGTTTCTGGGAACCCCGTCACATTTGGGGAGAAACTGGACTGGCTGGCAGCGGGCAAAACTCAAGGGTGGCTTTCTCTCAGAGGTGCTTGAAGTGATTACTGAGGGACACTGAGACCCAGGGGCCTCATAGGGCCGGGCTGATGGGAAAGCCGTCTGCTCCGCCCTGAAACTCCACCCCATCCAAGCTGAGCACACAGGCTTGTGCAATTTTGCAAGTCTTGCCTCATGAGAGTGTCTCCAGCACAGAAGTTCTTCCAGCATAGACACAGCTGATCCTCACAGCCAATTGGGCTGGAGGTCAGTTCCTCCCAGTGATACCAACAACAATCAAGACTTAACTACAAAAAGGCTGAGCACACAGTCCACAAAGGGGTGCACCCCGAGTGTCCACCTCAGGTAACTTGGGAGGCTGAGCCACTGTGCCCTATAGGACGCCTAGCACACAAAGCTACTCTACCAGCTCAGGAAAGCAGCGAAAATGCGTAGACAAAGAAACACATCACAAATGAAAGGAATGGAGGAAAGTAAACGACTGGATATAAAGTTCAAAACCATGGTCATAAGGTTTTTCAAGCATTTCCTAGAAAAGGCTGGTAATATTAGCGAGACCCTTGAAGTTATGAAAAAGACCAACTACAATAGTAATTGAACATATACTGACTAAAAATAAAAATAATATACAGAGATACAACAGCAGACTAGAGGATCGCAAGAATCAAATTAAAGATTTGAAATACAAAGAAGCAAAAACACCCAACCGGAAAAGCAACAATAAAAAAGAATCCAAAAATATGAAGATAGTGTAAGGAGCCTCTGGGACAACTTCAAGTGTACCAACATGCGTATTATGAGGGTTCCAGAAGAAGAGAGAGAGCAAGATACGGAAAACCTATTTGAAGAAATAATGACTGAAAACTTCCCCCACTTGATGAAAGAAATAGTCTTACAAGTCCCGGAAGTGCACAGAAGCCCAAACAAGGAATCCAAAGAGGACCACACCAGGACACATCATAATCAAAATGCCAAGAGCAAAACACAAAGAATATTAAAAGCAGCAAGAGAAAAACAGTCAATTACCTACAAGGGAGCACCCATATAATTGTCAGCTGATTTCTCAACATAAACTAGGCAGGCCAGATGGGAGTGGCAAGAAATATTCAAAGTGATGAATAGCAAGAACCTATTCAATACAACCAAGATTACCTTACCCAACAAAGCTATCATTTAGAACTGAAGGTCAGATCAAGAGCCTTCACAGATAAGAAAAAGCTAAAGGAGTTCATCACCACCAAACCTATATTATATGAAATGCTGAAAGGTATTCTTTAATAAAAGGAAGAGGAAGAAATCGGTAAAGATAAAAATTATGAACAACAAATACATGTCTATCAACAAGTGAATCTAAAAATCAAGTGAATAGAGTGGCCGAGGAGGCGGCGCTGCGGCCGGTGGCCCGAGAAGAGCGCCCGCGCTGGGCCTGCGGGACCGCACCGCCACCTCCCGGGCTGGCCCCGAGGAACGCCCTTGTTGCCGCCACTGCCGCCGCCACCGCTGCTGGGACCGAGGTTATGAATGTGGTTTTTGATGAAAGTGGATTGGAAATGTTTACATGGTCTTTGTATATTTATATATATGTATTTTAAAATTTTGCATTTGACTTAAGTGCCATGAGAAAATTTGCATATTGCAAGGTGGTCCTAGCCACCCCCTTGATTTGGGTAATTTTGGGTATGTTCCTGCTGCTTTACTTCAGTGAATGCAACAAATGTGATGAAAAAAAGGAGAGAGGACTTCCTGCTGGGGATGTTTTAGAGCCAATACAAAAGCCTCATGAAGGTCCGGGAGAAATGGGAAAACCAGTCGTCATTCCTAAAGAGGATCAAGAAAAGATGAAAGATGTTTAAAATCAATCAGTTCAACTTAGTGGCAAGTGAGATGATTGCACTCAACAGATCTTTACCTGATGTTAGGCTAGAAGGGTGTAAAACAAAGGTGTATCCAGATAATCTTCCTACAACAAGTGTGGTGATTGTTTTCCACAATGAGGCCTGGAGCACACTTCTGCGATACTGTCATAAATCCATAGTGTCATAAATCGCTCACCAAGACACATGCTAGAAGAAATCGTTCTAGTAGATGATGCCAGTGAAAGAGACTTTTTGAAAAGACCTCTGGAGAGTTACGTGAAAAAAATTTAAAGTACCAACGTTCTGGGTTGATTAGAGCCAGGTTAAAAGGAGCCCCTGTGTCCAAAGGCCAAGTGATCACGTTCTTAGACGCTCACTGTGAGTGCACAGGTGGGTGGCTGGAGCCTCTCTTAGCCAGGATCAAACAGGACAGGAAAACGGTGGTCTGTCCCATCATCGACGTGATCAGTGATGATACTTTTGAGTACATGGCGGGTTCTGATATGACCTATGGGGGATTCAATTGGAAGCTCAGTTTTGACTGGTACCCTGTTCCCCAGAGAGAAATGGACAGAAGGAAAGGTGACCGGACTCTTCCTGTCAAAACGCCTACCATGGCTGGAGGCCTGTTTTCAATAGACAGAGATTACTTCCAGGAGATTGGAACATATGATGCTGGAATGGATATCTGGGGAGGAGAAAACCTAGAAATTTCCTTTAGGATTTGGCAATGGGGAGGCACCCTGGAGATCATTACTTGCTCACATGTTGGACATGTGTTTCGGAAAGCGACACCTTACACATTTCCAGGAGGCACAGGACAGATTATCAATAAAATAACAGACGCCTCGCAGAAGTATGGATAGATGAATTCAAGAATTTCTTCTATATAATTTCTCCAGGTGTTACGAAGGTAGATTATGGAGAGATAACATCAAGACTTGGTCTAAGACACAAACTCCAGTGCAAACCATTCTCTTGGTACCTAGAGAATATTTATCCTGATTCACAGATTCCACGTCACTATTTCTCTTTGGGAGAGACACGCAATGTGGAAACAAATCAATGTCTTGATAACATGGCTAGAAAAGAGAATGAAAAAGTTGGAATCTTTAACTGTCATGGTATGAGAGGTAATCAGGTTTTCCTTACACTGCCAACAAAGAAATGAGGACGGATGACCTTTGCTTGGATGTCTCCAAACTCAACTGCCCAGTCACAACGCTCAAATGCCATCACCTAAAAGGCAACCAACTTTGGGAGTATGATCCCCTCAAACTGACCCTGCAGCATGTGAATAGCAACCAGTGCCTGGACAAAGCCATGGAGGAGGACAGCCAGGTGCCCTGCATCAGAGACTGCAGCGGAGCCTGGTCCCAGCAGTGGCTTCTCCACAACGTTACCGTTCTGGAAATATTCTGAGACCAAATTCACACACCGAAACAATAAGGGTTGACTGCGCTACCTCAGCACACATTTCTGCCACATTCTTAAGTAGCAAAAAGGGGACAGTGCTCCCTCCTGCAGATGAGGGTTCTCAGCCAGTAAGACTAGACTCACTCCTCACACGCCGTGAACCAGCCTCCTGCCACATAGCGAGACTGTGCACACTGATGTTTACAAGGTCGAAGAGGCTTTCGTCAAGAGTCATTGTAAAGACTATTCCGACAGTGAAATAATCAACAACATGTGCTTCTGGAAAGCTGCACCTCTGAGGGTCTGCTTGCACAGCAGTGATTTCCATTGGAAATGCTGTCACGATGAAGAATTCCCAAGATAGAACTGGTAGCCAGTTTATTAAATATACATATATATTTTTAAATATATATTTTATTGATTTTGTACAAGGAGGAAGGGAGAGAGGTAGAGAGTTAGAAACAACGATGAGAGAGAGTCATCAATCAGCTGCCTCTTGCACACCCCCTACTGGAGATATGCCCGCAACCAACGTACATGCCCTTGACCAAAATCGAACCCGGGACCCTTCAGTCCCCAAGCCGACGCTCTATCCATTGAGCCAAACCGGTCTCGGCCAGTATATTAAAGATTGATATAAAAATATATGAAAAGAACTGGAACCAGGTTCAGAATCATGAAAACAACATTTTTACAAAAAAAAATATATTAAACAGGGTTTAAAGGAAATTAAAACAGAACTATGAGAAGTACAATTTGTTATAGAATAGAGTCAAATTTCTATATAGATTTTATACCTCGGTGGGGAAAAACAACTGATTCCAGTGACGTTCATTTTGTTTTCATCTGTGATAGTCATGGTTGCTTTTTTATTTCTCCTTGGGGTGCTGAAATTGAGCTGGGGAAAAAGGCTCTTTGCAAGTAGTTTTAATTGCTTTCTACGATTTTTAAAATATGGTTTGTGGGCTGTTGGAATTGTAATTTTTAATTGCCTTCCAAAAATGGAGATTTAAAATAATATCTGGTCTCACTCAACCGTTAGATATCTCAGTTGCTCTTGGGTCAACTGGCTTACAGACTTTCTCACAGGCACACACAGATTTCTTACCAGGTTTTCAACTTAACTTGATTCAACTGATGAATCTTAATAGCCAAGATTCATCTACTGTACTACAAGGTTTGTTTTCACAGCAATAAATATTCTAAAACATAAAAATAGAAAAAATAAAATAAAAATAAAAATCAAGTGAATTAAAAAATCTGATGAACAGAATAAATTGGTGAATATAAAAGAATCAGGGGCATAGAAATGGAGTGGACTGACAATTCTTCGGAGGAGTGGGAAGAGACTGGACAAAAAATGTACACCTATGAATGAGGACAGTGGTGGGGAGGTAAAGGGAGAGGATGGGGTGGGAACTGGGTGGAGGGGAGCTATGGGGGAGAAGGGGAAACAATTGCAATAATCTGAACAATAAGTATTTATTGAATTAAAAAAGATTCTCTCTTTGTCTTTTGCCCTTGGCATTTTAATTATGATGTGTCTTGGTGTGGCCCTCTTTGGGTTTCTCTTGCTTGGGACTCTCTGTGCTTCCTGGATTTGTAAGTAAGATTCTTTCACTAAGTAGGGGAAGTGTTCTGTCATTATTTCTGCAAATATGTTTTCAATCTCTTGCTCTCTCTCTTCTTCTGGTTCCCTCATAATTCGGATAGTGGTATGCTTGAGGTTACCCAGACACTCCTTACACTATCTTTATATTTTTGGATTCTTTTTTCTTTTTGTTTTTCCGGTTGGTGTTTTTTGCTTTCTCATATTTCAGAACTTTGATTTCATTCTTGGGATCCTCTAGTCTACTGTTGAATCTCCATATATTATTCTTTTTTTTTTAAAATATATTTTATTGATTTTTTACAGAGAGGAAGAGAGAAGGATAGAGAGTTAGAAACATTGATGAGAGAGAATCATCAATCAGCTGCCTCCTGCACACCCCCTACTGGGGATGTGCCTGCAACCAAGGTACATGCCCTTGACCGGTATCGAACCCGGGACCCTTCAGTCCGCAGGCCGATGCTCTGTTCACTGAGCCAAACCGGTTTTGGCAACACACACTTTCTTATCCATTCATCTACCTAGGCTGCTTCCAAAAAGAGCTTTCTTAAACATTAGCCTTATATTCTCATAGTTCTGTCTCAAAGCCATTCAAATTAATACACAACAGATTATTGTTAATAATTATGCACATTTATTAGGTACCAAGAGTATATTGCAAAGGTTGCTATATAAAAACACAGTTAGTAATATAGTGTCCCTGCCATTGAGCTTACAATCTAAAATGAAATACAATAAGAATTCTGTAAGCCTACCTTGAAATTTCCTCAATTTAGAAATGGCTGTTTTGGAAATAAGGCAAAATGGCTATGATTTCAGGTGCAATGTTAATAAGGCTTTGAACACAATCCAAAGAATGTTTAATTTGTATCCAGACATTTCCCCCAATTATATCAGGCTTAGAAAAAAAAAAAAGAGCACTTAGAAATTTAGTAACAACAATGAATTTTAACTGGAAGTTAAAACTGTCTTGCTGGACTTTAAACAAAGAAATGCTTAGTAGCCTGAGTTTTTTCACAGCTAGGAAAAGCTTCACAAAAATATTATGAACTACACCAAGTTTGTTTTCTATTCCAATATAACTTTTCAACTTTCTCCTCCTTTCCCATCTGTAAGGGCTCCAATGATAGCCCTATAAGGGAATAAAAGTATTGTATTTAGATGAAATACCCTAATAAGTTGAACTTACAGAAAACATTAACTCATGCTTTAAAAGAAGGAGCCAAAACAGCACTGGGACCTCTGGCTGCAGGACAGGTGGCCACATAGGTGTGTAAACAAAGCAGTCCAGCTCAGTGCACACGCCTTCACGGGGACTCAGAATATAGGTGAAAAGAAAAAGAATCTAGTTAATGGTTTGCTTTTATGCTCCGTATTTCTTTTTTCTTTTTTTTTTTTTTTCAATTTTAAGCCTATAATTTATTTTTTATTTTTTTTAATAAGTTTTTATTTTTCATATTATTACAAATGTTCCCCCCCCCCCCCACCATTGCTCTCCTCCACCAGGTTCCCACCCCACCCTCTGCCCTTTCCCCTCTCCCCATTGTCCTCATCCATAGGTGCACAGTTTATGTTCAGTCTCTTCCCACGCCCCCCTCTCCCCTTTTCCCCAAGAATCGTCAGTTCACTCCCCTTCCATACCTGATTCTATTATATTCAACAGTTAATATTGTTCATCAGATTTTTTTAATTTCCTTGGTTTTTAGATTCACTTGTTGATAGTTACGTATTTGTTGTTCATAATTTTTATCTTTGTTTACTTTCTCTTCTGAAAGAACCCCCTTCAGCAATTCATATAATTCTGGTTTGGTGGTGATGAACTCCTTTAGCTTTTTTTTTTATTAGTGAAGCTCTTTATCTGGCCTTCGATTCTGAGTGATAGCTTTGCTGGGTAGATTATTTTTGGCTGTAGGTTCTTGCTATTCATCACCTTGAATATTTCTTGCCATTCCCTTCTGGCCTGCATGGTTTCTGTTGAGAAGTCAGCTGACAATCGTATAGGTGCTCCTTTATAAGTCACTACCTTCTTTGCTCTTGCTTCTTTTAATATTCTCTCTTTGTCTTTTGCTCTTGGAATTTTAATAATGATGTGTCTCGGTGTGGTCCTCTTTGGATTCCTTTTGTTTGGAGTTCTGTGCGCTTCCTGGACTTGTAAGTCTAATTCTTTCACCAGGTGGGGGAAGTTTTCTGTCACTATTTCTTTCAGTATGTTTTCGATATCTTGCCCTCTCTCATCTTCTGGGACCCCCATAATTCTGATGTTGGTTCGCTTGAAGTTGTCCCAGAGGTTTCTTACATTATCTTCAATTTTCTGGATTCTCTTGCCTTCTAGCTTCTGTGGAGGAGTGTCTTCTGGCTCTTTATGTTCCAAATCTTTGACTTGATTCTTACGATCTTCCCTTCTGTTTTTAGGACTCTGTAAAATATTTTTTATTTCAGACAATGTATTCTTTATTTCTTGTTGATCCCTTATCATTTCTTGTTGACTCCTTATTAATTCTAGCTGATCTCTTTTCATATCCTCATAGGCCTTATCCATCTTTTCTAGGAAATTCTTGAAAAACCTTATAAGTGTAGATTTGAACTCTATATCCAGTCGCTTTTTGTCCTCCATTTCTTTCGTTTGTGATCTATTTTGTTGTCGCATTTCGCAGTTACAGATGGGACGGGGTTTCAGGGTGGAGCCTGCAGCTTTGGCTTCCGTCAGCCCCGCCCTATGCGGGTCCTTCAGTGCTCATTGCCGGCACCTCTGAGAGAAAGGTGCCCTCGATTTTCGCCTGCTGCCAAACAGTCTATGCTCTTCCACAATGAGCCCGGTATTGGGGTTCAGTTCAGTTGGAAGTGGAGTTGGAGGTGGCGTTCAGAGCAGTCTGGAGCCCCCGTCTCCTTCCGGCCAGGGCAATCCCGCGGCACAGCCGACCGTCCCTTCTCTGGAGGCAGTGTGCGCGCCTCCGGGACCTCCTTTCTCCGCTACCCCGGGGTTCCGCCTTACAGCCCAGCTCCCTATGGCTGAGCCTGAGTTCCCGGGGTCTGGCCCAGAACTGGGGTTCAGAGCAGTTGGGGGCCCAGCACAGTCGGAGTGTTTAGCTCCTTTCCGCTAGGGAACGCCAGCCAGGCACTCGGCCTCCCTCCTCTCCGGCTCCGTCCTCTCTGCGCGCGCGTGCGCGCGCGCTCGCTGCGTCTCCGTACCTTGGGCTTTTCCAGCTCCTCCGCGCCTCCTTCTGGTTTTCTCCTTGCTTCTCGCTGTAGAATTTCCAGTCAGTCAACCTTCCTGTAGTTCTAGGCAATGTCCGTTTTATATTTTAGTTGTATTTTATTAAAATTGTTGTGTGCGGCTGCGGCTAGGTGTTCACCTGGGCGCAGCCATCTTGGATCCCTCTATTATTCTTTATTTTAGTCCACGTATACATAATTTCCGACTGATCCTTTTCCTTTTTTTTTTTTTTTTTTTTTTGTATTCTCACTAAGTTCTTTGAAAGTCACAATAGTTTCTCAGAGGTTTCTAGAAGATTTTTGAATAACCTTATAACTGTGGTTTTGACCTCTATATGCACTATTTTGCTTTCTTCAATTCTTTCATTTGTGACATGTTTCTTTGTCTCTGCATTTTGGTTGCTATCCTCTGTTTGTTTCTATGTATTGGGTAGCTGCTAAATCTCTTTGAATTGATAGAGTGCCCTTTGTTGGTAGGTTTCCTATAGGGCCTAGTGACTCAGCCTCCCCAATCACCTGAGATGGGACACTCTTGGTGTACTCCTTTGTGAGCTGTGTGCACAGTATTGTTGTAGTTAAGCCTTGATTGCTGTTGGTATCAATGGGAGGAATTACCTTCCAGGCCAATTGGTTGTGCGGACTTGCTGGGTCTACAGGGGAAGAGCTGCTGTGCAGGAGACATCCTTATGGGGCAGGACTTACTTTGGTGGGGGGTTGGTGCTCACTGAGTCTGCCCCTTGAGGATGTCACTTATGCATGTGAAGGGTTGTAATCTGGTCTGATCTCACACTGACCACTGGGTACATTGACTCTTGGATCTCCAAGGAGGTGCCAAGTCAGCCACTGCCTCAGACCACCCAGCAGAAACTACAGAGATATCTGCAGTTTCCTCCTCTTTGTTTGGGCTTTGGAAGTGCCAAGATGAGGCCCAGCTGTGAAGCAAGGCAGGCTGGTGCTGGTGCCAGCCTTGGGATTTTTATTGATAGCTTTGCAGTTTCCTGTTCCAGCTGCAGTTTGGTAGACAAGTTTTAGGCTGAACAAGACAGGCCATTTATATATAATAGCCTTTGCTCATAGCTTGGTTGGGGTTGTAAATGGGTGAGGAGAGGTCTAAGGTAATATTCAGGGTAGAGCAAACTGAAATGGCTGCCAGTCAGCCCTGCACCAGGGAGGTTCCAGCACAGGAATAATGACCACTACTAGCATCTCCATCTGGAAGAAAGCTGCCCCCGCATTCCTGCCCCGATGCCAGACAGTCCAGTTTCTCCCTGTATTTGTCTGGGTCCCCAGAGCCTTGTGAGGCACTGGACTTGGCACAAGTGGGAGCTTGTAAATCCAGTTGTGGTGCTGGCCTTTTAAGAGGAGCATCTGGGTCTCCAGCAGCCTGTGTGTCACTCAGCCCCAATCCACACTGGATTTTACAGTACTATTAGTTCTTATGGCCCAGCTAAGGGCAAAGATAAAAATATATTTTATAGATTTTTTATAGAGAGGAAGAGAAAGGGAGACTTAGAAACATCGATTAGAGAGAATAATCGATCAGCTGCCTCTTGCACACATACTGGGGATGTGCCCGCAACCAAGGTACATGCCCTTGACCTGAATCGAACCTGGGACCTTTCAGTCCGCAGGCTGACACTCTATCCACTGAGCCAAACCGGTTTCGGCTAAAGATATATTTTTAAATAAAGTATTTTCCAAATATACAGCATTACTTTGGTCATTTTTCTTATAAAATACATATTGGTTAGTGGTCTGTCAAATTGTTTTTTAGGCAGCTGACTGGTGGACTTCAGGGTTCTATGTCTGAACTCTTCCCAGTGGATGGGGAGAAGAATTCCCGAGCTGAGCTCTCTAGGTAAGACTTCACAAAATAAAGTGAATGTGTTGTTCCCTTAAAGGAATGGGTCAAATCTTTATAATTTGTCTGATGGGAAGAAAGTAATTTTTCAAAACATGGGTAGACATATTAGAATGAAGTGGTTAGTTTCCCTTTATAATGATTTAGGGTGTATAAATTAACTTTTATGTTTCTTTATTTTTATATGCCCAGCTAAATCTGAAGTTTTGTAGGGAGAGGGGTCTGAGCCGCTGGCAGAGCTGTTTAGAATGCGGGGCCTAGAGCCGTTTGGCATGGTGGGCATGGAGACAGTGGAATGTTAGGTGCAGAGCGGGTGGTTGTGGAGTGGGTAGGCGTGGAGTAGGAAGGTTAGGAGTCGGTAGGTGAGGAGTTGGTGGGAGCGGAGAGGGTTTGTGCTGAGTTGGAGGGTGCGGAGTAGTTTGGTGAACTGTCAGTTTGTGGAGAGTCGGTGTGAAAAGTCGGTGTGAGAAGAGCCGGTGGACATACAGTCGGTGAGTGCAGAGCCTCTTCCTGGGTAAGAAGGGACTCTCCCTGCCTCCCCCTCACAGCTCTTGTGAAGATTGAATGAGCAAGGACAGAGGGCACCGAGCTCTGGGCTGGCGATGGGCAGAGAGACGGGGCCCAGGCGACTCCAGAGTCTGTGAGCTAACCCTTCCCGCTGCCAGGCATTGATCAGAACCACGCCCACTGGCAGTAGGTCCACGGCTTCCCTTCCACCAAGAAACTTGGGTGCTGGATCGTGGGGTAAAATGAACATGAGATGGAAAAGCAGGAGGTACCGCCCCCTCACAGCTGTTAAAACCGTTCGTGGGGCCTGGCTTGGAAAGCTGCCTACCGAGAGCAACGAACACATCCCGTGTATGCGTGTTCCCAAAATGAGAAGGCAGACTGGGGAGACTCAGCCCCCGGGAGGGATCTGGGCGGGAGGAGAGATGAGGGAAAGAGCGGATCGGCTCCCCCGTGTGTGCTGGGCCCTGGGACAGGAACAGGCCCCACGGACTCCTCCCGTGAGGGGGCCTGTGAGGGCCCAGCCTTGGCGTCCCACACCAGATGTGCCTGACCCCTGGAGGCCCACAGCCTGTCTGTTGTGTCTCAGCCCTCATTTCTTGGACACTGTCCAGAGCTGTTGGTTTTGCAAGACGACATGTGTGACCTGTTCAGAAGAAAACTGTATTTAACAACAACTCGCCCAAATAGCCATTTATTTCCAGCGCCCAGATGAGTGGAGTGACTGTGGAATTGAGAGGCCTAAGCTCAGCCCTCAAACTGGGATAGCTCTTAGCCCCACCCCTTCCTGGTTAAGGAAATGGGCTCAGTGAAGTCCCATACCTATCAGCAGGTCTCTCATCCAAGCAGGCGAGGCTGTACACGTCAGACACTCTCGCATCGGGGTACCAGAGATGGGTCAGTGTTAGGTTTATGTGGTATGCTTCCCTGATTTTCTGCTCCTGCGGACACGGGCCTGCTACCAACCAAGAGTCATAGGCTAAGCTTAGTGTCTTAAGTGGGCACCACAGAGGCTCTCAAAGCAGACAGGGCCTGCTGAAGGGGTGATGCCCAGGTTGTGGCTCCATGCTGAGGGGTGTCCTGTGGGAGGCAGGCGGTCAATGATTCTCTCATCATTGATGTGTCTATCTCTTTGTCTCCTTTGCTCTCTGTGATCAATAAAAATATATTTGAAAGAAATACATTGGAGGTTCGTTGCATGAAATTCATGCTTCGGGTTGGGGGGCCCTCAGCCTGGCCTCCTGCATCTCTCCAATCTGGGACTGCACCTCCAATCTGGGGCTCCCTGATTTTCAGGAATCAGGCCTACTATGGCAGTCAGACATCCCTCTCTCAATCCAGGACTGCTGGCTCCTAACTGCTCCCCTGTCTGCCTGACCACCCTTTAACTGCTCCTCTGCCAGCCTGATCCCTCCCTTACTCCTCTCCCCTGCTGCTGGTTTGATCACTCCTACCTTCTCTTCCCTGCCGGCCTGATGCCCCTAACACCTGTGCTTTAGTCCCCACCACCTTGGCTTTATCTAGAAGGATGTCCAGAAGACTACTGGTCTATTTAGCATATACTCTTTTATTAGTATAGATATTTAAAAAAACAACAACAACAAAAAAACACACACAACAACAACAACAAAAAACCTATAGATAAGGCCTGGCTGCTGTGTTGCTTTTCTGAAAGGATAGATGTAGGTGGCTGATGTGGCAAAAAGGGTCTCTGCTGGCATCTAGGATGTGCGTTAAGCTGTGATTTTCGGTTCCCATGGCCTATCCAAGACATGTTAAACCAGCTAAGGGCCTCAGAGCTGTCCATCCTCCTATCCTTGGTTTACAGCTCTGTGCTGTGCGTCTCTTTGTTCAGACATCACTGACCTCGGGGTCTTCATCACCTACCACTGGGGCAGCATGTCTTAGTGGCTGTAGGTGTCCCAGCTGGGCCCTGTGTTGGAGTCACTTCTGTGCAGCTGTGCGTTAGGAAGTGAGCAGGTGCATGGAGGCCCTGCATCCGGGGGAAGGAGGGCAGCTGCACGGGGCAGGGCCTGCCCAGAGGGTGCCCTGGTGCGCATCCTCACCCACCCCTCTTCTTGCACTAGGAGCCTGGACAGAGCCCCCAGCAGTTCCTTGAGGAGCTGCTGGGGGACAACATGGCCCTGGAGGCGGAGCAGGGACTAAGGATCAACGAGTCTGACCACCGGAGTGTGGAGCTGGGCCAGGAGTCAAAAGGTAGGCAGCAGCCCCTGGAGCTGGGGAGCCGGCCTGGCCGCAGCTTCTCCCTCAGCCAGGGAGCTGAGCCCTTGGCTCTGAATCTCCTGGGTCAGCCCATCCTCAGCCCAAGTCCATGGGGTTTGATTCAAGGGCTGTTTGGAACTGTCACCTGCCTTCTCCCCAAGGAGAACATGAAGGGTCTGGCAGCATTGAAGTCAGGACATGAACTACAAAGTCAGTGCTGCCAGTTTTCTCAGCTCCCATGCGGACAGTCCCAGGAGCCTTCAGAGGACAGCACGCTGACCCCCAGCGGCTGTCTTACAACTGTGCGTGGGGGACTGAGCGCTCTGGATGGCAGGCACCTTCCCCAGCGGTCACTAACCTGCACTGTCACAGGAGCCTGGGCTGATTTCCTCCGTTCCTGTCCTCATCGGGCAGATGGGTGCAGTCTGCTCTGTCTCCCTGGGCCGGGGCTGGCTGCTCAGGGACCCCTCCTCCCCAAGGGCCTTACCCAGGGGTGGTAAGTTCTGGGCACACGCGCCCCAGAGGCTCTACCCCCCACAGACATAATGGTCAATTTTTGTGGCCCCCACATTGCCAGCTGAGCTACCCAACACCCCACTCTGAGGGTTGGCAGAGACCATGCCATGTGTTTGCCTTCTCTGTGAGTGTCTGAAACCCTTGACTTGACGGTCAGGTTGGAACTTGGCAAAAAGTGGTTCCAGCATTTCGAGCATCTTGAACTTTTGTATTGGCCTGTCCACTGTCACCTGCTTTCTTCTTAAACTCTGGGTGGCTCCCCAATGGGCCCAAGAGGAGCCAGCAGAGGGGCCACAACCCACAGCGACAGCACCCTGTGAACAACAGAGGGCATCCAGCTGGCTGTTTCTGGTCTTTAGACCTTGGCTTCAGGGGGATGGCCCTCTCAGAGGGATGACCATCTCGAGGCGGAGTCAAGAGGGGAGCGGAGGCCCCAGGATTGGGGCTCACACTCCACTTTGTTCTTCAGCCTCCAGCGCGACCCTGGCACTGGGGCAAAATTCCCAGGCCCCTCAGGACACAGTCCTGGAGCTGCAGGGCGATACCCAGGCCCTGCAGGAGAGCAACAGCAAGTGTGAGGAGCTGATTAAAGAGAACCGGCAGCTCCGGGAGCAGGTAACGGAGTGTGTATGTGTGTGTGTGTGTGTGTGCGTGTGTGTGTGTGTGTGTGTGTCCCCGGAACATATGGGCCAGCCTGAGGCCGGGTGTGTCAGGGGGTGACAGGTTTGCGGTTTGCTTTAAAGCCAAGTTCACTTTGTGACCTGACTGGCACAGGCTGGGTCTTTGGCTCTGCAGGTGGCAAGGTTGGGGATCCAACTACAGATGGAGAAGAACACCAACGAGCACTTGAGGAGCGTCCAAGAAGATCTGGAGGGAGAACAGGAGTACACGTTCAATATCATAGAAAACCAGAGGCAGGTAGGCACTCAAAGCGCAGGCTCCCGGCGCCCCTGCCTGCCAGAGGGAGGGTCCAGGATCACAACCATGTCCTGGTCATTGATCAGTGATTCCTGGTGACCAGTTCCCTAGCTCAGCTGCATCTCAGACCAGCAATTCTCAGCAGGTATTGCCTCGCCGGGACACTGGCCATCTTGTTGATGGACAGCACTGGGGGCCCGAGAAGGAGGTGGTGCTGGCTATGCAGGGTGGATGGCTGTTCTGTCAATATCTGGGAAAATTAGATGTTAGTGTTGTCCAGGTATTCTGCATCCTTACTGAGGTTCAATGTGCTTTAAAAAATAGGGTTTTAAATGTGTTCAAAGAGGGCAACCAAGGAGCTGATCCATTTGCCCTAAAGTTCCCATGTGTGGAGAGGACATGGGACTCACGTAGCCCCATGTGATGGTCCCTTCATGCCCTGGGCCGTCCCAGCACAGTTCCTTAAGCGCTGGGAGAACCGCACTCAGCACGGCTGGGTGTTGCCTGCCCCGAGGGTCCCTGCTCCTTTGGGGTCTGCACTTGCCCTGCTCTTGGCCCTTCACCGGGTGTGGGGGTGCAGGGATGGGGAGTGAGCAGCTCCCGGGGCCTGCACCCAGTGAGGCATCCTCACCTTTTCCCCGTGAACCAGGAGTGGGCCGAGGAGAAGCAGCTTGAGGAGCTGGGGGAGCAGGCGAAGCAGCTGACTGAAGTCCAGGAGGCCCTGCTGCGGGAGCAGGAGACCAATGCCCTGGTCACCCAGGAAAATGAGAGGCTGCAGCAGGAGGTGGCCAGGTAACCGCCTCCGCCCTGCAGCGGCATCTGCCGGGTTTCATTCCCACCAGCTCTCTGAGCGCCCCCTGAGCTCAGCTCCAGTGAGGCCCCTCGCACCCCCCGCCTTTCCCGTTAGTGTCACAGCTGATGGTCTCGGGGGAAGGGCCTCCAGCTGGTGGCTGGGATGGAAGGACTAGTGACAACTGGGATGGAGCGCGGTCCAGGGTTGGAGGGCCGCCCATCCCACATGGCGATGGTGATGACGGTGTCGGGCACAAGCACCTTCATCCTCTCACACCTGCGATCCCAGGAAGGACGTGTGCTCGCTCCGCGTCATTCTCGCGTTCCCTGTGGGTGAATTCACCTCCTGGCTGACATGCATTGTCGCCCCCACATCAGCCCCCGTGGCCTCTCAGGGGCCTGTCCAGTGGGGGAGACACGGGGGTCGCCTGATGTGCCCATTTGCAGCTGCGGTTGAACAGGCCTCTGACTCCTGCCTGTTTCAGCTCTCACACTGCAAACGAGCGTCCCTTCCACGCTCCATTGAGGACCGTGGGTTCTATTTTCGTGGTTTTCGGTGGCGATGTCGCTGTGTGAAATGGCCCCGAATGGAGTGCTGCTCGGCTGTCTAGTGTCCCCAAGTGCAAGCTGCGCTGCGCCTTGGGGAAAATATCGGAGTGGCACCTGAGGGTCCTTCAGCCCGAGGTTTGGTGCTGTTGGCTGTGAGCATAGTAACCAAAGCGTCTTTAGGTCTTGATTGGTTGACAAAAATTGTGGCCAGAGACTCCAGGAACAGTTGGGACAGTTGCAGTTACACTGACTCAGTGCTCACAGTGGCTTCGTAGGACATTATCCTGTGAATCGTGAGAATTGACTGTGCTATTATCCTTTTCCCCCCCCATAAGGATGAGGAAAGGGGCTCTGAGAGAGTAACTAAGATGTTTGGGTCAATCCTGGGGGTAGTGGCCAGTCAGGATTCAAATCCAGGTCTTGTCTCATCCCAGAGGCGTGACCACAGGAAGCCTTCCTTTGCGCAGCCTTGTTTGAGTAGATGTTGGGGCTACAAACTTGGGTGCCTGCGGGGGCAGGCAGGTCCTGCAGGTGGGGGAGGAGTGTCAGCCGGAGGCCAGGCCTCCTGGAGAATGCACACCCTCTGAAGGCTGTCAGCTAGAGGCAGGCCTGCGCTGCCGGGTCATCCTTTTGTTTCTGCTTTTTAACAAAAAGTTAATCCTCATCTCAGGATAATTTTTGCACTGCCCTTCAGAGAGAGTGAAAGGAAGGCAGGGAGCGGGCTAGAGAGAAACAGCGATGCGAGAGCCACTTCTCCTGGATGCCTACAGCACACACCCCTCTATGCCACAGAGCAATCCCACCGCCAGGTGCATGGCCCTGACTGGGAATCCTGCCCGAGGCGGTTCCGTACACAGGCGGACGCTGTCTCTGCGGAGCCACACCTGCCGGGGCCTTTGCTCTATGCTTTCTCCCACCCTCCGAGAAGGGTGATAGCTGAGAGTTGATGTGAAACTTGACATTTTAAAATATTAAATAACTAACTGACTTAAATTAAATAATAAAGCTGTGTGGGCCAAACAGGGGCCCTCTGTGTTCACATTGAGTCTGTGAGCCTCTGGGCATTGAGATTTCAGGTATAACCCTTTGCCCCGGAAAGCCAGTCGGGTAATTATGACAATGATGATGATGATGCTGATGTCAGTGGCTTTACATAATGCTCCAGAATCTCACAGTTTATTTGTGTCAGGAGTTGAAATCAGAAAGGGACTTGGCCTGGGGAGAAGAGCTTGGCAAAGACAGTTTCAGAGCAAAGATGTTCTGATTCCATGTTTTCCAAAAGTGTTTCAGTGTATGAATCGTTTTCCAAGGAGGCGGCTCTGCAGAGCCTTCCATGGGAAGGGCTGTCACAGGCTGCTGTGTTGAAGTGTCCGAGCCTGCCTGTCCTGTGTCCCCAGCCCACAGGAGGCAACTGGGTGGCCACATAGAACCCCAGCGGACACAGTTGGAGAAGCACTGACTGTGCTCAGCCCTCATTTACAGGGGACACCCTGCGGCCCAGAGGGGTGGTGGGTGTGATGGAGGCACACACCTGGGATGGAGGCTGAGAGTGCTCCTCAGCCCTGGGCCTTGTGGCTCTCCACCCGCAGACTGACCTCCTGGACCGAGCAGCTGCAGGCGGGGCAGGAGGAGCTGCTTACCAAGATCGAGGATCTGCAGGCCTCCATAGAGAACGAGCGGGAGAATTTTCAGATCTTTCAGAACATGTACTACAAGATGATGGAGGAGCAGCGCTCTAAGGAAATCAGTCTGCCACAGCTCAGTGCCCAGTGCGAGGTGAGAACTGGGGCTGGTGGGCCTCAGGACACCGGGCCTGAGCCCTGCGCTGACAGCCGGGGGCCAGCCAGGTCCGCATGGGTCCTCATTGGCGTCTGTGCCCAAACACTGTGTGTGAATGTCACCCAGAGGCCGGGAGGCAGCCAGAGGCGTTTTACGGGCACAAGCACCTTGGCTGGTGGGGATGTGTCAGAAAAGACTTTTCAGCGGACCTTTGCTGTTTTCTTTTTTTAAGCACATATATATATTTTTTTTAATTTGAGAGAGAACAAGGGAGAGGAAGAAAGAGATAGAAACATCAATGATGACAGGGAAGCATCATTCAGCTGCCTTCTACACCACCCCCGCAGGGGATACTGCCCACAACCTAGGCATATGCCCTTGACCGGAAAGGAACCCAGGGCCCTTTAGTACGAGGTCCGATGCTCTATCCACTGCACTAAACTGGTTAGGGCCTGACCTTTGCTTTTGCAGGGTCGGGGCGGTGCATGGAAATAGCCAAGTGCCGTTTTCTCTGTCCTCTGGGCTGAGCTCTGTGCTCTGTGCTCCCGTGTCATCGCATTGAATTCTCGCGATGCGTTTGTGAGCTGGGGGGCACGTCCTCAGACCTCTGAGGCAGAGGGTCTGGACTCCGTTTGATTGAAGCCAGAGCTTTGGCTTTCCTGCCCCTCCCACCTCAGGCCGAAATTCCTATCCAGCCTGTCATTTGTTTTATTGATGTCAGAGAGAGGAAGGGAGAGGGCGAGAGGATGGAAACATCAGTGATGAGAGAATTCCTTTTCTTTTCTTTTTTTTTATTTAAATTAATCTTTATTGTTCATATTATTACAAAGTTTCCTCATTTCTTCCCCCCTTCACCAGGTTCCCACCCCACCCTACGCCCCCTCCCCATCCCACATTGTCCTCATCCATAGGTGCAGTTTATGTTCAGTCTCTTCCTCCCTCCCTTTCCTCGATAGTAAATCCCTTTTCAGATAGTAAATCAGTTACTTAGCATTTTCTCATATCAATAATACCTCCACTTGCCCAATGATACATTTCACACAAAAGACATTTCCAAATAGGTCAACCAGCCTCATCCAGGCCCCACCCAAGGCACTCACAGATCAACACCCCAGCCCTATACTTACTCAACACATCCAGATCTAAGCCTTCATCACTTGATTCAGCAGACCCTCAAGTTCCCACAAAAGTTTCCAGCCATGTCTGAGAGGCAGCCGTGGGCAGGGGCAGGTGAGGAGCGAGCTGTTCCGGACCTGGCTGCTCAGGGCCTGGCCTCTGTTGCTCTGGTTCGTTCCACAACCAGCAGCTCCGGGTCTGGTCACTGCCGCTCCTGACCCAGTTGCTCTGGACTTGGCTGCTGCTGCTCCGGGCCTGGCAGCACCCGACCCGGCCGCTCCGGGCCTGGCCGCACCCGACCCGGCTGCTCCGGGCCTGGTCGCTCCCAGCCTGGCAGCTGCTGCTCCGGGCATGACCACTCCAGACCCGGCTGCTCCGGGCCTGGCCGCTCCCAGCCTGGCAACCGCTGCTTCGGGCCTGACCACACCAGACCCGGCTGCTCCAGGCCTGGCTGCTCCCAGCCTGGCAGCTGCTGCTTCAGGCCTGGCCACACCCGACCCGGCTGCTCCGGGCCTGGCAGCTTTCAGCCTGGCAGCTGCTGCTCTGGGCCTGGCCACACAAGACCCGGCTCCTCCAGGCCTGGCTGCTCCCAGCCTGGCAGCTGCTGCTTCAGGCCTGGCTGCACCAGTCCCGGCTGCTCCGGGCCTGGCTGCTCCCAGCCTGGCAGCTGCTGCTCCGGGCCTGGCCACACCAGACCCGGCTGCTCCGGGCCTGGCCGCTCCCAGCCTAACAACCGCTGCTCCGGGCCTGGCCCCACCAGACCCGGCTTCTCCGGGCCTAGCCGCTCCCAGCCTGGCAGCTGCTGCTCCGGGCCTGGCCGCACCCGACCCGGCTGCTCTGGGCCCGGCTTCCCCGGGCTCAGCCGCTCCGAGTTTGGCCGCTCCCAGCCCGGCTGCTCTGGGCCCGGCTTCTCCTGGCCCGGCCATTCCGGGTCTGGGTGTTCCTGGACTGGCCACCCTGGGCTTGGTTGCCTCCGCCTCAGGCCTGGCTGCCACTGCCCCAGGTCTGGCTGCTCCAGTGCTGGCTGTTGTTGCTCTGGTTCTGGCTGCTGCTGCTCTGGGGCCTGGCCATTGCTGCTCCAGGCCCGGTTGCCACTGCCTTGTGCCTGGGCACTCTAGGCCTGGCCGCTGCTGTTCCAACATTCTGTCCTTTTTTTTTTTTTTTTTTTTTTAACGCATATATATTGCAATGTTGGCTGGTGAGTTGAGTTCTGACTTAGTCTTTGATTTTTCAAGATCTTCTTTGTATTCTTTCTTAAGTAATTTTACTATCTTTTGCTCTTACTTGATTTCTTCACATTGAGAACTTCTTTGGTTTCTTCCTCCTTGTCCTGGGAGCTCAGCAGGTTGGCCTGTGGCACCCCTTTGTTCTCTGCGGGCTCCCGCGCTGCTCCAGCCTGTTGCGTGGGTTGGCGCCGCCCAGGAAGCAGCCCAAGGCCTTGGCTCCATTGCCCGTGCTCAGAGGTCGAAGGCTCAGGGGCACTCCCCCCCCCCTGGGGGCCCCGTTTCCCAGCTCCCTGCCAGCGCCCGGCTGGCCGGTGTCAGGGAGGGGCTCCTGCTCCCTGTCGCATTCCTCCAGTCTGGAGCTTTTTTTTCTCTTTCCCACTAGGGGAGTCTAGGATCAGAGTCAACAGACTGTCCTCTGCGCGCAGTACGCACGACTCTGGGGGCTCCGCTTTTCGCCACTCCCCTGGGATTCCGCCTCACAGCCCCATCTCCCCCTGCTCGAGCCTGGGTCCCCAGGGTCTGGTCCAGGACTAGGGTTCAGTGCAGTCGAAACTGGGGCCCAACACAGCCGGGGCTCCCGTTTCCTTCCCTCCAGGGCAATCCCGCATCAGAGTCAACATTCCTTCCCTTGCAAGCAACGTGCTCGACTCCGGGGGCTCAGCCTTTCGCCACTCTCCCAGGACTCCACCTCACAGCCCCGTCTCCCCCTGCCAGAGCCTGGGTCCCCAGGTTCTGGCCCATAACTTGGGGCTCAGCGCTGCCGGTTCCAGGGTTCAGCCCAGGCTGGGGGTTTTATTTCCTTCCTGCTAGGGAACGCTGGGCAGCACCCAGCCCTCTCCTCCTTTCCGGCTGCGACCTCTCCGCGCGCGTGCGTGCGAGGGCGCAGCATGTCTCCGTACCTTAGGCTTTTTTTCAGCTCCTCTGATTTTCCTTCTGGTTTTCTCTTTCCTTGTAGTAGAATTTTCAGTCAGTCGACTACCTGTAGCTCTGGGCGATGTCCACTCTACATTTTAGTTGTATTCCATTGAAATTGTTGTGTGCTGCTGCGGTTAGGTGTCTACCCGAACAGCCATCTTGGATTCTCAGTGATGAGAGAATTTCTGTGATGGCTTCCTCTGCACGCCCCCTCCTGGGGATCGACAGCTCCTCCTGGGCGTGTTGCTTGAATAGGCATCTCACCAGTGAACTCCTGGTGCCTGGGAGGCCCCTACACCCACTGACCCACACCTGCCGGGCAGCTCATTAATGAGATAGTTTACGTTTCTTTTGAAAATGGCTGTGAGGTCGCCAGAACCTGCTGTACATTTTGCATTTAGGCGCCTCTCAGCTCAGACTGGCTGCGTTTCAGTGCTCAGCGGCCACACGTGGGCAGTGGCCGCCCGATTGGCCGGTGCACTTGTCCTCCCCAGGTCATTGGCTGTGTTGGTCCTGCCGACGGGTGTGGCTCCTACCAAAAGGGCCCTCTTATGAACCTGGCCTTTCTTCTCTGGGAGCAGTTTCCCAGCAGTGGAGCCACAGGGGCCGTGGTGGGGGACACATTGTTGATCTCTGTTTCAGTCGCTCACCCACTTGACTAAGGATTTGGAAGAGGGAAGAAGGCAATTGTGGGACGAAATTGATGCGGTGAAACAGCTGAGCAAGACTCTCCTGGAAGAGCATGCGGGGACCTGGCCTCAGAATAAGTAAGGGGGTGGGGTGACCGACGCCTGTCCCCTCGGCTCCGGACTTCCCGCTCCACGCCCAGCCTCCACATTCAGGACAGAGAGCCCCCTGGCGCACTGGGGTCCCCAGGGCAGGGCAAGGGGACAGACCATCTTCCCAGAGCCCTCGCCTCTCCTTTCCCAGGAATGGTCTAGATTTCTGCAAGGAGGGGTGGTTGCATTTTGCTGGCTTCCAAGACATGGCCCACTGCCAGCCCCTTCTTCCTCTGCTTTTGAGTTAAGCTCCGTTTAAAAAATATGAGAGGTGAAGAGAGGTACCTAGGGGAGAGATCCAGGATCACGGGATGAGCCCTTTCTGTGTCTGACTTCCCCCCAATGATCTGGAGGGGGGGTTGTGGGTGCTCCGTGATTGTCCTCCCTCTGCGGACATGACACGGACCTGACTGTGGCATAGACACTACGAGGGGCACAGGACCTGTGACCCTGTGGCCACGCACCAGCAGGGGTGATGGGATGTGAGCAGTGTGTGCACAGCAGACTCATGGTGAGGAGCTCCATGGAGGTGTAGAAGGAAGCGTGGTGGTGAGCATCGGGGTTCTGCTGCTGACCCGGATGGAGCCAGGGCCAGCCAGTGGGGCGGGACGTGGGGGGGCGTGAAGATGGCTCAGGGGTGGTCTGGGTGCAGGGAAGGCGCACGCAGTGGCAGCAGGGAAAGCCGGAGCCGGGGGCACTGAGGTGTGGAAGGCGTCCATGCCTCGCTAAGGAGTGGGATTCACTAGGAGTGAGTGTTTATGGGAGGCTGTTCTAGAGGCCAAGGGAGCTGCCTGAAATGAGGCAGGAGGGAGCGGCTTGGTGCTGGAAACCTTGTGGTTGGAAGTCAAGTAACCCGAGAGGCATCTGGTGGGCCCAGGGTGGCCTTCACCCCTCGGTCCTAGTGCTGCCGGACTGTCCTTCCTTGTGGTGGGGTATGGCTGGCCCTGAGGGACAGGGACAAGGTCACAGTGACCACAGGGTCCTGTCCCAGCACCCCGGGGTCAGGGTGCTGCTTCACCGTTCTCCCGGATCCTTCTGCTCAGCTCCAGCCTGCTAGCCACCCACTAGGATGGCTTACCTGGAAAGCCACATTGTAGTTTGGGGCAGAAATGACTGTGGCCTGAGTTGGCTCTCTGTAACGCAGTGGGTACAAATGACCAGCGGAGGTTGGGCAGGTGCCAACTGGAAGCATCGGGCTTTGGTACCCAGGGGATGATGTGGTGATGGTTTGCATTAGACAGTGTCTGCAGGAGGCCAGGGAGTTGGCTGGCTTCCTGAGCTGCTCCGAGGGGAGTCCTTCAGCCCAGGGAGGGTTGTGGGCCCTGTGCTCCGTGAGATTTTATGCCTAGTGGTGGGGGTCGGTCAAAGCAGACAGGGAAGCGCTCTAGCATAAGGCCGAGGGGCACGACTGTGGGAGGACAAGAACACAGACTGGAAGAGCAGATGCTGAGCCAAGGGCGCCGGGAACCCAGCGGGTTCGGTGGGCCTAGGCAGCGGTTTGTGAGTCATCACTTCTCACTCTGCCTACTTTATGGGGAGCTCTCAGAAAAGCCCTCGATTAGGAGGGACCTGAGCAGCCTTTTGTCCAAAGGAGCCTGAGCTGCTGCCTCAATCCGGGGGACTCATATTCCAGCAAGGAAACCAGGGTGTGAGTTCTCAAAACCCACGGATTTGTGATCCTGAGTTTCACATGGTTCGAGCCTTGCTCTCTTGAGATGAGGTCCAGCTTGATCCTTGGGGCTTTAGCAGGTCTCCTCGCGTGTTAGGTTCCCAGGCCCACGCCACATGCTTCCATCTCCATATCCCCACGTGGCCAGCATGACTGTCCGGGACGTGAGTTGTTCTGAGTGGCAGTAAGGTAGACACGGAACATAAAGGTGCTCTGTAACGAGTGGAGATAGCCACCTGGAGCAGGGGCCAGGTCGGTGGGCCCACGCCACTTGCTTCCATCCCCATATTCAAACGTGGCGAGCATGACAGTCATGAGCTCCGTGATGTCTGAGTCCCAGGGAAATGCCGGCCATTCTGGGCCAGTGCCCAGCCTGTGCTCATTAGTCAATATACACATTTTATTTAACATCAAAATGTTGCCGAAACCGATTTGGCTCAGTGGATAGAGCCTGGGCCTGTGGACTGAAAGGTCCTTGGTTTGATTACTGTCAAGGGCATGTACCTCGGTTGCAGGCACATCTCCAGTAGTGGGTGTACAAGACGAGGCTGATTGAAGACTCTCTCATCGATGACTCTAACTCTCTATCCCTCTCTTCCTCTCTGTAAATAATCAATAAATATAATTTGAAAAAATAAATCAAAATAAATCAAATTGTTTTCTCTTTCTCCGCTGTTTACAGAGGCTCACTGAAACCAGTGCCTCCAGGAAATGCGGAGGAGGCGGAGGACGAAGACTTAATGAAAGAAGGAAAAGAGGCCAAGGAACCTGCTGCAGAGATGTGAGTTGTTCTCAGCAGAGGTAACTTAAACTCAGAACAGAGAGCTGCCCTGTCACTGGGGAAAGCCACCTGGAGCAGGGGCCAGGTCAGTGGGCCCACGCCACTTGCTTCCATCCCCGTATTTAAACGTGGCGAGCATGACAGTCATGAGCTCCGTGATGTCTGAGTCCCAGGGAAATGCCGGCCATTCTGGGCCAGTGCCCAGCCTGTGCTCATTAGTCAATATACACATTTTATTTAACATCAAAATGTTGCCGAAACCGATTTGGCTCAGTGGATAGAGCCTGGGCCTTTGGACTGAAATGTCCCTGGTTTGATTACGGTCAAGGGCATGTACCTCTGTTGCAAACACATCTCCAGTAGTGGGTGTGCAAGAGGAGACTGATCGATGACTCATCGATGACTCTAACTCTCTATCCCTTTCTTCCTCTCTGTAAAAAAAAATCAATAAATATATTTTGAAAAAATAAATAAAAATAAATCAAATTGTTTTTTCTTTCTCCACTGTTTACAGAGGCTCACTGAAACCAGTGCCTCCAGGAAATGCGGAGGAGGAGGAGGACAAAGACTTAATGAAAGAAACAAAAGAGGCCAAGGAAACTGCTGCCGAGATGTGAGTTGTTCTCAGCGGCGGTAACTTAAACTCAGAACAGAGGGCTGTCCTGTCACGAGTGGGGAAAGCCACCTGGAGCAGGGGCCATGTCGGTGGGCCCACGCCACTTGCTTCCATCCCCGTATTTAAACGTGGCGAGCATGACAGTCATGAGCTCCGTGATGTCTGAGTCCCAGGGAAATGCCGGCCATTCTGGGCCAGTGCCCAGCCTGTGCTCATTAGTCAATATACACATTTTATTTAACATCAAAATGTTGCCGAAACCGATTTGGCTCAGTGGATAGAGCCTGGGCCTGTGGACTGAAAGGTCCCTGGTTTGATTACTGTCAAGGGCATATACCTCGGTTGCAGGCACATCTCCTGTAGTGGTGTGCAAGACAAGGCTGATCGATGATTCTCTCATCGATGTCTCTAACTCTCCATCCCTCTCTTCCTCTCTGTAAAAAAATCAATAAATATATTTTGAAAAAATAAATAAAAATAAATCAAATTGTTTTCTCTTTCTCTGCTGTTTACAGAGGCTCACTGAAACCAGTCCCTACAGGAAATGCGGAGGAGGAAGAGGACGAAGACTTAACGACAGAAGATAAAGATGCCCAGCAAGCTGCTGCTGGGATGTGAGTTGTTCTCAGCGGTGGTAACTTAAACCCAGAACAGAGAGCTGCTCTGTCAGGAGTGGGGAAAGCCACCTGGAGCAGGGGTCTGTTTGGTGGGCCTACACCTTCCCTTCCGTGGCAGGTCCCCTGTGCGAACGTCCCTCCCAGCTCTGAAAGAATGGAGTTTCTTTCTGTCCCGCCATCGGGGGCATGGCGAATGCAGCTGGGCCCGAGCCTGAGCCCCAAGAGCTGGGCCTTCAGGTTGTCCTGTCCCAGCCCAGCCTTGGGGTCAAATCACCATGAATCCCGCAAGGCCTCCTGTGGACATCCCAGAAGCTCAGCATTTCCCAGCCTCTGCCCGGCCCTGGAGTGGATAGCACATCAAGGCATCAGTGGGGAAAGGGAGGGAGCTGAGGAAGCACAGTGCTGCTCCGCTGCAGAGCCGGGATTGAACCAGATGCGGTTCTTCTTGTGACATGAGAATGCCATTTGAAGTTAGCTGCAATGATTACCCTTTAAGTTCACTGCTTCCATTTATTTATTTTTATTTCATTTTATTTATTCTCTATAATAACAGGCTAATATGCAACTTGTGCACTCACTGGGAGTTTGACCAGGGAACGGGGACAGCCAGCCAACAGGCTGCGGTCCCTCCTCCATGCAGGCCAGGCCAGATGGGGCCCGGTATCGGATTGGGCCCGCCAAACCCCACCCATGCACCAATTGGTGCACTGAGCCTCTAGTCCACATGTGTCAAACACACGGCCCGCGGGCCAAATCCAGCCCGCCAGGCCTTGCAATGTGGCCCGCACCGCGCTGTCATCACTGCACTCCGCTGTCAGTTTATGACATTGTCAGTTTATGACTGTTCAGTAAACCATTCGGCCCGCAATTTAGGCTGGATTTTAGATTTTGGCCCCTTCTCTGATTGAGTTCGACACCCCTACTCTAGTCTATATATTTGGAAAACCATTTTTATTGTTTTCAGAGAGGAAGGGAGAGAGAGAAACACCAATGATGAGAGCGAATCATTAATTGGCTGCCTCCTGCACGTTCCACCTGTGGAATTAAGCCCGAAACCCGGGCACGTGCCCTTGACCAGAATGGAACCCAGTACCCTTCAGTCCAGAGACCATCACTCTATCCACTGAGCCCACTGGCTAGGGCTATTTTAAGTTTTTTTTAAGCACCACCTGGGGGTGGGAAAGAGGGAGAGAGAGACCTCAATATGAGAGAGACACATTGAATGGTTGTTAGCCCACACACCCCGACTGGGCCCAGGGATAAATCTGTAACCCAGGTACATGCCCTTGGCCCAGAATCAAACCCTTGACCCTTGGGTGCTCGGGCCAGTGCTCTAATCCCTGCGGCACGCCGGTCAGTGTTCACTCCTTTTCATCCAAATGGCCCACTGGGCCTGCCCTCTTGCCCCCTCACCCCAATTCCTCACTGCCGGAAAGGGGCAAAGTCTGCCCGCCTGTCCCAGGTACTATTAGCTCTGGCCGGAAATGAGGAGGTCCTGCTCTTATGGAAATGGCCCTTGGATGCACAATTGCCAGCACAGCTAGATGAGCACGGCACCTGTCCCGGTGCCTCCCAGGGACCCAGAGTGGAGGCCGCATGTGAAGTTCTGGTTCCCGAGAGAGAGGCTAGTGTGGTTCCTGCCACCGGGAACGCTTCTCCCCTCCCTGGGTCTGTGCCAATGAACTGCAAATGTGTCCCATGCCCTGAGGCCACATGCGATGGTCATGGTGCTGGTGACACGTTCGTGGGAACCTGGTGCTGAAGCCCCAGTTAACGGCCACGTTCCCGGTTGAAGGGGCAGCGAGGGTTGGCATGTCCTGAACCTCTGCTTCTAATAGGAAAAAGCGCAGGAGTCGACTAAGAGCGTTCCTCAGATTCTTCCAACGCCAGAGACACGGCTCAAGAGGACAAGCCAAGTCACCCGCAGAGAGTGCTCCGGGGTCCCCGGAGGCCACCCCACCCGGCACGGGCCGGCTGGAAGACAGAGACACCGGCAGTGAGCCCCTGCCAAAAGGTAGGAGGCGCTGGCCTGGCTGCAGGAGGGCAGTGAAGGGGAGGATGGCAGGCCTCCCTCGTGGGCAGGGCAGAAGCATCGAGGAGCCAGCTGGGTGTGCACACATGTGCTTGGAGTCTGAAAGGGGTGCTCCGCACACACCCACCCACGTCGGGCCCCTTAGGTGTGTGGACACCCAAGTAGAGAATGTGAACCCCCGTCTCTGTTGTGGTGGTTTCGTCCCAGAACCATTTAGTACCTTCAGCATGAGAAGCCTCCCCATCCATCACGCACACTGTGGTGGGTCCTCGAGTATCCAGAGCGGATCTCCCGACAGTTACCGCAGAGACAAGCTCAGGAGAGTATGTTTGTGGGCTTCCTGGTCTGTGCCTGGCCTCGGATTAGCCATTTCTGTAGGGAGATCCCACGCATGTAACACGTCATGGACATCTGCCGGGTCTTCAGCAAGGCTCAGGCTCTGCTCTTCCCGGGCCTCTAAAAGCAGGTGGGGTTCTCCTTCCTCCTGACCCGGCCCTGAATCCTCCCACCAGGGGGCACGCATTTCGGACTGTGGCGGGCATGATCCAGAGGTGCCAGGGGTTTTCTAGCTGCATGTCCTGCTTGTGTTTCCTGGGACCTAAGAGGCTGGCAGCTGTGAGCTGCCCCATTTCGTGCTCATAAAAAGAAAATGAATGGGTGGTGGCAGTGACGGTTTTGTCAGCATTGCCAGCTTGCTGACAGTGACTGTGAGATGCCCCGACTGCATCCTGGTTTCAGAGAAGTGAGGCGTGGTGGTGGTGGTGGTGTGTATGTGGGGGTGGGGTGGGGGGGGGGTGGTGTTGTTCATCTTACAACCGACCGAAGAGAGCCATCGCCTTAAATGTGGTGGCTTAAATTAGTTTTCAAATTCACTTGGAAATATTATTTTATTGGTTATTCTATCTAATTAAAGAGTTATATGCAAATTGATATATCTCTGCCACACCAACAAGCCATGCCCACCATCCTATCAGGATCGAGTATGCAAATTAACCCAACCAAGGTGGCTGCGGCCACAGAGAGAGCAGAAGGCTTGGGTTTCTCCGGCAATGGAGGAAATCAAGCTTTCTGCCTGCCATGGTCTGCCTTGGCTTCTGCTAATGCCTACAAAGTTTCAATTATAGAAGATGCATAAATCCCAGCAAAAAATGGTTGCAGCCACAGAGTGAGCAGGAGGCTTGGCTCTGCTCAAGGCTACAAAGTTTCAATTATAGAGGATAAATGAATCACAGATACCAGGACCTCCTCTTGGGTTGATAGGGGGCGTGGCCTGCGTGCAAACCACAAAAGGCCCCTGGCCCAGGCCACCTCACACCTCAAGGGAACCACCACCCTGGTCCGAGGCACCCTTCAGGGCAAACCAGCCGGCCCCCACCCGTTCACCAGCCCTCCATCCAATCTAATCCTCTTATCTAATAAATGAATAATATGAAAATTGACTGTCACGCCAACATTCAAAATGGCTTCCCCATTGTGGTCAAAGATGACTGACCTCATGTGGACACAAGATGGCCACAACAAGATGGCCAGCAGGGGAGGGCAGTTGGGAGGGACCAGGTCTCTGGGGGCATTGAAGACTGTAAGAGAGGGCAGTTAGGCATGACCAGGCAGCAGAGGAGGGAAATTGTGGGGCGACTGGAGGAAAGGGCAGTTGGGTGGCGGGGACCTAAGCCTGCAGGGGAAAGCAGTTGTGAGCGTTAGGCATCAATCCGGCTCAAGGGGAGTGGTTAGGGGGTGATCAGGCTGGCAGGCAGAAGCAGTTGGAAGCCAGCAATCCTGGATTGTGAGAAGGATGTCCGACTGCCCATTTAGGCCTGATCTTGGTAGGCAGTCGAATATCTTCAGATTGGAGAGGGTGCAGGCTGGGCTGGGGGACACCCTGCCCCCTGTGCACGAATTTTCTGCACCGGGCCTCTCGTTCACCTGTAAACCCGCCAAACGTGCGCCCTGGGAAAGTGCAATTTGCTGAAGGACACTAGGACTTTCTGAAGACGGGCCAGGCCTGAGACTCGTGTGCTCCCAGGGGCTGGCGTTACGGGACCCAACAGGACCCAGGGCCTGGGACAAGCCGCCCTGTGAGCGTGACTGGCGCACCAGCCGTTCCGGGGGGCCGTCACCACTTCAGGTCCTGCTGTGTGGCTCGAGATGCAGCCATGAAGTGTTTGCTCCCAGACCCACTGTCTGGGGACTGGTGCTTGCATTCCCAGCCTCTCAGGAGGCGAATTGGGTGAAACCCTCACGTGCAGGGTTTCATGAACCTTATTGACTTATTGACATTGTTTTATCCAGAGGGTTCTGTAGCCTCAGGTTTTCATACTGGCCCTTCAAACTCTTTGACATGTACTATGTCAACAACTGGGATTGGCTAAGTTGATTAGTGAGCTATAATCAGCCTAATTGCTTTAGCAACACTTTCTGAGAAAGAACTGCTTGACAGATCCAGCTGTGGTTGGATCCATGAGTGAGCAGGTCTGTGGTTGATGTTAGTAACCGCAGCCGCGCGATGGTGCTTTCTGGGCTCAGCGGCCTTTCTGTAGGTGACCCGCCTAACCCGTCTCCTTGAGTCTAACTGCAGGGTGAGCTGGGCATGCTTCCTGTCCCCTGTTCAGAGCCGGGAAGGTGAGGCTTGACAAGGGTAAGCACTGGCCCAGAGGACAAGTGTTGGAGCTGGGTTCCGAACCGGGCCTGACAGATTACGGGCCCGAGCTCTTAACCTCTGTGAGCAGGGCCTGCACTCCAAGCTGCTTTGGTCCCTGAAGATGCTACACCATCTTGGGGCACCAGCACTGAAGAGTGGGTCCCTTCTCCATTGGTGTGAGCTGTGGCCAGCAGGTGGTGCTGTGGGGGCAGAAATAACAGGGGTGCAGCCCTGCACTTGAATCCTCAGTGAGAACTGGGAGAAATCCCTTCTATTCATCCATGTACATGACGAGTTGAGGAAGTCAGACCACTCGCCTGCTCTCATGAGACTATGATTTGAAGGTTGTGAAGGGCAAACCTAGAGGAGAGGATGTGTCAGGATCTAAACTGTGATGATCCTTGGTTTTGAGGGTGTTTGGGTATGAAATAGAGGTAGACATTTTCTTTTTTCTTTTCTTTTTTAAAAGTATATTTTATTGATTTTTTTGTAGAGAAGACGAGAGAGGGATAGAGAGTTACAAACATCGATGAGAGAGACTCACCGATCAGCCACCTTCTGCACACCCCCCACTGGGGCTGTGCCTGCAACCCAAGTACATATAATACATGCCCTTGACCGGAATCGAAGCCGGGACCTTTCAGTCTGCAGACCAATGCTCTACCACTGAGCCAAACCGGTTACAGCAGGAAAATATATTTTTAAAATAAAATTGTAAAAAAATAAAAAGAATCCTGAGTGAGCCCTGCCCGTGTGGCTCAGTGCTGATAGCATCACAGGACCAAAGGGGCACAACTTTGCTTTCCAGTCTGGCGCACATACCTCGGTTGCAGAATTGATCCACAACCACGGTTGGGGTTTGTGAGAGAGGCAACCAGTGGATGTATCTCTCTCACATCCATGTTTCCCTCTCTCCCTCCCTCCACCTATGTCCTCCCTTCCACTCTCTCTCTAAAGATCAATGAAAACTCTACCCTCCCGTGAGGACTTTTTAAAAAGAAGTATTATGACTGAGTAGTTCGGGTGGACTACATCACTGCATGCAGCAGGCCGGAAACATGCCCTAAGTGTCCCAAGGTCTTTGCGGAGGAGCAGAAGTTGGTTGTATGTGAGCCAAGTTGTCAGGGAGCCTGTCTCTAAAATGCATGAGTAAGCCCAGCTGGTGAGGCTGCGTTGGTTGAGCATCGTCCCGTGAACCAGGAGAGCACCCTCTGATTCCCGGTCAGGGTGCAGGCCCGGGATGCGGGCTCCATCCCCAGTACGGGGAGTGCAGAAGACAGTCGATCCATCTTTCTCATCATTGATGTTTCTATCTCCCTCTCCCTCCCCCTCTCTGACAATCAGTAAAAACACATTGGACCAAAACATGGAGGAGTAAGAAAAGCCGAGCCCTAAATCGATAAACAGCTTGTTTAATAACGTCACCCGGTGACATTGGAAAGTGGTCTAACGCGTCGTCTCCTCCAGCAACACAGAGTTCTCCTCTGGAGCTCCGCAGAGCACCGGCTCCAGGCGCCACTCCGGGGGCTCAGTGGAGTCAGAGCACAAGTGACTCACGGAGTCCTGGTTCGGGGTGTGCCGTGGGGAATGTGGCATCTCTCCTGGGCCGGACAGGATTCTGATTGCCCAAGTACATTTAGCGAACGTAGCGTCATTGGTCATTAGTCAATTCATTCATTTGCTATTTTCTGTGTTTTTTATCTTTCCTCCCTTGGCTTAACAATTTAGCAACCGGGCAACAAAGGAGTGCCTTTTGGAGCAGGAAGAAGAAGGACAAAGTCAAAGACCAGCCTCCCAGGGCCAGCTCGACTTTGTCTAACCTAATATGTTGCTGCAACTGTTAAATTTCCCCCCCCACCCCCCTAACTAGCCTCTCCCTTTTTCTGACCCCGAAGACTTATTATCCTTCCCCTTTATCCCTGTCTTGACCATATTCCCTTTATTTCTGAAAATTTAAAAAAAAAAAAAAAAAAAAAAAAGACAAAATCAACAACAAACACCAAAGAAACAAGCCCAAAGAAAATCAGTACTTATGGAAAAAAAAAAAAAAAAAAAGATCCCGTAGCAAATGGAAACCTCTATCGCCATGACAACAAGGCCACATCAAAGGCAAGGACCCGCCATCGGTGTGTCCCACTAACTTCTGTGTCATCTACTTGGACTCTGGCACTGGCCCTGCTTCCTGGGCTGCCACGGCCTGCTCCTGCCTCCGCCGGGCTCCCGTAGCCGCACTGGGAAACGAGAAGTGACTCTGGCTTGGCTGCTGTCTGTCCATCGCCACCTCGCTCTCCCCATGGTGAGTTCACGCACTGGATGCCTGATTTCAAGTGGTAACACGAGGTGCTTCCGGCCTCATGGTGGGTGTACACCTTGAGGAGCTGAGGGGCAGGGGGCAGGTCCTGGCAGAATGAGGAGAGGGCCTGCATTCCGGACAGGGAGGGGGTTCCGGGCCCACAGTCCCTGGGCTGCCTGGAACCGGACGCTGTGCAAAACAGCCTTGTCCTCCTGCTCCTGGACCTCCAGCCGCGTGCATTGGCCACTTGGGTTTGGAGAGCACATCTTGTCCCAGTGCGAGGTAGCTGGAGGCCTTTTAGGGGTTTTTCCCTCATGGTGTCTTAAAATTAGGGTTCTGTTTGCCTTTGATAAGAGTATTGTTCACGACTAAATGCACAGATTGCAGAAAAGCACAAAACACAAGGTGAGCTCCTTGTGCAGTAAAGGCACCATGCGGAGATGAGGACTTCTTAAGCCCACGGCTGTTGTGGTGGCCACCGACTTGGTTGTCAAGTCCTCAGGGTGCCGTCCTGGCCCGTGAGGGCCCGGCCCACAGGTCTCGGTGGTCCTGAGCGGACACGGGTCAGGGATCTGAGGACACAGCGTCACACAGCAGCTGTGCCCAGGACTTGCTGTGCTGGCCTTGTGCCGACATTTGGTGGAGCCTCGTGAGTTGATCCTTCACGTTATCCCAGTTGCTCAGGGCCCGTGCTGTGAGTGAGGGTTAAAGTGAGGGCCGGCCTCCCGGGGCCTTGGCTCAGGTCTGCGGCCAGGGCCTCCCGCTCAGACCACGGCCGTGAGGCACAGGCCCACTTTTGTCCCGGGCTCCGTGTGCCCTGGTGCCTCTGCTCTAGGCCTCGGTGTGGTCGCCCACCTTGGCATGGGATGTGGCAGCCCATTTCTCACCGTCCTTCTCTGCCCTGGGCACCTAATACTGACTGGAGCCTCCCGCACCCCTGGGAGTCAGCCTGGTCTGCACACATGCCTCTGCTGACCCAGCCCCAGCCCTGGCGTCCTGGCCAAGGCCTGTGTTTGCTGGGGCCACGCTGGGCTGTGAGCAGGCCCAGCAGGAGCGGGGACTTTGGGGCTGGCCATGTGGCCTGCGCAGGGGCCGCCCGGGGGGGGGGGAGGGGGCGGCTCTCCGAGGACCCTGCTGTCCTCACTCATGCCTTTCTGTCCTGTTCTCTTCTCTCTAGGAAACTCCCAGTTGCCTGATAACCTTCCAAGGTGCCTGGTCAGAACCACCACGCTCTCCCTACCACTGACCACCGGAGGCCAGCAGGCCCAGCTGCCAGGAGAGGAGGGAGGACTCCTCCAGCTCTGTGCCCGCAGGAGGACTGCCAGCCCCTCCGGGGAGCTGCTTGAGGGGGGCAGCATGTAAAGCCCGGCTTGAGACCTGCTGAGGCCGAGGCCCACCCAGTGCACCTGAGGCAGCCCGCCTCCCAGAGCCTGTTTCTGGGCAGAGCCGGACGCCACGCGGCTGCCGGACCGCCCGCACAGCTGCCCGCGGGCGCTTCCCTGAACAAGTTCTTCAGCCTGGCCTCGGCCCGGCTGCTTGGGGCCCGCGGGCTAGAGGCCTGAAAACAGGAGTCTCCCTGCAGGAGGTTCTGAGGCCTTGGGGGGCAGACAACCAGCCAGCCACCCCCTGCCTCTCCTTCAGCTCCTTCAGGGCCTGGGCCCCACTGCTGACCCCTGGACAGGAGGCCCTTCTCACTGGCTCCCCCAAAGGAAGAGAGGCTGGTTCTTCTGCTGCCCACCGTCACAGCCCGCCATGGCCACAGGAGGCGGCGGCTCCAGCCCAGCACCGGGCAGCCCCGGCTGCCAGGACCAGCCCCAGCCCCGACACTCAGGGCAAGTGGCCCCGTGGCCCCTTCCCAGCGGGCCTCAGCCTCTCCGAGGGGACGGGTCCAGGGCAGGAGCACAGAGGGGGGCTCCCTGCCACTAGATCATACAGGGATCCCGACATGGCTCCCCGCCAACGGCCCCTGAGGACATGGGTCCTGGGAACAACAGGCGGCAGCGAGCAGGCGGCAGCCCCACAGCAGCGTGGGCCCGGCAGACGGTGTCTGAGGATGGAGCGTGGCCGTGGTGACTCGTCTCCTGGCCCCGCAGCTCCTGAACCTTACGAACCCCGGCCAGCCTTCTGACCGCCTGGGCCCCCTCTCCCATCCACCTGAGGGGCCGGGATCGCCTTCGGAACGAGGAAGGCTTTCTGCTGCTTCCATCCCTCTGTTAGAGACAGCGCTGTGCCAGCCCCAGGGTCACGCTCCCACCATGGCAGCACGTGCCTGCCCCTCAGCCACTGTGCTTTAAGGTGCCCCCCCCAAATGTATGTAGTACAGGCTGTTCCCCAAATGTATGGTACTACAGGGTGTCCCCCAAATACTATATGCACCCAGCATGTCCCCCCAAATGTACACACAGTTTAACAGCTGATACCTCCATTTTCACTCCTTTTCAGGTTAACGGATTTGACGGGATGGGTGACACCAGACTAAGCTTTGAACAAAGATGTATCCTCTGGATTTTCTTTTGGGGACACATACAGGGTGAAGGGTCTGGTCCCGCCCGGGCCACAGTGCAGGCATCCAGGGCCGCTGTGGACAGAGGATGCGCAGAAACACGAACACAGCGATTCTCGGTGTTTGCGGTTCCATTGCTTCCTTAGCAGCAGTGGCTGGACCAGACTACCGCGGCCATGGAGTCCAAACATCAAAAATCGCTCTTCGGTTCGGGGTTTGTGCGCATCTCTTCCAGCAGCTGCCCTGGATTCCTCGCCTGCTGGGCGTGGGTCCCTAAACTTTAACTTGTGTGTGTCCCCGTAGAAAGCCTCACGGAGAAATGTTCTTCACCAAATCTTAGTCTGTCTTCCCCCATTTCTTCAAGTCGGTTAAACCTGAAAAGGAGTGACAATTGAGTGCTTTAGCGGTTGTTAAAGTGTGTACATTTGGGGGGACACTATATTTCCACTCAGTGGGGTGCAGTTTCCACCATGTGTCTAACCTTGGTATACCGTTTTGGGGGGACACCTATATTTACATCCTGTGAGTGTCCGTTTCCATCTGACCTCTGTACCTGTTTTGGGGGACAGCCTGTATTTGCATGCAGCGGGGACACATTGTCCAGCAGCAGCCTAACCTCTAAATAGTGTTTTGGGGGACAGCCTGTATTTACAGGGAGTGGAGACTTACTGTCCTGCAGCAGCCTCACCTCTTTATAGTGTTTTGGGGGACAGCCTGTATTTACATCAATTGGCGTCAATCTTTGCCATGGGGACTCGCACCTGCTGTATGTCTGACCGGGTGCCTGCACGTTCGGGTCCTGTTGTTCCTGGGGTGCTCTTCCTGGGATGGGGTCGGCCTGGTGACGGGGTTCTGAAGGAGGTTTTCCTTTGGAGCTCATGTGCTGAGCACTGACAGGCTTTTCTTCCGAGTGTTTGGAGATTGTACTGAGCAGTCTGTAGGGCGGATCCAGGATGGCTTGTACGAAAGTGAGTTGGAGTAGAACTGAGTTTTTAATAAAGTGAGTTGGTGTAGAATTGAGTCCTCGTTTTCCTCTCTGCGCATCACTGGCAGCGATGTCGGGGCTCCGGGCTCCCCGAGTCGGCCCCCAGGCTCCTGGGCCCTGGAATGCAGACCTCCCGGGGCCAGGCGGTGGGAGGATGAGGAAGGAGGCTTCCTGTTCACCAGGCAGCAGCCGTCCCAGTCCTGGGTGTGTTGTAAGCTCATGTGAGTTTAATCCATTTTGATTTGGGGTTTACAGCACAGTGCGAGCTCAGCTCCAGACCATCCTTTGGATTTTCCAAGGCTACTCCAGTGGGAAGAGGCAGAGGAGGGAGGGAGGCACCTGAGATCCCCCGATCCACTCTCATGGCGGGCTGTCCAGCTGCCACCTGCGTGACCCTTCCTTCCTCACCAGCCTCTGCTGGCAGGTGCCTCCTCGCCCTCCTTCCCGTTCTTTCCCGTGGCCCAGCTCCTGTGGGAGCCGCACTCAGCGCGCCGCCCTCCCCGTGCTGGACCCAAACTGAGCGCAGGCCCTGCAGGCCGCCTCCCCTGGCCTTGGGCTGCTGCAGGGTTTGACTCTGGCCAGGCCCCCCCTGGGAGCACTCAGCCTCTGTCCCTGACTCTCTCCCGCCTGTGACAGCTCTCCAGGGCTCCCACTGGCCAGCCCCTGGGGCACTCCACATCCCCTCCACAGACACTCACTGAAAGCTTCCTGGGTGCTGGCTCCCGGGTTGCACCGTGCAGGCAGTCCCCCCTCACCCCGCCCCCTCTGCAGGGCTGACCACCTGCTCCCCTAGCACTGACCACTCCTGAGCTTCAGGCCTGAGGTCGGCTGCCTGGACCCCCTGCCCGGGCTGCAGGCTTCCCCCTCTCCCCCTGCCTCCTCTGGGCTCCCTGCTTATCCAAGGCACCAGCTGTCCTTCACAGAAGCCCAAAGCCTGTGGGCCCCTCCTCTCTCCGCTTCCCACAGGTGGTAGCTCCCCTGAACTGAAAATGGGTCTGGAATCTGCCACCCTCTTAGCTGACTGTTCTCATCCCAGGACCCCGACACCCCTGTCCCTGGGTCTTGGCAGGGACTTGCCAACTGGTCTGCCTGCCTCCCACAGCTCCTCAGCCTCATGGCATCTCTGGGCATCCACCCAGTGACCTTCCTCTTTGAACTTCCCTCCCTCAGCCTCCACACTAGCTACACCCGTCCCTCTGAGGACCAGGTGCTCCATGGGGCTCACCAATGAGTGCACCCCCTCTGCTATCACCCCTCCCCCAGCCCCAGACCAGCTGGTGCGCTCCCACAGCTTTCCCTGCAATCTTCCCGAGGCTGGGAGCACCTCTAGCCCAGGCCTCCCTGGGAGCCTCCAGACCTGTTCCAGCTTGGATGTCCCAAGACACTGCCAACCCTAAATGCTAAGAGGGCGGCAGATTTCAGACCCCATTCCCAGTTCAGGGGAGCTACCACCTGTGGGAAGAGGAGAGAGGAGGGGCCCCCCTGCACCACAGGCCCAGGTTGGGGCTCAATCCCCAGGGGGTGGGGGGGTGAAGGAGTCAGCCAATCAGCTATTTTCTCATGAATGATGTTTCTATCTGTTCCTCTCCCTCTCCATTCCTCTCTGAAATCAATAAAAATACTTTTAAAAAAGAACAAGAAGGAACAAAACCCAGAGGTGCCCACATCACTGGGATCATGTCAGGCAGGCACCCTGTGGGCCCCTCCAGAGCGGGCACCTGCGGGAGAGCCTCCTGGGCAGGACCTGGGTCTGCAGTCAGGCGGAGGCAGAGCAGACCGCCCAGCAGAGGCGGGGGGTGGGGGTGGGGTGGGGGGTGGGGGGTGGGGAGGCGCTGTGGGATCGCTGCAGCTTCAGGTGGACAGGGCAGCACAGGGACCCCCAGACTGAAGTCGCTGGGGTCCTGGGCCTGTGGGCAGGAGGGAGGTGCCAGCCTGTCCCGCACTGTGAGAGATGAGGCCCCTGCTTCTCCCCAGGAGTCAGCAGTCCTGCTGGCTGCCCCTGTGGTCTCTGGCCACACAGCTGGGCTCACTCAGGCCAAGCAAACCCCGCCCCCTTCCCGGCCCCCGAGGGGACGTAGGGAGCCCAGGCTCCTGGGTGCTGGCCGTGCCCGGCCATGGCCATACCTGATGCGCCCAGTCTGTGCTGCACAGGGCACCGGGGAGCCAGGCCCAGAGGGTTGGTGGAGGAGGGGCCGGGGTCTCAGCTCCTGGAGCACAGAGACCCTGCGAGGCCTGGCCAGCCCCGGAGCCAGGACCTGAGGCGCCACCCCCCCGCCCCCCTGGCCCTGTGACTCCGCCTGGCCCTGCTCTGGTCTCTGCCCTCCTTCAGGGCGGCCCCGTGTGCCCAGCGGAGGGCGCCGCCCCCCGCTCCCTCCCACCGCTGGGCCCTGAGCCAGACCTGCTGGGCCCCGGCTCTCATCTGAGGGGTTTTTCCTGTGTGTCCGTGGCTTTGACTGCGGCTGGAGGGAGAGGACTCGCTGTCTACAACAGATCTCGCCCTCTGCAGGCCCCGCTGGAAGAGCCAGTGCCCCAGGCGCGGGGGAGGGGCCCGCTCCGCAGCGGGCAGGTGGGCGGCACCTGTGGGCCGGAGAACCCCTCCAGGGAGGAGCCGCTCTGTCCGGGGTGGGGGGAACGGGCAAACTCTCCTTCCTCCCTCCCTGCACCTGCGGGGCTGGAGGCCCGGTAACTGGACTGCGTCCCGGGCCTGGTGCCTGCCACCTGCTGAGCAGCTGAGCCAGGCCCGCTCTGCGCAGCCCCTCCCGCCTCGCACTGACGCGGGGTGAGCTCTCTGCTCCTTCCCGCACCCCCAGAGCCTCACCTCTGGCCACAGCAGTTCGCCTCTTCTCTCTTCCAAGGCTGTTGACGCTGTGTGTGCAGGTAAGAAAGTGGAGCCGGTCACAGGCTTCCGGATGCTCAGCCAGGGCTAGGGCAGGAAGTCCGCGTCTCGGCCCCGCGGCCCGGCGGCTCCTGGGGTCCCAGGCTGAGCGGCCCCACAGGCCCCGCAGGGACCCGCTCCTGACTCACGGCTGCAGGAGGCCGGCGGGGAAGGACCGGGCCCGGGGCAGACACCCGTCCCCCCACCAGGGGGCAGAGCGGCTCAGGGCAGAGGAGCGGCTGGTGGTGGCGCCTTCTAGGCAGGTGTGCAGACAGGACTGCGGCAAAGCCTGGTGGCCGGTCCCGGGGCGGCTCTCGGAAGCCACCCTTGGGGGGACCCCCTCCCAGAGCTTTCTCTGTGGCCGTGGCTCCTGTCACCCCATAGTGTCTGGGACGCTCCGTGAGGCTGTTTCGCCCCACCGTCTGCGCAGTCCGGGCCACGGAGCCCCCGGGGGTGGCCACACCTTGGCGGTCCGGCCCTGAGGCTGGCCGCCCGCCCCGGCTGTGGGAGCTGGTGGCCTCTGGGGGACCCGGGCTGCACCAGCACCGGAGCGCACAGGGAGGGCTGGGCAGTCTGGACCCCATGCCCTCATCCCCAGTCAGGTGACCAGGGGTCCGGGT